>NW_012135969.1:4529280-4555511 GCF_000956105.1 Propithecus coquereli
TTTTTTTTTTTTTTTGGCCAAAGTTCTACTTTCTCTCCCTGGCTGGAGTGCTATGGCATAATCATAGCTCACTGCAACCTCGAATTTCTGGGCTCAAGGGATCTTCCTGCCTCAGCCTCCCAAGTAGCTGGAACTACAGGTGTGTGCCACTACGCGTGGCAGGGCTAATTTTTCTTTCTTCCTTTCTTTTTCTTCTCCCTTCTTCCTTCCTTCCCCCCCTCCCCTCCCCTCCTCTCCTCTCCCCTCCCCTCCTCTCCTCTCCCCTCCTCTCCTCTCCCCTCCCCTCCCCTCCTCTCTTCTCCTCTCCTCTCCTCTCCTCAACATGGGATCTCACTGTGTTACCTAGGCTGCTCTCGAATTCCTGACCTCAAGTGATCCTCCCACCTTCACCTCCCAATGTGCTGGGATTACTGGCGTGAGCCACTGTACCGGGCCTCTTTCATATTTTCTTTGTTCAGTCTATTTGCCCTTTTCTACCCAGATTCTGGCTTTAAAGCCTCCTAAAATGATTTCTTGGGTCTTGTTTGTGTCTTAAACATTTAAATTAAAATCATTATGTTAGTAAACTAATCCCCAAAATGTGCCCAACTGAGATTTAAAAAATGATTGGAAAGACTAAAGTAATAGCAAAAAACAAAAAAAAAGTTGCTTAATATTCAGGAAGTCTATTAGATGATTTAATTCCAATTTGGGACAAGTGGTTTCAAAGTTATATGTTCCTCAGATATGTAATTTATAGAAAAATAATTACAGTTTTATACAAATTAAAAATCTGTGCTAATGTGTACAAACCAAATAGCTTAGCTTTTTAAAAACCTGAATATTTAAGAAAGTCCTACTCCTAGAAGACGTGGCTGTTGCAGTGTCTGCTTGCTTGTTTAGGTGATATTGTCTTTCCTTGAAAGAATAAGGAGAAAACAATCTAGTTGCTCTCATGTTTTTCCCCTGAGCACTCCTTGTAATTGTTTATAGATAGATTATAAAAATACATTATGGTAAAACCTGTGTCAGCACAAAATCAGATTAGCTAAGGACGTCAAAAGTTTGAACAGTAGTTATTTCTACAACTATTGTATATAAAACCCTTCACAAATTTGTTGTGATTCATTATAGCCTTGATCTAAATTGTTTTGGCACCGTTTATATTTGCATGAGAAACCTAGAGTTTAGATTCAGCTCAAATAGTAAAATATCTAAAACAGATATATTCTGTTGCTTCTGTGAAATACTTGTTTTACACATAATAGTGTGAACAGGAGCAGAAGCTGTTTGGGTTTCCTAGAAAACATCTAGTGTTATTCTGTCTACCTCTGAGATTATTTTCTGTTGTTTTTTTTCTCTATGTCTCAATGAGCACACTAAACTGGGATTATTTTCCAAACTCCATTGCTATATCACTTCAAATGATAATAAAATATTCTGATTATGTGTTAGAACTATAATTTCTTATATCCTGAGATCCTCAATCTACTTTATCTAGTCCATGGGTTCTCAAACTTTATGGTGCATTAGTATCACCTAAAGGTCTTGTTAAAATACAGAATACAGACGAAAGCAAGGTACGAAATTAGCTGCTGTGATTTTTTTTTTTTTTGAGACAGAGTTTCTTTGTTTTATATGTGGAGGTGTAGAAGTCATGTGAACAACATATAGCAATTTTATTTATTTTTTTTGAGACAGAGTCTCACTCTTTTGCCCGGGCTAGAGTGCTGTGGTGTTAGCCTAGCTCACAGCAACCTCAAACTCCTGGGCTCAAGCAATCCTTCTGCCTCAGCCTCTCGAGTAGCTGGGACTACAGGCATGTGCCACCATGCCCAGCTAATTTTTTCTATATATTTTTAGTTGTCTGATTAATTTCTTTCTATTTTTAGTAGAGACGGGGTCTTGCTCTTGCCCAGGCTGGTCTCTAACTCCTGAGCTCAAATAATCCGCCCGCCTCGGCCTCCCAGAGTGCTAGGATTACAGTGCTTTGACAACATTAGAAGAACCTTAGTTTGTTTAGGAGAAAATGTGTTGGTTTCTTTTGAAAGACTGCCTTATAGACGAGAGATTGGATTTTTTGTTTTTTTACGTAGCTTCCATCAATGGGCAAATGTTACAGGGAAAAGCAGGTTATTGCTTGGTATAAGATACTTTTCTAAAAAATTGTAATTATCAATCAACAGCATTACTTCTATAGTCCACCTGTCATACTGAATCTTGCTAAATGATCCAACTTCCTGTCACCAAATATTGTTGCTTTAAAAATCCTTCTTGATTCCAGTTTCTTTTCTTTATTCCCACCATCCCTGTAATCTTACAGAGGCTTGCATCATCTTTTACCTAGATTATGATTTCAGTGGATTCCAAATTTATTTCTTTGCTACCAGTGCAGAGTTTAATACTTTTAGGTTTTTTAGAATTTGGTTCTAATTTATTCCCTGGGGAGTTGTTTCAGATTTCTAGCTTAGTATACAAGTTTCCTTTGGAATCTAGCCCCACAATCCATTTAATAATTTAGGCCAGACAATAGTCTCTCACGCCTGTAATCCCGGTGCTTTGGGAGGCGAGGCGGGAGGATCACTTGAGCCCAGGAGTTTGAGGCTGCAGTAAACTATGACGGTACCGCTGCACTTTAGCCTGGATGACAGAGGGAGACCCTGTCTCAAAAAAAAAAAAAAAAAAAAAACCCAAAAGACAATTTGGTCATTAGATTTAAGTTGCTATCATATATCAGACTCTATGCTCAATCCTAGAAATATGGCAGATATGACAGGCATGTTCCCTGCCCTTACAGAACTTTCCATTTAGCTGGAAGATAGGTTATTGTAATTATTGGAAAATATTTATTATAATTACTCTTGATGTCTGAGATTGAGGGGGAATACATTCTGTCCACTGCTCCCCTGCCCCTTCTGCTTCCCCTCTTCTACTTTGAATACCCGTGAAATACCAGGACCTTCATGTATGAATCTCTTATTTTGTATATATTATGTCCCCCTTTTTTCCTATTTAATTTTTGGCCTTCCTTTAAGTCCCAAATTAGATATACCTGCAGGCAGAATTTAGTTCCATCCTTTGTTCTCATATACCTTTTGTCAGTCTGTCTCTAATAATGAGTAAATTATTTGCTTATTTCTGTCTTCTTCATTGTAGAGTAAGGGCCCCTTAAGGACAGAGATGTCTTATTTTTTTTTTAAATCCCATTGCCTAGAAAAGTGCCTGATATTTAAAGGCTATTCAGTAATGATCATTGCATGAAGTCAGGAGGAATTTCTGTAATACTTAATAGTAGGAACTGAGCATACTTCTTTCATTTTCAGTGATGTGTGTATTTGTTATTTTTATTGTGCTTTTTATTGGGTATGGGTATTTGTTTTTTTTCACATAGCTTACTAGGCAAGCTTACAGTCATGATCTCCTTTGTGGAAGAAGTGGTGGCTCTGTTTCAAAGTATCCATTGTGAGTAATTTGATGAATTTGTTAATGATTACTTCAGGACATCAAGAATGATATGGTGGTGATTATAAAGCATTATTGGTTTTCTGCATGATATGTAAAGCACGAAAGAGCATGTTCCCTAGACCAGATTTCTGAACACCTCCTTGAACAAGTAAATGTGGGCCAGGTTTGGGGAGTCACCTAATCCTAATGGCATTTTAAAATGGTCACTCCATAGTGGTGTGACCTTCAGTAAACCTTTTGTAACTTAGTTTTCTTATCTGTAAAGTGAAGACAATAGGGATAATACAAGGATTAAAAATATTAACACATGAAACACTTAAAACAGTACCTGACACATAATGTCATCCTTCTGACTGCTATTAAGTCTTTTTCTCTGAAGATAGGGAATGAACTAAAAACCTCAAAGATCTTTTTCAACCTAAAGAGTCTCTAAAAATGTGACTTTGGTTTATAACACCGACTATTCTTTTTCACCTCTTTCTTAAGAGAAAACTGTTGAGTAACACTTGACATATGATTTTGTTTTTGCAGATGTTCTCAAATAGCGATGAAGCTGTAATCAATAAAAAACTTCCCAAAGAACTCCTGTTACGGTAAGTCTGAATGCTAATTTTGTGTGTGTGGGAGGGTTGTGTATGTAATATTTGCCTATTTAAAAATCTTTAAACTTTTTTGTCAGTTTTCTTTATATAATATCTGTTATCCAAATTTTCAAACTTATTGATTCTTTTAAAAAATAATCTTGCTCTACATTTTCTAGCTGTGAATCAAGATATTTGAAAGTTTAATTTAGTCACAATTTTTTTCTTTCCAGCTCATGCCTATATGACATTTTGTTTTTGTTTACTCATTTTCCTTTGCCCTATTCTTGTATATTCAGTAATGTCAAAGAGATAGTGTCATGGTTTTTTTTTGGTTTTTTTGTTGTTTTTTTTTTTTTTAACAGAGTCTCACTGTGTCACCCTGGGTAGAGTGCAGTGTAGCTCAATGCAGCCTCAAACTCCTGGGTCCAGCGATCCTCCTGCCTCAGCCTCTTGAGTAGCTGGGACTACAGGAGTGTACCACCACACCCTGGCTAAGTTTCCTATTTTTGTAGAGATGGGGTCTCCCTCTTGGTCAGGCTGGTCTTAAACTCCTGACCTCAAGTGGTCCTCCTGCCTTGGCCTCCCAGAGTGCTAGAATTTCAAGGATGAGCCACTTCTCCTGGCCAGTATTTTTGTCTTTTTATTATATTGAGTCCTTTAAAGAGTGATTCTAATCCATCCCTTCCCTCCACTCCCCCGTTCCCAATATCAACATGTACCTATGAAGTGACTTATATTTGGACAAAATACTACATTTATCGAGGTGCTGTATGAAAGAATTACAGCTCTTTATTTAAAAAAATAAAACTAAATTTGAAACCCTTCCAGTTTTGTATGTCACATTTTTTTTAATGTGCAGAAACTACATTTTGGGATTACCCATTAATAAAAAACACGTACAACCCTCCAATTTACAAACATCTGACATAGGAATCACCTTTGAAGAAACTGGCATCAGAGAAGTTATTTTCAGAGCCCCTGTATTGTTTGGACACTTAATTATAACATTCTTTATTCATTTATGCAGAATATCATAACTGAGAAAGAAAGGTGCATTCTCTTTGCAGGTGTTAGAAGTTAACAAGTTACTATGCTTAGGGGCATCTACTCCCCCTTAAGAGCTGTTGCAATCTAGCCCTATGCCTGCTTCAGTGTAGAAAAATAATCTCTAGTTCTATGCTAGTAAAGAGGAGTATTCCTGACATTTCTTAGTGTTTGCATGTCTGAGTCCTCCAAAAGATTGCAAGATCCTTGCAAGCAGGGATTGTATATATATATGTACCATATAAAATATCCTATAAATTATATAAAATATCTCTTATATATGCTAGAAACCCTACACATTGGAGATGATGAGAAGAAAAATGACTGAATTGAACTTGTGGTGCATTTTCCATGGAAGCCTTACATACTTGGTTGGTTGTACTTCATGTAATAGTGTTTATTGTTAATCTACACAAAGCCTTTGGAGAATGTGTCCTTACTATCTTGAGTATTCCTAAAATTTCAGTGAAATTTTAGCCGTCTTAAACATAAATGTTATTTAAAGGGGTTATGTTCTTCACTATTACTATAAACTGAGCACACTGAGACATGGTTTAATTTTTTTTTTAGAGACAGGGTCTTGATCTGCCACCCAGGCTGGAATACAGTGGCACAGTTGTAGCTCACTGTAACCCCAAACTCCTGGGCTCAAGCCATCCTCCCACTTCCGCCTCCTGAGTAGCTAGGACTTACAGGCACATGCCACGATGCCTGGCTAATTTTTAATTTTTTTTTGTTGAGACAGGGTCTCACTATGTTTCCCAGGCTAGTATTGAGCTGGCCTCAAGTAATCCTCCTGCCTTAGCCTCCCAAAGCACTGAGATTAGAGGTTTAAGCTGCTGTGCTTGGCCCATAGTTTAATTTTTTTATGAAAGTGCCATTATTTGGGGCATTAAATGGTATTTTGTACTACCATAGTTTACTTAAGACTCACTAAAGATTTAGGGAAATAACTTGACTCTGGTAACTGACCTTACCTTGTCACAGTTTTCATTTTTCCATTTTATTACTTATGGAGTTTTTTCGTTTTCATCATGAAACTCAAATTCCATACTATGACCTACAAAACCCCCTCATGATTGGGCAGGAGAATAACATGATCTGGTTTATATTTTTAGAGGATCAGTGTACTATGTGAAGACAAAAGCATAGTAGTCCATGTTCCCCACAGAATGGGGAGGGATGGGAAGGCTATTAAAGTAGTCCAGCCAAGAGATGAGGGTAATATAGACAACATTTTATGTAATTCTTTTTTTTTTTTTTTTTGAGACAGAGTCTCACTCTGTTGCCCGGGCTAGAGTGCTGTGGCGTCAGCCTAGCTCACAGCAACCTCAAACTCCTGGGCTCAAGCAATCCTACTGCCTCAGCCTCCCGGGTAGCTGGGACTACAGGCATACGCCACCATGCCCGGCTAATTTTTTCTATATATTTTTAGCTGTCCAATTAATTTCTTTCTATTTTTTAGTAGAGACGAGGTCTTGCTCTTGCTCAGGCTAGTCTCGAACTCCTGAGCTCAAGCGATCCACCCACCTTGGCCTCCCAGAGTGCTAGGATTACAGGCATGAGCCACCGCGCCTGGCCCATTTTATGTAATTCTTTAGACTGTAACATTGCCTACCCTTGCTGTATTTCTAGCTTTTGTCACCATTTCTGACCTCACTCTAGTACCAGTTGATGAGCTATAAGGTCTGTAGTTGCAGACAGATAACATTGCAAGGGAAATTGGATGCAAAGAAATTCCTAAATCAACCAACTTTTGCTACCACAAACAACTCTCAAATCTCAGTGTTTTTTTCCTCTTTCTAAGGCTGAGGGCAGGTGCACAAGAGACCAAGATAGATTCCCTAAGTGATATTAAAGTTTCTGCTTGGATGTGGCATATATAATGTCCAGTTACATTCCATTGCTTAAAGCTAGTCACATGTCCAAGCCTAGTACTGATGGAGTGGGGAAGTAATATGGGGGAAGGAGTGTATGTGAACACAACTGCAATTTATCTTATGTACACACAGCCGCATATGAACCTTCTTTTCTTAATTCTGCCTGTCCTCCTCACTCTTAAGCATTGGTTTGCAGTGGTCCCCAACCTTTTGGGCACCAGGGACTGGTTTCATGGAAGACAGTTTTTCCATGGGTGGGTGGGTGGGTGTCGGGGAGCTCTGCGGCCTGGTCTCTACCGCCCACGGACCAGTACCAGTCCGTAACATGGGGGTTGGGTACCTGAGGGTTGTACTATATAGTTATGTAACTATATCCTAGCACTGCGAGCTCTGCCCTTCAGTTTAGTACACTACCGTTCCAGGGTTTGGGAGTAGAAAAAGTGAGAAGTATTTGACTCCTCTAGGATATGGAAATGAGTAGCTATGAGTTGAGGGGTTGGGAAAAGGAGGAGATTGAGGAAACAAGGTATGTGCCTGAGTTCTCAGATTGGAACACTGGAGATAATTTATCCATAGCAACATTTCTATCGGTGACAATTTGGTTCTAATTTACATATTATGTTGGAACTGACCCTTTTGTGCATTATAGCTTAAATTGGCTCCTTTTTAAGCTAAGCAGGGAACCTAATAACCACTTATGATTTCTGTGGGGGAAATGAGCTTGAGTTCCAAACAAACAATTCTGAACTTAATGTTGGAAAGCAAGTCCCTTCCTCGATGAGAGACTAAGTGAAATTGATATCCTTGGAAGGAATGAAACTGATACGACACCAAAAAACATACTACTTATGAATGTATTTAAGTATATAAAACATTGGCTTAAGTATATAAAACAGTTGGTTTAGGCCGGGTGCGGTGGCTCACGCCTGTAATCCTAGCGCTCTGGGAGGCTGAAGCGGGAGGATCGCTTGAGCTTAAGAGTTCTAGACCAGCCTGAGCAAGAGCGAGACCATCTCTACTAAAAATAGAATGAAATTAGCTGGACAACTAAAAATAGAAAAAATTAGCCGGGCGTGGTGGCATGTGCCATAGTCCCAGCTACTTGGGAGGCTGAGGCAGGAAGATTGCTTGAGCCCAGGAGTTTGCGGTTGCTGTGAGCTAGGCTGACGCCACAGCACTCTAGCCTGGACAACAGAGTGAGACTCTGTCTCAAAAAAAATAAAAAAAATAAAAACAGTTGGTTTCAACTTTGTTTAAAACATTAAAGCCAAATAGGAGAGAGACTTTCTTGATATCTTTGGCACGATACTAGACAGATAACAATTGGTCAGTGTAAATAATAAATTCAGTCTGGAGCATTTGAAATTTAAAGTGATGCCACTGCACTCAGAGTCTTTGAGACTCTCAGAAAAAATAAAAACAAAACAACATCTAACCAAATCAAATGGTCTATTTTTTTTTCACATTTATTTATTTATTTTTGAGACAGAATCTCACTCTGTCGCCCCAGGTAGAGTGCTGTGGCATCAGCCTAGCTCACAGCAACCTCAAACTCCTAGGCTCAAGCGATCCTCCTGCCTCAGCCTCCCGACTAGCTGGGACTACAGGTGTGCACGCCACCACACCTGGCTAATTTTTTTCTATCTTGGTAGAGATGGTGGGGGGTCTCACTCTTGTTCAGGCTGGTCTCAAACTCCTGACCTCAAGTTATCCTCCAGCCTCGGCTCCCCAAAGTGCCAGGTTGATTTGGTTAGATTTTTAAGTTACATATTACATCATTCTATCCAGCATATACTAACCCATAATAAGAACAATTATATTGTTAGGACCATGCTATTTCTTTGTATATGCAAGCCTGCAGCCAAGTGACAATGAATTAAGCAAGTGTTCTTGTTTCCTCTTATCTTTAACTTACTTATTGATTTTCCTTTTTTCCTTTTGAAACAAAGTTTATTATTAATGTTTAGCAAGCTGGAATCTACTGTTTGCATAATGTGACATTCAGTTAGCCGAATTGACAGTACTCGAATTCAGAGCATGACCATATGCATTTATTTAGGGGTACCACTTGAAAATTGAATGTCAGTGTTTATAAAACAAAGACTGTGTGTTTTCTAAGAGCTATTATGAAGTCACTTGTTTCTCAGAGAGTCCATCTGAGGATAATACTGATAACTATAAAAGGGATAAGAAGTAATAAGACTTCTTGAGCTCACATACTCCCTTTTAGCTATGAAACTAAATGTGGTTTCAGAATGAGGATTGTTATTATTTATAAGAATACGAAAAATTTTCATTTTTTTTCAACTCTTGGGGTTGTTGGGTCGTAAGTGTGATGTAATGTATAATATGTATGTGTAAGTGGACAGATGAACTTTATGAACTTAAATGCAAAGAATGGAAAAGCTGGGATTTTTTTCTTTGTAGCATAGAATCATGTTGTGTTATTGGGGTCCTCCAGACACACCCCCAGGTTTGGTGATTTACTAGGAGAACTCAACATACAGTCATACTCACAACTATGATTTATTATAGGAAAGGATTTATTATTAGCAAAGGGAAAAGGTGCCTGGGTGAAGTCCAGAGGAAACAAGGCACACGTTTCCAAGAGTACTCTCCTGGGGGAATCATAGGATGGACTGAATTCCTACAGCAACACGTTATGACGACACATGTGAAATGTTGTCCATCAGAGAAACTCATCAGGGCATAGGAGGAACCCTCCTGAAACCCAAGTTCTTAGATGCCAACCATATGCTAACCTTGCAATCAGGCCTTTCTAAAGATAGCATTCTCAGGCCTTCTATGTTAATTTTTTCCACGTATATAGTATCTCTTAACGCTTTTCAGAGAAGCACACAATGTTGATGATTTCTAGTAGTTTTCTTTCAGTTTAGCTGCTAGAAGTTCAGGGTGGGGAATATTTGTATGTGTCTTTTCCTTTCTTTGAAAACCATAATAGGGCCAGGTGCAGTGGCTTGTGCCCATAATCCCAGAACTTTGGGAGGCCAAAGTGGAAGGATGGCTTGAGGCCAGGGGTTTGAGACCAGCCTGGGCAACATAACAAGATCTGATCTCTAGAAAAAGTTTAAAAAATTAGCCGGGCATGGTGGCACACACCTATAGTCCCAGCTACTCAGGAGGCTAAGGTGGGAGGGTCCCTTGAGCCCAGGAGTTCGAAGCTGCAGTAAGCTATGATCATGTCACTGCTCTTCAGCCTGGGCCACAGAGAGAAACCCTGTCTCTAACAAAAAAAAAAAAAAGGAAATAAAAAATGCATAATAGTTAAGAACATGGATTTAGGAATCTAGCTACCTGGGTTTTGTCATTTACTGGCTGTGAATCAAAAACACAATGCTTGGCACATGGTAAATGGTATAAAAATGTTAGGTATGTATTATTATAATCTATTGCTTTTACCTTTTACTCACAGACCATAAAGTGATGTGATTAGATTCCAAAACTGTCAAAAGTGACCTCTCAACTTTAAGATGCAAGTTGGCAGATGTTCCTATATCAAAGAAAAGAACACCAACATCAACTCTTACCCAGCATTTAGTTTTCTGGCCTTCTCAATTATCCAGAACAAAGCAAGGAAACAGAAAGTAAGCAGAAAGATCAAATGTACATGTTACTCAGAGAATGCATACTGGCCATTTCTCAGGCCCTGTTTAACTCTTTTTCTTGAGACACAGTTCTTACACATTTGATTATGAGAAACAGTAAATTAAAATGGGATCAGAAGAGTAATGCTGTTAGAAAGCCCACTGAATTTTAAGAAGTGGCCATCCGAATGCTGTGGTCTGAATGTTTGCGGTCCCCAAAATTCATATTAATATGTTGAAATCCAATCAGTAATGCAAATAGTCTTAAGAGGAGCAGGCTTTAGGAGGTAATTAGGTAACACAGCTAGAACGTACCATCTTTGAAGCAGAGCAGACTCTCACCAGACACTGTATCTCCTGGTGCCTTGGTCTTGGATTCCCAGCCTTCAGAGCTGTGAGCAATAAATTTGTACTGTTTATAAATGACCCAGTCTGAGGTACTTTGTTATAGCAGTCTAAATGTACTAAGACAATGTGTAAAAACTAATAAATAGAAACATTCAAAACCATTGTAGTACAGGGCTGTTTAATGAAGAGACAAATAGATTTAGTCACTCAGAAGAGTTTCACTGTGTAGGATGACAATTGATATTCTTTATGAAAGCCACGAGATGTCAAGAAATAATCAGATTATCTTAAACTTTAATATATGCACCAACATTTGTTGAATGCTTGCAGTGTACCAGGCATTGTTATGCTGGATACAGAAATAAACAAGTCACTGTCCTCAAGAAGCTCATAGAGTGATAGAGAAAACAGACACGAAAGTAATCAATATACAGTAGAATAGAGGTTTGCTTAGGGCATTATAGCAAGCTCACCTATAGTGCTTTACATCTAGCTAGAAAGTTCAGAAAATGCTTCCAAGGAAATGAGACCTAGGAGCTGTGACTTAAAAAGTAGTAATTAGTTAGACAGAGAAACTTGAGTAAGAGAAGGACATTGCAGACATGAGAGAGATTATTGTGTCCCCTTTGTGGACAGAGGCAGAAGGGCTTTGATTCATGTATACTACAAGATTTGAGGCTCAAGCTCTTTTGAATAGTATGAGATATTGTAATTTAGAATTTTTTTTTAAGGCTTGCAGGGTAAGCTAACCATCATTTATATGATTGTTTCTATTGGAGAATTTGCACCTTTTGTATAACCATTTCATCTGTAAATTGGATGTTGCCTGTCTATAGAATTTTATTTCCTTCCTGATTTGCTACTTTTCTTTTCTTTTTTTTTTTTCTCTTTTCTTTCTCTTCCCCTTTCCCTTCCCCTTCCCCTTTCCCTTCCTTTCCTTTCCTTTCCTTTCCTTCTCTCTCTCTTTCTCTCTCTCTCTCTCTCTCTCTTCCTCTCCTCTCTTTTTTCTTCTTTCTTTCTCAGGGTCTTACTTTTTTTCTTTGTAAACCCGCTGCTACCCATCACCCTCTCCAGGGGCTTGCTTTGTTGCCCGGGCTGGAGTGCAGTTGTGTAATCATAGCTCACTGCAGCCTCGAACTCCTATGCTCAAGTGGTCCTCCTGCTCAGCCTCCCAAGCAGCTGGGACTATGTGTGAGCTCCACCATGCCTGGCTAATTAAAAAAAATTTTTTTTGGTAGACATGGGGTCTCCCTGTGTTGTCTAGGCTGGCATCAAACTCCCAGCCTTCAGCAATCCTCCTGCCTAGGCCTCCCAGCTTGCTGGGATAACAGGCATGAGCCACTGTACCTGGCCTGCTTATTTCTTCATAATTGCTGCTAGCTATGTTAATATTGTCAAGCTTATTATTCCATTGCCTGGAAGGGAAAAAAAAAAACATTCTGGGGGTAAATTGGATGTTTTATTCTGTCAGGGAGAGACTTCACCCCTGTATAGCCCCTAATTTTCTTAGCCAGTAGTAGATCCTGTGCTGCCTTGTATATTACGGTAGTGATAGAATATTAATAAGATACACATTAGCAGACTGCCTTTATGTATGTCATTTATACAGGCAAGCACCACCATGTCCAGATGATTTTATTTTATTTTCTATTTTTTGTAGAGATGAGGTTTTGCTATATTGCTTAGGCTGGTCTCGAATTCCTGGGCTCAAGCGATCGTCCCGCCTCAGCTTACCCAAAGTGCTGGGATTACAGGGGTGAGCCACCCCACGTGGCTTTAAATTATTTTTAATAATCACTTTGTTTCCTGAAGTTTGTGTTTCTGCATGGAAACTATTATAATTCAAGGCTTGGAATTAGGAATTAGCTTGCAAAATACAGAATGACTCAATTAGATGTATATGGCTGATACCAAGCCAGTGTTTGCATTTTTATTTCTCTTACTCCTTTGAGATTTTAGTGTATTTTTTACATCTTTTTTTCTTTTTTGTCTTTTGTCTTTTCTCATTTTTTGCCCTTTCAGATCTGGACCTGCAGACATCTTTTATCTTCAAAAATAGTTCAAAGAATTCCCATATACCTTTTACTTGGATTCCCCAAATATTAACTTTTTACCTCTCTTGCACTGTCATTTTCTCTATATATTTTTTCTGAACCATTTAAGGTAAGTTTCAAACATGATGTTTTTTTATCCCTGAAAGCTTCAGTGTGTATCTTCTAAAAACAAAACATTCTCTTACATAAAAGCATAGTATGGTAATCAAAGTAAGGAAATGAGCATTGAGGCAATTCTATTGTGTAATCCATAGACTTTATTCTAGTTTTTACAGTTTTCCCATTAATGTCCCTCATAGAAAAGGGCAGAAAGATTTTTCTTGTTTCATGCTCTAAACAGTATCACAGATTGCATTTATTTGACATCTCTCTTTAGATGTCTTTAATCTGAAACAATTCTTCAGTCTTTCTTTGTCTTTTACAGCGTTGACAGGTTTGAGGATTACAGTCCAGTTATTTGTACAGTGTTCCTCATGATTAAATTTAGGTTATGCATTTTGGGTAGGAATACCACAGAAAAGATGTAGCATCCTCAGGGTATGATATCATAGGCATAAGATGTCTGTTTGGCACATTGCTGGTAATGTTAACTTTGATCTTTTGGTCAGAGTAGTACCTGCCAGATTTCTCCACTATCATGTTACTGGATTTCCCCTTTGTAATTAAAATGTGTTCTATGCTAAAATACTTTGAGACTGTGTAAATATTTTGTTTCTCATCAAACTTTGACTCACTAGATTGATTTTTGCCAGAAATTATTATTGCAGTTTCTAAATCATGATTTCCTAATTCTGCCATTACTTACACATTTTTTTTTTTTTTTTTTTTGAGACAGAGTCTCACCCTTTTGCCCGGGCTAGAGTGAGTGCCGTGGCGTCAGCCCAGCTCACAGCAACCTCAAACTCCTGGGCTCAAGCAATCCTTCTGCCTCAGCCTCCTGAGTAGCTGGGACTACAGGCATGCGCCACCATGCCCGGCTAATTTCTCTATATATTTTTAGTTGTCCAATTAATTTCTTTCTATTTTTAGTAGAGACGGGGTTTCGCTCTTGCTCAGGCTGGTTTCGAACTCCTGAGCTCAAACAATCCGCCCGCCTCGGCCTCCCAGAGAGCTAGGATTACAGGCGTGAGCCACCGGGCCCGGCCTACTTACACATTTTATTAGTTGGAGTTCTGTAAAAATGAGCTTTCCCTTTGACCTTATTTATTTATTTCATTATGGACTCATGGATTCCTATTTTTCTCAGTGCATTGTAATCTCATTTGAGTTAATATTACTTTGTTTTGGGGGTTTTTTTGTTTTTGTTTTTGAGACAGCGTTTTTGCTCTTGTCCAGGCACAGTTCAGTGGCGTCATCATAGCTCACTGCAGCTTCACCTCCTGGGTTCAAGTGATCCTCCTGTCTCAGCCTCCCGAGTAGCTGGTACTACAGGCCTGCACCACTACGCCCGGCTGATTTTTCTGGGTTTTTTTTGTAGGGGATGTGGGATGGTCTCTTGCTCAGGCTAATCTAGAACTCCTGACCTCAAGTAATCCTCCCACCTAGGCCTCTCAAAGTGCTAGGATTACAGGCCACCTCACCAGAGTTATTGTTACTTTGAAGCTCAAATTGTTCCAGTTTTTAACCAGTGGGAGCCCCTTCCAGCTATATCCTTTGTCATTTAAATATGTCCCTATCATTCTTTGAGTATGTGCTTGATTTTGACACAACAAGGTGTTCCAGGCCCTTCTTGTACTTTCCCTGATTCAGTCCTGGAATCAGTCATTTCTCCAAGGAGCCCTGGGATTTTTTTTTTAGTGGAGAATGGCATTTAGAAGCTAACATCTCTATGCTAGATATGCTCATTGCTACTGGACTATCATTGCTTCTAGACCTTCTCATCAGAAAGTCAGGAAATATGTGTTTGTGTCTGTGGGTGGTATGTGCATACACACAGCTCTATGCAAATTATACACACTTATATATCTATATAGATAATTAAATCAAAAACTATGGTGCTTCTCTTGCATAAACAAACATACCCAGTTCGTATTGACACCTCCAATCCCAATCTAATACCATAGGGTTCATTCTAGCCCTCCTCTTTTCCATATTTATGTTAAATAACTCCCTCCAAGGAAGAAACATGACTTCACAATACATTTACTTAATCCTAGAAAGCGTGTAAAACAATAACCCATACTGTTGTGGAAAAATATAGAGTTCACTCATTGTTTGTAGTTTTTTGTTTGTTTTTTGTCTTTAGTTCTGTGATATACAGAAAATACTGGGTTCAAAAGTTAACTTTGGTTAGTTCTTTGTTTCACATTATTCAATTGCAATCTATTTCATTTCATTATTTCTGTTCATGTTCACTTTGAGATTTTTCTTTCCATCCTTATTCCATGTATTTATTTGTTTGTTTTTGGAAGATAGTTAACTTGGCTATACTCAGACTGCAAACTTTGTCTCCCCTTGTTGTGGGTTCTTTTACCCTTAGCTGCTTGGAGTCTGTCCCGTGCATGTGGTGTTCAGAGGGCAGTCAGAGGTTTAGACGTAATTTTCTCCCTCACTGTGGATCTCTCCTCTTTTTCCAGTGTTTGGGGTTGCTCCAAATTCTCTTCTCTGGTTCTCCTTCACAGGTTTCTAACCAATTTCTAAGTGCTCTGCAGGCCCCTGAGTATCACCTTCCCTCAGGATAAAAGTTATAAAAAGAACCTGGAAATTGTTGTTCCTCTTTCCCCTTTAATGTCTACCTACTTTTGTTCACTTTCCAATATCTTCAGGTAGTTATTCTGTATGTTTTGTTCCGAATTTATAGTTGGGTCTGGAGGGTTGTTCCAATGGAAGCTTACTTAGCCATGCCAGAAGTGAAACCAATTTTATTTTTTTTCTGTATAAAACAAATATCTTTTAAAAAATCAGATCTGTACAAAAAGGTATACTTAAGAGATGTGTCCCTCCACCCCAACTCTTCTACCCCATTCTCATCCTCCATTTTGAATCATTTAACAAGAATTTTATCTTAAGAATGATTCTTGACCTTGACTACTTTTGAGTACTAAATCTCAAACTAAGGCAGATGCCATCAATGACATTCATTTTATTATCCATGGATTTGGATTAACTAAGATTCGTCTTCATCTAGAGATTAGAATTTATAAGTAGATCAAACCCTGCTGCTATTCACTGTTGTCGTCTTTCTAGCCTGGTATATTTTACTCCTTGATTAGGGGATTAAAAACCTGAGAAAGGTCTACTTGTTCTCCAGTTTTCTTTTTTAAAAAAACTGAATTGCCAAAATCTAAATTCGCATATTTTATAAATATTTTTGACATTACTTAGGGGGCCACCTCTTTAATATAAGAATCACGTGGACAGAGTGTTTTAAAAGGATAGATCCTTGGGTTCCATACTTAGAGATTCTGACTGTCTAGGCCTGAGCTAAGACTCAAAAATCTGCATTTTTAAAAAGCATTCCTGGTATACCACAGTACAGGTGATCCATGAATGACACTTTAGTATAAACAATGAAGCATAAGGGTGAGAACTAAACCTTAAGAAGTGCCTTCATTTGAAAACAGAAATGCAATAAAGAAGTAGAGGATACAACGTGGTGTCTGAGAATCCAGGAGAGGAGATTCTTAATAAGTAGGGAATGATCAATGTGTCCCATATTTCAGAGGAATGAGGCTTATTGAAGACGGAGAAATGCCTTTGAATAGCACACACGTACAAGTCAGTAGTAGCCTCCAAAATACAATTGCAATTGAGTGGTGAAGACAGGAAATAGATTGTAAAGTAAGAAGAAAGAGGTAACCAGAGAAAACCCACTTTCCTTAACTATCCCCACTCATTTATCCCATTCTTTCATTACTTTAAATGGCACTTACTTTCAGGTCACACATCATATTGGTTAGTAAGCTGCCTTGTGTCTGTATTTTCCTTCCACAGTACTATAAGCTTCTGAAGGGCAGGTATCTTATCTTGTTACTGAATTTCCTCTCTGCCTAACATAGTACTGGATATAATTAAGAACTCTAGGGGACACCAGTTGACTTACCTTTTTTAGGGGCAGCTATAAATTAATGAGTTTAATTTTTTGAGTTTTGTTTGTTGGTTTGGTTTTTTTTCCTGTGTGGGTTGTTGAAAGTAGTTTCTTTATTTAACTTGTGGATATGCATTCTGATCAAAACATACTTCACCTATCTGAACAAAAAGGCCTCTCACAACCCACAGTAGTTAACATAGAGTGCTTGAGCACCTGGACAACGTAAACGGGAGTATTGTACTAAGGGGAATTTATAATCAACTTCCCAATATAATATCTTAGTATTAAGCATATAGGAGACCCCTATTACTGTTCTTTATTTTTATGCTGTTGCTATATCAAATTAATTATCCTTGGATAAGACTGGCAAATAATGATCCAATTCTCTTTTATACACTTGTCAATCTTAGTTTAGTTACTAGGTCAAGTTTTTAAAAAAACCTTTGTTTAATTTAAAATTATTTTATGTTCACAGGTATTAAGTAAGGTACATACATTTCCATACTCAGTTTATATATTCACCTTAGATGTTCTGGAGAAAATGGCAGCTTTTCATAAACTTTTTGGGCATGTAAATATACTAATACATTTATCATTACCTGAAGAATTTCTTAAATTGTAAAACAGAGCCTGGTTCCATATAATCATATGTATTTGAATATTTTAGTCTGTTCTCAAAGTATTTAAAAGTATTTCCCAACAAAACACATAACACACGGCCGGGTACGGTGGCTCACGCCTGTAATGCTAGCACTCTGGGTGGCCAAGGCAGGAGTATCACTTGAGGTCAGGAGTTCAAGACTAGCCTGAGCAAGAGTGAGACCCCCCCCATCTCTACTAAAAGTAGAAAAAAATAGCTAGGCATGGTGGCGTGCACCTGTAGTCCCAGCTACTTGGGAGGCTGAGGCAGGAGGGTCGCTTGAGCCCAGGAGTTTGAGATTGCTGTGAGCTAGGCTGAGTACACGGCACTCTAGCCCAGACAACAGAGTAAGACTTTGTCGCAAAAAAAAAAAAAAAAAATACACAAAAACATTTGAAATTAAATAGGAGGCACAGACGATTTTAAATTGTCAGTCTTATAGCCAGGCATTGTTAAATCACAAATTCAAATTGAAATTAAATATCTAATGGTGGTTCAAACTGGGGCAGATTTGAGTATTTATCATAGAATTACCAATTAACACTAATTTATTAGGAATGTGGTAACTGATTTCCTTGTACTGAATTAAAACATTGAATCAGGTGGTTTCAGTCCTGTTGCACTTACTTCAGGGAATAAATATAGCCTATCATTAGTTTTTGTACAGCATGTTGAGTGTGCACTTAAGAAAAGTTACACTGCAATTATGGAATGCTAGACAGACTAAATTTAATTTATTTAGAAGACTACAAAAACTTGGAGCTCTGAAAAAAATTTAGAGCTACATTTTTTACCAACTGATAATTTATTTTGGTTCTATTTCAGGATCTTTTTAGGGCAATTTTATTCTAAGCATTTTAAAATGTACAAAGGTTATAATCCTTCAAAAAATATTCTGGGAGAATTCTTTTAACTTTTCATTTATGTTCTATGTATTTATTTTTTTTATTTTTTATTTTTTGAGACAGAGTCTCACTCTGTTGCCCAGGCTAGAGTGAGCGCCGTGGCGTCAGCCTAGTTCACAGCAACCTCACACTCCTGGGCTCAAGCGATCCTTCTGCCTCAGCCTCCCGAGTAGCTGAGGCTACCGGCATGTGCTACCATGCCCGGCTAATTTTTTCTGTATATTTTTAGTTGTCTAGATAATTTCTTTCTATTTTTTTTTTTTTTTTTAGTAGAGATGGGGTCTCGCTCTTGCTCAGGCTGGTCTTGAACTCCTGAGCTAAAACAATCCGCCCGCCTCGGCCTCCCAGAGTGCTAGGATTACAGGCGTGAGCCTGTTCTATGTATTTTTTGAAGGCAGAATTGTTTTATAGACAGTTAAGAACTTAGCAAATAAAATCTTAAAAATATGAAAAAATTGAATTCAGTTATTCTGAAACTATAATCTGTGTTGTCTTCCAAGCTACATGTAGTTGTTAGTTACTTTTTGTTGTATAATATTCGTATTGGACATACTTCGACAGGGTACTGTCAGAAATCAATCTGAGCTTTAATAACTCCATCTGTATAATAATGAACTATATTCAGAAGCCTCTAATGCTAATATTTATGTGTGGAATATTTAGAATCAGAAGTTGGTAAACCATGTTGCTAGGTCAGTATACCATTTAATTTCCCTGCTTCTATTACTGTCTCCAGGAAGGAAGGACGGTAAATATGATAAGAAAATATGGCTCTGCCTTCAAAAACTGAGAGTTTTTTTCATTTTAAAAGTAGTTATTGGCCAGGCACTGTGGCTCACGCCTAAAATCTCAGGGCTTTGGGAAGCCGAGGTGGGAGGATCGTTTGAGCCCAGGAATTTGAAGTCAGCCTGAGCAGCACAGCAAGACCCTGTCTCTACTAAAAATAGAAAAAATTAGCCGGGCATGGTTGGGCACGCCTGTATTCCCAGCTACTCAGGAGGTTGAGGAAGGAGGCTCTCTTGGGCCCAGATGTTTGAGGTTGCAATGAGATATGATGACACTGCTGCACTCTAGCCAGAGCAACAGAGTGAGACTGTCTCAAAAAAAAAAGTTGATACCTCACAAAGCAAGTATAGAATGTTGATGTGCTCATTTTGCACAAAATTATTCGGAGGCAGACAATATTTGGTGATAAGAAATTATTGGCATGCCTATTGGTATGTGAACAAAGTGAGTTACTAGACAAGTTTGTATAAGAAACAAAATGTGTGTGTTGTTTATAGGATAGAAAATTTGTGGAAAAATTCACCAACAAGCATCAGTAACTGTCTCAGGGACAAAAGGGACTTTTTACAGTATGTATGTTGCCATCTGTGTTTTTAATTAAAATCAACCCTTCATAGTAAATGTAATATACATCAGGCTTAATAAAAATATTTACATATCTGATATCTTTAAAAATATCTCTTCATTAGGTTTTAGTGGAAATTCTGTAAGGTAATCTTGGAACATAAAGTCAATAGTATTTGAAAATTTGAAAACTATTTTATGCTCTGAGAGGCAGAGTTCTTTTTTAATATTGTCTTCTAATATATTTTTGCTGGTTCGTAAGTTGGAAATAACTTATCAAGACTTCTCAGATAATTAAAAATAAAATATTTTCAAAGGCTTTTCAATAGTTTAATCAAGAGATCTCAGCTTACATAGTGCTATGAGCTCCTCTTTTAGGGAATTTCTGGGTTTATTCAAGAAAGAGGAGGAATCTGAGGAAGCTGCTCATGATCCATTTCAGCATTATGACACAAGAGGTTTCTGTTTTTTTGTTTTTTTTCTTTTTGTGGTAAAACATCCTTAACAGAAAATTCAGTGGCACAGAAGATTTTGGAGTTAAAGTTAAGGGCTTTCCTAGTATATAATTTAACATGGAATCTTGATAAATAATCTTAGACTATTGGTGAGGAGTCTTACCATATCCTGAGACCCAGACCAGTTTCTCCTTTTCTTTAGGCAAACTCCGGAAACTCAGGCTGCCTTCCTTTCTTCTTATCCACTAAAATCTACTCTTTCTCATGGAATTTTTTTTTCTTTTTTTGAGACAGGGTTTCCCTCTGTCACCCAGGCTAGAGTGCAGTGGCTTGATCATAGATCACTGTAACTACCAACTCCTACACTCAAGTGATCCTCCTGACTCAGACTCCCAGGTAGCTGGGACTACAGGCGAGTGCCACCACGCCCAGCTAATGTTTAAATATGTTGTAAAGACCACGTTACAAAGGTTGGTCTTGATCTCCTGGCCTCAGCGATCCTCCTGCCTCAGCCTCCCAAAGTTCTGAGATTACAGGTGTGAGGCACGGTGCCTGGCCCTATCTCATGGAATTCTTTCCGCAAACAAATACAAAAGTAGAGAGTGTGATAAAATGAACCCCTGTTACTCAACTTCAGTAAATTTTTCAATATTTTACCAATGCAGATATTGTTGGAATTTGTTTATATATGGTATCAGGTAGTATTTAACTTACTTTCTTCCAAATATGAGTTTTCCTAACACCAAATAATTCATTCTTTTCCCACTAATTTGAAAAGTCAACTCTACTACTAGTACATATTAAATTCATGTATGTATTTGGGCCTTTTCTCAATATTTTGTTCCATCAGTTTTTCTCTTTATAACTATTTTGTTTTGAATTTAGTAATTCTTGTACATTTTAATAAGTACCTCATCCATGTCTTTTTCAGTAAGTTCTTGATGATATTCACACATTTTTCATGTATATAAACTTAAGAATCAATTGGTCCATTAAGCAAAATGGAGGCCTGTTTGAATTCTGTTTTAATTTGCATTACATTCATACACTGGGCATTTAATCAGGGAATTAAATCACTTTGGGAAGTACGAGGATCTTCTAAGATATTAAATTATGCTATCCAAGAACATCTTATGTTTCATCAATATTCTTGTCTTCATGTCCGAAATGATGTAGTTTCTTAATTTTCATTGTTTCTGTTATTGCTAGTAAAAAACCCATCAATTTTTCTGTATCAGTCTTTTATTTATTATTCTAATGTTTACTTGTTTCTTAGATTTTCTATGTATTTATATCACCTGCAGTGTAAAAGAACTATCTCTTCCAGTATTTATAGTAGACTTTTCTTGAATCATTACTTTAGCCAGAACCTCCAAAATACTTTTGAATGAAGGTGATACTGCTGGTCATTCCTATCTTGTTCCTGAACTTAATGAAAATATTAATATCTTTATTATGCTACCATTTGATAGATGTGATTTTGAACAAACACCTTCATTATACTATAACAGTGCTTTATAACCTTTTTTCCCTTAGTGTGTCATAAATCTGTAAATATGGAAATAAATAGAACTTGACTGTCATTTTTCATGGCTGTGTAGTACTCCATTGCAGAAGGATACTGTAGTTGTTTCGGTTTAGATACTTTTTTCTCCAGCCATTTGCTATCATAACACAGTTGTAATGATTTTTCTTGTGAGTCTTTGAAACCATCCTTAATTATTTCACTGGGATAACATCCTAGGCATGGATTATTAAGATGAAGAGTATATATTTTTTAAAACAATTTCACACTAACAGAAAAGTTGCAAGTACAGTACAAAAACTTGTTTTCTCAACTATGCGAGAGTAAATTGCTGACCTAATGTGCCATCAATTCCCCTCTAATGTTTTAGTGTGTACTGTATTTTCTTATAATAAGGATATTTTCCTACATAAACATAATATCTGGAAATTATCACTGTTATATTACTACCATCTCATTTTCAGACTCCATTCATATTTTGCCACTTGTCCCCCAATAATGTCTTGATAGCTAAGCAATACAGTTCAGAATCAACATGTTGCATTTGAGTAACATATATCTTTAGTCTGAAGTAATTCTTCAGTCTTTCCTTGACTTTGATGAACTTGACACTTTTGAAGATTAAAGACAAGTTATTTTGTAGTTATGTGTCAGTTTGATTTTGTCTTATGTTTCCTCATGATTAGATTATGCATCTTCAGAAGGAGTGTCAATTAAGTGTGCTGCGTACTTCTCTTTGCATTCTGTTAGTTGGCACATGCTTTCAAGTTGTCCTGTTATTGTGTTCACTTTGATTACTTAAGACAGTGTCTGCCAAACTTCTTCACTGTAAAGTTAGTCTCTCTTTGTAAGTAATAAGTATTTTATAGGAAGATATTTTGAAACTATGTAAATGTCCCATTCTTCATTAAGTTTCAGTTTATTTATATAAATCTGAATTTATGGTTTCCTTTTGTATTCAGTAAACTATAGTTCATTAATCTCATTGGTTTTTTGGTATTCAAATTGTCCCAGATTTGGCCAGTAGGAACTGCTTCAGACTGGTTCCCATGACTTTTTGACATGTCCTCATCCTCATCATTCTTTGAGCACTTGCTTGCTTTTTGTCATAAGATAATTCAGGCTCATCTTACATTTTTTCTGCCCCATTTCTCTAAGGAGCCTTGACTGCTTTTAGTGAAAAGAGGTATTTAGAAGCCAGTGTCTGGGAGCTAAAAGTACTACTTGCCGTTGAGTCATTGCTGCTCCAGGCCCTCAGTAGACAGAGCTAGGGAATATACACACACACACACATATGTACACACACACTTTTATATTTATTTCTGTTATCTATGTAGAGAGAACTGTGTTTCTGCTAATATTCCCAATTCTAATCCAACACTGCGTCATTTAGTCTAGTTTTCTCTCTTCCCAGTTTTGTAACTCCCTTCTGTGACAGAAACCTGGCTTATGTTGTGGTTAATGTCTTTTGTTATTTACTCAGTCCCCCTTATTCTAACCAATTTCACAGTACTGCTGCTCCCTCTCTCACAAAGATTCCTTTTTCACCCCATTGGGTTCAGATACCTCATGCCAGGCCACTCCTCCTCTTGCATAGAAAAATCCTGCTTGGGTTCCAAAACCCACACTGGGTTTCTCTTCTATAGGGATCCCTTCTTCACACTGCTCAGGCTCTGACACCCTGCTCAAGGCTGCCCACACTCACCCTTCTTGTGTCTCAATATCTTATGCTAGGCCACCCTCCTCGAGGATGCTCTCCTCACTCTGCTTGGACTCTGACATGTTGCTCAAGCTTCTGCCCCCACTCTGTGACCTGGAATTGATGCCTACCTTTCTCTACCCCTCCTACTGTATACTCTTGCAGGAGGGGAAGGGAAGAGGAAGAAGAATATACATGTTTTCAAGACATTTACTATATATGCAAATTATTTACATCTTTGCCAATTCAGCCTTCTTCCCTGCTGAAGTACTATGTGAAAGCCTTAATAAAAGCCTACTGCTTTCAATAAACACATGAAAAGATGCCCAACATCATTAGCCATCAGGGAAATGCCAACCAGAATCACAATGAGATACCACTTCCCACTCCCTAGGATGGCTAGAATCGAAAAGTATTGTCAAGGATGTTGAAAATTTGAAACCTTCATAAATTGCTGATTGGAGTGTAAAAACTGGTACAGTCACTGTGCAAAAAATAGCTTGGCAGTTTCTCAAAAGCCAGATATAGAAATAACAACAGGCTGGGTGCAGTGGGAGGTCACGGTGGGAGGATTGTTTGAAGCCAAGAGTTCAAGACCAGCCTGTGCAACTAGCGAGACACCCCCTTATCCGCTTCTCTGCAAAAAATAAATTAGCCTGACTGGCTGACACTTGTAGTCCCAGTTACTCAAGAACCTCAGGTGGAAAGATCACTTGAGCCCAGGAATTCGAAGTTACAGTGAGCTGTGATTGCACTACTGCACGCCAGTCTGGGTGACAGAGACTGTCTCTCAAAAAAAAAAAAAAAGAAAAAAAAAGAAATACAACATAACCCAGTATTTCTACTCTTATACCCAAGAGATTTGAAAATATATTCACAAAAAAACTTGGAATGTTATAGCAGCATTATTTATAATGGCCAAAAAGTAGAAATTAACCCAATTGTCCATCAACTGAAGAACAGATAAATAAAATGTAGTATAGGTGTACAGTTGAATAGTATTCATACATAAAAAGGAATGAAGCATGTACATGTGTTACAACTTGGATAAGTACCTAAAGTCATACTAGTTGAAAGAAGCTGGACACAAAGGGTTTCATTACTATATTATTCCATTTATATGAAATGTCCAGAATAGGCGAGTCCATGGAAACAGTGGTTGCCCCAAGGGCTTGGATGAAGAGGGTTTGGAGAGTTACTGCTAATGGATATAGGGATTCTTTTGAGAGTGATGAAAATGTTTTGGAATTAGATAATGGTGATGGTTATACAACATTGTGAATATACTGAAAAAAAAATCACTCAATTGTGCACTTTAAAGGTAAATTAAAGCAGTAGGCTTTTAAGTGTTGGGATTGTCAACATATTTGCTAATTGATTTGACGTGTTATTATAGTGGGAGTATTGGGAAGGAGTCAAGAATGATGCCCAGGTTTTTTGCTTTCTACTGAGTAGATTGTGGGAACATTCACTAAGCTAAAGAAAATAGAAGGAACACGTTTAATGGGAGGAAAATAATTTAAATGAATTCAGTTTTGGTAGTTGTGGATAACCAAGTAGAAATGTCAAAAGGCAGATAGATGTACAGTAGTCCCCCTCCTTATGCACAGTTTCACTTTCTGGGCTTTGAGCTGTGGTCAACCTCAGTCAGAAAATATTAAATGGAAAATTCTAGAAATAAACCATTCAGTTTTAAATTGTACCTCTTTCTGAGTCCTGTGATGAAATCTCATGTCATTTCACTTCAGGACACAAATCATCCCTTCGTCCAGTGCTTCCACGCTGTATATGCTACCCACTCGTTAGCCCATTAGTTAATAATCATCTTGGTTATCATATTGAAAAGACATAGTATATGTAGGGTTCAGTACTATCCATGGGTTCAGACATCCTCTGTGGGTCTTGGAATGAATCCCCCATGGATAAGGGGGTACTACCATCCTGTATATGCAGGTCTAAAGCTTTACAACATGATTTAGAAGTGATGAACATATATTATTAACTAAAGCCATGAAAGAGCAAGAGACTATTAGGTTTAGCTCTTTTGGATTTACCAATACCCAGGGGAAATAAGGAAGCCAGGAGGCAACACGACAAAGCCTCTCTGACACTGAAATGGAGTTTGGAAAATGAAAGGTAATTCAGGATTTAAAACAGCTCTAGCAGTCAGGTTATACCATTATTTTTGACACCCTGAGTTTGTCATTCCCTATTGTTGTGTTTCATCGTAACTGTAACTTGACTGTTTTCAGTGTCTGTTTCTCTGTGTCATTCTCCTTTTCCCACTACCAGCTCTGAAACTTTGTCTCAAATCACTCTCCACCAGAGAAAGCATGTCAGTGGTCTAGTTAGTTTCATTCATATATTTAATAAACAGTTATTGAGTGTGCCCTTCCTGTGTTAGGTACTTTGCTAGTTGGGAGTACAGTGAACAGGGCTGATTTGGCCCGTGCCTTTATAGAACCCTAATCTATTCCTTTGATGGTGGGGAAGAAAGACCAACATCAAGTGAATGCACAGTTATGAATGTGATTTGCTATGATGGAAACCAGCAGGTCATTTTTTTTTTTTTTTTGAGACAGAGTCTCGCTCTGTTGCCCTGGCTAGAGTGAGTGCCGTGGCGTTAGCCTAGCTCACAGCAACCTCAAACTCCTGGGCTCAAGCGATC
>NW_012135969.1:4555596-4578791 GCF_000956105.1 Propithecus coquereli
CAGGCTGGTCTCGAACTCCTGAGCTCAAACAATCTGCCCGCCTCAGCCTCCCAGAGTGCTAGGATTACAGGCGTGAGCCACTGCGCCCGGCTAACCAGCAGGTCATTGAAATACAGAATACCTCAATGGAGAGGAGAATCCTATCTTTTTGGCAAGTCATAGAAAGACCTCTGATAGAAAACATTTTTACCAAGACCTGAAGAATGAGAAGGAGCCAGCCATGAGAAGAACAGTGTGACAGACATGTAGGAACAGTGCATGCAAATGTCCCGAGACAAAATAGCTTTGGGGCCAAAACCATAGTTAGAGATTGGCAGCCTTAAGATCAGTTGTCCATCCAGGTTCAGTCAGTATGTCAGGGGATGCCCACCTGGTGTTGCTACTTGGTGATTGATGTGGTAGGAACTCTGGAAGAGAGCTCTGCATGACTAATACTGAAGTTTGGCTGTATATCCAGATACTTGTACCCTTATATATTCTCTCTTGGCTTAAATGTTCTATATTAGAGTTGTTGAAGTCTTCTGAGTTAGCAGTACTTCGTATTTCATGCATCTCTTAATGTTTGTAAAATCAATGTTTAGCTGTAACTCTGATACCTGTTTGATTTTTATTTGCTAATTTAATTTGTCTCCAAGATTTTCAAGGAGAACAGGAACAAATATACATTAGGAACAAATATAATAAATAGAAATAAATAATCAGGACCAGGAAAAATGTAAAGAAAAGTAGTAAATCAAAGCCAGAAAGGCAATAGGTGCACCCTTATGTTAGCCTACATGGTCGCTATAGAGGGGTCTCAAATTTAGCTTTAAACTTCTTAGTGGGGCCGGGCGTGGTGGCTCGCGCCTGTAATCCTAGCACTCTGGGAGGCGGAGGCGGGAGGATTGCTCACGGTCAGGAGTTTGAGACCAGCCTGAACAAGAGCAAGACCCCGTCTCTACTAAAAATAGAAAGAAATTATCTGGACAACTAAAAATATATATAGAAAAAATTTGCCGGGCATGGTGGCGCATGCCTGTAGTCCCAACTACTCGGGAGGCTGAGGCAGAAGGATCGCTTAAGCCCGGGAGTTTGAGGTTGCTGTGAGCTAGGCTGATGCCACGGCACTCTAGCCCGGGCAACAGAGCGAGACTCTGTCTCAAAAAAAAAAAAAAACAAACTTCTTAGTGGCGTAAATGAAATATCATTATTAACAGAAAAGAGGAAATATACGTATCACTCCATGGAAACAGCTCTTCCTAGCACTAACTTCTAGGAGAAAATTTTCAAATTGGGAGTCTACTTAGATTTGGCGGATAAATTTCCACAACAAATTTAACCACAGATTTTGTAGGATCACATCTTGTAGCATCGTTTATAACGATTAAGAACAAAATAATAGGATCTAAAAATGTGGGCTTCTGACAGTCCAGTTGATCCCAAGTTGCTTTCAACTGCAAGTAAATAAAAACTCCAACTCAAATTGACTTCAACAGTAAGTGAGCATTTTTCTTAAAGTTTGAGACCTGAGGTAGCTAATGCATTCGTGAGGCACAGGCACGCTTGTTTGGTGGTGAGTAGCCTGCAGCATTCACCCATAGTTAGGATGAGTTTACCCCTCAATCCCAAACCTTTCCTCAGTGGATTAACAGGAAAGCCAGTGATGGTAAAACTTAAGTGGAAAATGGAGTACGGGAGCTACCTGGTATCTGTAGATGTCTATGTGAACATGCAGCTTACAAATATAGAGGAATACATAGATGGGGCATGGTCTGGACATCTGGGTGAAGTTTTAATAAGGTATAATAATGTCTTTTTATATCAGAGGTGTTGAAAAAGATGGGGAAATGAGAGAACAGCATATTTTCTGGGAGATTTTTAAAAATATATATTTCTAGACAATAAAGACTTGTTTTTCAACTTAGGAAAAAAAAAAAAACAGTAAGTGAGATTATCTCACATAAAAGGAAATACAGGGGTAAGCCAGGCCATCAGGTTCATTGATTTAGGGGATCTGCAATGTCACCAGCAGTTTTCTGTGTTCTGCCATGAACTGCATCCCCTTGGTCCTACAGTTGCTTTTTCTTATGGGCACAGGATGGATGCCAGCAAATAATGGATTAACGTGTTTCTTTGTTAATTCTGAGTGAGGAGATGGACTAGCATCCATGCCCCAGTAAAGCCTCTTCTCAGACCTCAGCCCAGTTGACCTAGGCCTGAACCAATCACTGTAACACGCTTAGACTAATCAACTGGGATGACCTGGATGTTGGAATGTTTCAGTCACAGTGCCAACTACACATAGAATGTAACACACTTAAAGGAATCCTGAATATTCTTCAGTCTTCCATAAATATTTCTCTAAGCTTGACTTTTAACAGGATTAGGTAGGATAAGGACTATTGTCTTAGTCCTGTTGTGCTGCTGTAACAAAATATCTGAGACTGGGTAATGTATACTGAACAGAAATTTATTTCTCATAGTTCTGGAGGCCGGGAAGTCAAAAATCAAGGTGCTGGCATCTGGCAAGGGCCTTCTCGCTGCATCATAACATGGTAGAAGGCAAAGAGAAACAAGGACGCTACTCTTCCTTTTATAAGAAACTCTCTTCTGTGATAATGACATTAATCCATTTGCCTCATGGCCTAATCGCTTCTTAAATGTCCTATCTCTAATACCGTTACAATGGTAATTAAATTTCAGTATGAGTTTTGGAGGGGAAAAACATTCAAATCGTAGCAGATGTTTTTCTTATGAGGTCCTTGAGTAGAAATATTCTTAGTTGTTAATTGAAGATTGATTCTTATACTATTTTTTTTGTTTTTTTTTTTTTTGAGACAGAGTCTCACTGTGTTGCCCCGGCTAGAGTGCCGTGGCGTCATCCTAGCTCACAGCAACCTCAAACTCCTGGGCTCAAGCGATCCTTCTGCCTCAGCCTCCCGAGTAGCTGGGACTACAGGCATGCGCCACCATGCCTGGCTAATTTTTTCTATATATTTTTAGTTGTCCAGCTAATTTCTTTCTATTTTTAGTAGAGATGGGGTCTCGCTCTTGCTCAGGCTGGTTTCGAACTCCTGAGCTCAAACAATCCGCCCGCCTCAGCCTCCCAGAGTGCTAGGATTACAGGCATGAGCCACTGCGCCTGGCCCTTGTTGTTTGTTTTAAGAGAGGCTCTTGCTCTGTCACCCAGGCTGCAGTGCTGTGGTGTGATCATAGCTCATTGTAACCTCAAGCACTTGGGCCCCAGCAATCCTCCCAGAGTAGCTAGGACTGCAGGCACATGCCACCACGCCCAGATAATTTTTTAAATTTTCTGTAGAGATGGAGTCTCGCTGTGTTGCTCAGGCTTTTCTCCAACTCCTGGCCTCAAGCTGTCATCCCACCTTGGCCTCCCAAGGTGCTCAGATTGTAGGCCTGAGCTATCTATCACACCTGCCTGATTCCTATACTTTTAATCAGGTGAACAAGTATTAATGGTAGTTTTGTCATCCTTTGATGAAAAGTAAACAGTCTAATAATATTAGTTGTTAGCTATACAGCTGGAACAAAATGATTTATGTGTTCCATGGGGTTATAAGATATGAGGTGATTAGGTTTGTGTGGTGATTTCTACTGGTGGTATCACGCCTGTAATCCTAGCACTCTGGAAGGCCTAAGTGGGAGGATCACTTGAGGTAAGGAGTTGGAGATCAGCCTGAGCAAGAACGAGACCCTGTCTCTACAAAAAAATAGAAAAAGTAGCCAGGTGTGGTAGCACGAGCCTATAGGCCTAGCTACTGGGAGGCTGAAGCAGGAGGATCACTTGAGCCCTGGAGATTGTACTCTACCTGGGGTGACAGAGTAAGACCCTGTCTCCAAAAAAAAAATAAAAAGAATAGTTAACTGAAAATAGCTATATAACAAGACCAGTTATCTACTGTGGCCTCTTCAGATTTTTGACAGTGATATCTTTTCAGAAAACATTTAGGATAATTATTTTTCCATTCTTTATGGCCAAGAGTGTGCATCCAGATTATTTAAGAGGAGTTTCACATTGAAATTCAAGTTTTAAAAAAGTAAAGGGGGAGGCAAGGGCCCGGTGGCCGGGCACAGTGGCTCGTGCCTGTAATCCCAGCACTTTGGGAGGCCGAGGTGGGAGGATTTATTGAAGCCAGGAGTTTGAGACCAGCTTGAGCAACATAGTGAGACCCTGTCTCTACAAAAAATAAGTGAGAGTAAGTAAGTAAAGAGGAATCAAGGCTAGAGCCATGCTTGGTTATCGGCTATTACCTTAGTGTGCTAGGGTCCTCGAAAAGTAACTGCTGACCTTGTTCACTGGCTATGGCCCTTGTGGCACAGTCAGTCACCAGGTTAGTAACGTGCTTCAGACTGACCTGTGTAACAGTTAGACTCTCTTATACCCACAAATTAAGGGATGATATATTTTAACTATTCCTTGAGAAGACCTCTATTACAGGAATGTATATATTTTCCATAGAGTGCTGTCAGTGACTTGAATTTTAGTCTTGGCACTGACTCTCCTCAATGATTTATCCTGGTTCCATGAAATAAATAAGGCTAGCCTTTTCCATGGTGGTTTATAAAGATTTGTTTAATTCAACTAATGAATTGAGTGCCTGCTAATGAATTGAGTGTTCTACACCAGTGAACAGTTTACATTGTAATGGGGGAGATAACAATAAAGATGATAAACATAAGCTTCTTAACTGGAGTGAGGTTATGAGGGTGGTTAGAAAAAAGAAGTAAAGAGGGAGCAAAACACAGCCCCAGTTTAAGAGGTTGAAGATTATGTGATTTTTCATACATTGTTTGCCAGCTCTGATTCACTTAGTAATAATATGGATAATGTGCTCTTTGTGTTCACATTATAATCAAGTATGGGCCATGCGTGGTATCTCACACACGTAATCCCAGCACTTTGGGAGGCCGAGGCAGAAGGATCACTTGAGCCCAGGAATTAGAGACCAGACTGGGCAACATAGCGAGGGCTCACCTCCTCTCCACAAAAAATAAAAATTAGCTGAGTGTGGTGATGTACGCCTGTAGACCCAGCTACTTGGGAGGCTGATATGGAAGATCAGTTGAACCCAGGAGTTTGAGGTTACAGTGAGCTATGATCACATCACTGTACTCCAGCCTGGGCAGCAGAGTGAGCCCCTGTATTTAAAAAAAAAAAAAAAAAGAAAGAAAAAATTACGTAAAGGGGTAAAGAAAGTGACCACTGTATACACCGTCTAAGATACTTGGCCTGAAGAAGATGAAAAGCAGGAAGGTGTTAAGGATAATGTAGTTTATTATTCTGATCTATCACATAGAGATATCAATATCATTTTCTTCTGATTTATCCTACAAACACATATTTATAATTTTTAATTTTTTGAGAAATCATTTATCATCTCGATGCAAGTAATTGAACTTCTATAACATTTATATTATCAAATAAAAGATTACTTTCTCCCATGATGTTTTATTTGGGCAGTAATTATCTTTGTAAATTGCTCAAGCTTTTTGTGTTTATTTAAAAGAAGTTCTGCCTTTGTGTGTATGTGTGTACATAGTTATTGTAGGCTAAAATCAAGGGAAACTATCATACAATAAGATTTCTCTCCCTCTCTTTTCCTTTTAGGATATTTTCTTTTTTGGATGTCGTTACCTTGTGTCGCTGTGCTCAGGTCTCCAGGGTAAGAATGGTTTACGTGGTACGGGCACCTGTCCTCTTACTGATGACAGCCTCGTCAGTAGGCTAACCATTTATTTTAGGTGTTACTTGTACGTTGTCATGTTTCAAAGGATGTTATTTCACCGATGGCATACCCAAAACCATGTAATTATATGATGGGATTCTGTAAATATACTGTCTCTAACTTTTTGTAACTCTTATTTGCATAATATAAACAGGAAACATTTTCAATGAGAAAGCATTAAACATGAATATTAGAAGGTTGTTGACTCAAAATTGTAATGAAATCATGTTTCATTATGTTTTCCTAGTTCGTTTTATACAAGCACACACACAAACACATAAATATAAGAAGGGCTTTTGAGAGTTTAATTCTCATGTTATTTCCTCATACTCTTTCTTCAAAGGATGGTAGCTATAATTTTTTTCAAAAAAGTCACAGAGTAAACCAGATTTCATTTCCAAAGTCAGTTTCTATATTACACTAACCATCCACTTTTTAGGCTGGACAGGGTGACTCACACCTGTAATCCCAGGGCTTTGGAAGGCCAAGGCAGGAAGATCACTCGTGGCCAGGCCTTTAAGACCAACCTGGGCAATGTAGTGAGGCTCCATCTATACAAAAAATTCTTTAAAATTTATCAAGGCATGGTGACATAGACCTGTACTCCTGGCTACTTGGGAGGCTGAAGTGGGAGGATCACTTGAGCCCAGGAGTTTGAGGTTACAGTGAGGTATGACTGAGCCACTGCACTCCAGCGTGGGTCAGAGTAAAACTTTCTCTCTTGGGCCGGGCGCGGTGGCTCACGCCTGTAATCCTAGCTCTCTGGGAGGCCGAGGCGGGCAGATTGTTTGAGCTCAGGAGTTCGAAACCAGCCTGAGCAAGAGCGAGACCCCGTCTCTACTCAAAATAGAAAGAAATTAATCAGACAACTAAAAATACATAGAAAAAATTAGCCGGGCATGGTGGCGCATGCCTGTAGTCCCAGCTACTCGGGAGGCTGAGGCAGGAGGATTGCTTGAGCCCAGAAGTTTGAGGTTGCTGTGAGCTAGGATGACGCCACGGCACTCTAGCCCGGGCAACACAGTGAGACTCTATCTCAAAAAAAAAATAAAAAAACAAAAAAATCCATTTTTGTCAGTCGACATTGCTATGACAAAATGGCAAAATATCACAGTCTTATTGGCTAGCACTAACATAAAGGGTAGAATCTCTGCTGTAGGAAAATTGCTTCATCAGAAAAGAAAAGAAAAACAAAAATAACTAAAAAAAAAAAAAGAAAATCACTTTGTGAACCATTTCTAATCTCGTTTTTAATGCAGATATATAATTAACTTACTAAAACGAGTGAGTACCTACAACTGTCATCTTTTTATAAATCCATCATTGGCTTTTTGTTTGCTCATTTATTTAACAAATATTTATTGAGAACCTACTATGTACCAGATATGGTCCTAGGTGCTGGATATGTAATATGGTTGTATCATAAAGTATTGTGTTTATCTGTGTAGGGGGACCCAAATGTCCCTTTAAATTGCTACCATAACGACCACCACCACACTGAAATGAAAAAAGAAAAAAGGGAAACAATATAGAAAATTTGCCTTGTCTTGCTAACTTTAAAGTAATTTCTTCATCCTCAAAGGCATGCAAAATTTGTGTATCAGCTATTTTGGGAACCACAATAATTCTTTGATGATTTCTTCTGTGACATTTCTGTCCCTGGTACTTTTGTGGTCTCTCTAGATGTGGCCATTATACTTCCAAATGAGTGGGTTTTCCTTCCTTTATCCATATGAAGCTGAGGTCATCATTAAGAAACAAAATACCCAGACAAGTATCTAAACCTGTTTATTAATAATTGTAGAGTCTGTCCCCAGGAATGTTGATTCGAATGAGTTTTAATTATTGTTTTCATTTACAGATTCCTCTTTCTTCTTAATATGTGTTAACTTTAAAGAAAGGAAGGCACAATGCCAATTTTCCTTAAATCTGGTAGTTGGTACATCAGTAGTTGTCCTGTTCTCTGTACTTGAGGTTTTTTTGTTTTTGTTTTTGTTTTTTTAATGCAGACTCTAGAGAGGAACCTGTCATTCCTAATTTTAGTCTGAGTTCTGCATGTTTCCTGCTTGCTGGAGAAAGTAGCATAAGGAAATGAGAAATACCATGCCAAATCAGAGATATATTTAGCCCAAGAATCTATTAAACATATAATTTTTAAAAGATTTATCTGTTGCCTCCTGTGGCTAGTCATCTAAGAAACCATTGGAAATATTTGAAGCCACCAAAAGAAAGTAACATTGAACTTCTGAGAAAACTTTAGACATATCTAGAAAGATAGCTGCTTGCTCACCCTCATACCCCTAGCATCTTTCTTGGTGATTGTATGACAGTTACCCTGGGGTTTTCAAGTATAACCAGAATTTCTTTTTTAAACTTTCAGCCTAATGGCTATAAGTACTACAGAGAAATTGTAAGAGAAATGATAATGTCTTTTCTAAGTCCAAAATCAACATATCACAGTTTCAAGTCCTACCAAGTGATGGTATGGATGGCAAATAAATATTGAACAGAGTAGTATTCAGAGTATTGTCCCCTTTATTTCATTTCACCCTCATCTTGTTCCCAGGTTAGGAATAGAGGAAAGACTTCCTTTTCATCAGCTGAACTTCCATCTCATTTTGTGTTTAGAAACTGGAATTTTCTAGTTTGAAAACACCTTCTGGTTTCGACACTTATCACAGCCTCTCCTTTCTTCAACCCTTCTAATTTAAGATCTTTCATAGCTGCTAAGTTTCTGTACCTACTCATTTATGAGATAGTCTAATTGGAGAATAAAGTACGGATCAGGAGTAAGGCACATCGTTTGGAAATTAGTGGTAGGAACTGAGAAATTTTTTGGTCCATTTCAGTCATTAGTTGGTTGAATTGTGAACTTGAATATTTCTGCCTTCTCCCCTTCATTTCAACATCTTCTCATTCTGTCTCTTTTTCTTCAAAATAGGCCTGGAATGTTCTGGCTCTGGATGGCAGTAACTGGCAGCGAATTGATCTGTTTGATTTCCAGAGGGATATTGAGGTATAATTATGTGGTGTATGGCTCCATTTCTCTTGTTAGTAATTACAGCATGGAACAGATTAGCCCCAGCAATATTAATCTCATTTTCCCTGGAGAGAGAAACTATTATTTTCAGTGCATCTGAACTTCACAGGAGCTGCCAAAGTTCTGTTATTGAGAATGGGCTGAATTATTTCACTGAAATTATACTAAGTTATTTAGTATTAATGAACCAAACAGACTCTCTGGTCTTGGAGTAGGACTAAAATTTTTTTGTTTTTGCAGTGGAAATGTGAACCTGTGGTTGCTAATTTTAAAGAAGTCATTTTATATTTGTTTATTGAAGAACAAGTAGTTAAAGCTTATTGGGTGATGATACTTGTATGTATTCTCCATGAGATGTGCATTTTGGTTTTTGGAGAGACTGCAGGTAGTTTTTGTGGAGAATGAAAAATGAATAAAGCCAAAGTCAGCAATTGAATTGCTTTTGCTAGAGAGAGATTTTTTTTCTCTGACTTTTACCCCATATTTTATCCCTTAGTATAGCCTATTATCTCTAAAATGGAAAAGCATAATGGCTTAAGCTTAAATTATTTTTTCCTGCCTTTGAACTTTGAACTCTGTGGTCCTTAACTTTCTCATCAGGAGAGTGAAAATAATAGCTTCCTCATAGTGTTATAAGGATTAGATGAGAATCTTTTTAAGTTCCAGTAGAGCTAAATTCTCATGAGGGTCCATGTAAGTAGTTTTTAAAAGTTTCACATGAACCTTCCATTATCTTCAGAAAGTGCTTTTAAAATAATAGCCGTTGACATTATACTGGATTTTGTTTTTCACTGTTCTGTAATCTTCGTGTATGTAAATGTTTAAAGCAACACAACACACAAAATTATTCAGCAATGTTTTGTTAAGTGTTTATTGAGTCCCTGCTATGTGCAGAGTACTATAATTAATATTTTGGAAAGGATACAAAAATAAATGGAGTTGTTGTTCTTCAGTAGCTGTGGTTTAACCCAGGTAGGCAGTATACATGCATGTAGTGCCATAAGAGAACTACGGAGCACCATTTCCTCAAATACAGTATATCTTACAAATTGAACAAAATAAGAATATAGAGTTTCCTAATGTTTCAAGTAGATGAGTTAATCAGGAAAGCTTTCTCAGAGTAAATTGAAATTTTCCTATTAAATTAATGATATCTTAGTAGAAACCTTTTCTCTTTGTTTATAAAATTGCTAAAAATGAGAATGTATTCTTTTCAAAAGCAACGAGGTGGGTTATCTTTTTGTTTACCTATCTCTTCTTTTCAGGGCAGGGTAGTGGAGAATATTTCAAAACGATGTGGTGGCTTTTTACGAAAGTTAAGTCTTCGTGGGTGTCTTGGAGTAGGAGACAATGCATTAAGGTAAAAATATAACTGTTGATTAATCTTCTTGATTGAGGTAAAGACCTGTACCATCTCACCCAGCAAAGGCTTAAGTAGTTTTTCAGTTCCTAAGCTATAAAAAATGCAAACAAAAGGCCGATTGTGGTGGCTCACACTTGTAATTCCAGCACTTTGGGAGGTCGAGGCAGGAGGATGACTTGAGGCCAGGAGTTGAAGACCAGCCTGGGCAACACAGCAAGACCTCATCTCTCCAAAAATTAATGAAAGTAGCCATTCATGGTGGTGCAAGCCTGTAGTCCTAGCTACGCAGGAGGCTGAGGTGGAAGAATCACTTGAGCCCTGGACTGAGCTATATTCAAGCCTAGGCGACAGGGGGAGACCCTATCTCAAAAAAAAAAAAAGGCAAACACACATATATATTGCTTGTTATACAAAAATATCCAGTATTTGGAATAATTTTAAAAATAAACAAGAATAAGTACTGTCCCCCCAAGAAAGCCAATTTCCTATCATAAATGGTTCTTTGTTTCTTTGAGTAAGTTTTATTTTCTTTTTTGAACTTTTATTTACTCAAAGATAGGATAATTTTAACTTAGGTTGATGCAAAGATCAGCGATTACAAGTTTTGGTTAAAAAAAGTTTATAGCTGAAAACTAATTTATTATAATTATGAACTACATTGGACCCTTCTGAACCATTCTTATTCGCAGCACTTTTAACACTGAATGTGTGGGTTTTTCCTCCACCTAATAACCAATTCTCCCATTCTCAGGACACCAACTGTGTTCTATAATTCAATTCAATTCTGACTCTACCTACCAAGAATTAGCTCAGACCCCATAGGCTGAAGGCTCAGTCCTACAAAGTTGCCCGTTACAGATGCTAGTCATAAATCCCACATTGTCACGTACTTCATATTGATGGGCCATATGTCAGGGGCTCCCATGACTGCTTCCTCAGGTTTAACGATTTGCTGGAATGGCTCATAGCACTCAGGAAAGTGCTTTTCTATATAATAATACTATTACTGATTTATTATAAAGGATACAAATGAACAGCCACATAAAGAGGTACATGGAGCAAGGTCTACAAGGGTCTCAAGGACAGAAGCTTCTGTCCCCTTCAAGTTGGGTTATGCTGCCCTCCTGGCATGTGGTTACGTTCACCAATCCAGAAGCTCTCTGATACCTGACATTTAGTGGTTTCTACAGTGTTTCCATTATGTAGGCATGATTGAAGACCAAGTACTATAACAATAGTTACTATTACTCCTCTCACTCAGGAAATTACAAGGGTTTTAGAAGCTCTGTGCCAGGAACTGGAGGGAGACAAAGACCAAATATATGTTTCTTATTGAGTTATAGTATCATAGGTACCAACAACCAGTATTACCAATAATATGTTTGTTTTTTTTTTTGATGCCTAGAATTTTCCCCATTTCATTTGAAACCTTTTGCTTTGTTTTTTCCTGTAAAGGACCTTTGCACAGAACTGTAGGAACATTGAAGTACTGAATCTAAATGGGTGTACAAAGACTACAGATGCGTAAGTATTGTATGTTTTAGAAGGGTAAGTCATAGCATCTTGTGTCTGGCCTATAACTAGCTTATATACAGAGTGCTATATATATTTAGCAGATTTCATCTTGGTTTTATATAGGAAAGATTTTAAAAGGAGAGAGCAACATGGAAGTAGAAATGGAATAAGAAACTTATTTATTTTGGCATCCTATCATTGATATTTAAAGTGAAAACTGTAAAAAATTGTATTCAGTAGGTAGGGATACTAAAATATATATTATTATTTACATTTCATGGCAATACTAGTAGCTATCATTCAAAAGCCACAGTAAACAGGTAATTCTATAAAAAGATTAAAAGTCTTAAACACAAGACTAAGCAGCTTATGATAATCAATGCTGAGAACAGTTATTAAGTGAAAATGGTTCACTAAATGTGCTGTGTCTGTGTCAGTCACAACATAAAAGAAATTAAGGTCGGGTGAGGTGACTCATGCCTGTAATCCTAGCACTCCGGGAGGCTGAGGCTGGAGGATTGCTTGAACACAGGAGTTCAAGACCAGCCTGAGCAACAGGGAGAGCCCACCTCTACAAAAAACAGAAAAATTAGCCGGGCATGGTGGCAGGCACCTGTAGGCCCAGCTACTCGGGAGACTGAGGCAGGAGGATCACTTGAGCCCAGGAGTTTGAGGTTGCAATGAAAGAAACACTTAACACAAGGATATATTATATATTGGTAATAACATTTATCAAATAACATTTGAATATTATGTAGGGAAATTGTTGCCTATTGTGAAATGCAGTGAAGCCATTGAGGAAGCATGTTTACAGAGGAAGGGGCCTAGGTTGTTCATGGAGTTCCTATTCATGAAAGCCTCGTGAAAAAGATGAGATCTTTGCAATTACTTGAATGAAGGAAAGTAGAAAACACTTCAAGCACAGGTGTACCTTGTTTATTTTATTCCCTTTGAGGTCACAACATTTTTAATTTAATAAAAGAAATGTCTAAAATATAAGTACTATGTTTATTAATTAATTTTACTAATTAGTAGTCCTGTGGATTGACAGGAAACCTTAATTTTGAGAGACCAGTGTATTAATCCTTCCCCTGCAGTTACTTTATACCAGTAGCACTATATATACTTCAGATAAATTACCTTTTAATTTTTTGTTTTCTTTGAATACTTACAAAGATTAAGAATTTGACCATTTGGTAGAATAGGATAGAAAAGTGACATATAGGCCAGGGGCAGTGGCACAGTCCTGTAGTCTCAGCTACTCGGGAGGCTGAGACAGGAGGATCAGATTGCTTGAGCACAGGGGTTGAGGTTGCAGTAAACTATGATGACTCCACTGCACTCTAGCACAGGCAACAGAGTGAGAACCTGTCTCAAGAAAAAAAAAAAAGTGACATATAATTTATACTTTTTTCTAGGAATCTATTTTATCCCAGGGATACATTGGCAAAAACATAATATATATGTGCAAGGCAATTTTGTAATAACAAATACTACATTATTTGTAATAGCAAAAGATAGGAAATCACCCAACATCTATCAATAGAGAACTGGTTAAATTAAAAGTAATGAGGAAAATCTCTATATAATATTCTGGAGTGATCACACAAGGGACAGTGATGAAAGGGGAAACTCTGAAGTATCATGTTTTTAGTTTTACTTTAACAGCCATGTAAATGTTTTGTATAATTAAAACAAAAATTAAGTCAAAAAGAAGGGAAAGCAGTCCCTAAAAATTGAAAACAAAACACATGAACTCAGATTCATTATATTCCAAGTTGGAACTATAACCACACAAAGTGAAATTACTTCTACTGACTTTTGTTTTTACATGTGAATTTTAAACACATACAGAAGCAGACAAATACTGTAATGAACCCATCACCCAACTTCAACTATTATGAGTTTATCACCAGTGTTGTTCCATCTATAATCCCACCCACTTATCCCCTCTCATTTGATCTCATTTTGAATGCAAGTCCTAGACATCACACTATTTAATCTGTATTTTAGTATGCACTGATTAAAGATAAAGATCATTAGTGTAAGTGCATCACTCCTTTAAAACCTTAATATCTTAAAATTATCAACTAATCAGTTGTCAGTGTTCTGATTTTCACATTGTTCTAGTAACTTTAAAAACACTAATTTTAAATGCAGTATAAACCAAGAAAGATACAAATTTTTTAAATCGAAGAAGCAGCCAGGCACCATGGCAGGCACTTGTAATCTCAGCTACTCAGATGGCTGAGGCAGGAAGATCTCTTGAGCTGAGGAGTTTGAATCAAGACCTATCTTGTTTTAAAAAAAAAAAAAATCAAGGAGACTGCTCTCCTGCCATAAATAATTAGAAAACTGGACAAAATATAGAAACAACCAGATAAAATGTTGGGCGACATGCAGCCCAAGACTGAGAAATAAATGAATTGAGCCATATGATTACCCTGACTTTCTGCCTGGAGGCATTTTCCAGAAAATGTCTTAGAGGGAGCCCAAGCAGATGACAAGGTTCTTGCCGATTTGAAAAGGAAGACATCAGGGTACAGTGGCTCGCTAGGTAATCCCAGCACTTAGGGAGGCTGAGGTGGGAGAATTGCTTGAGGCCAGGAGTTCAAAACCTGCCGGGGCAACAAAGCAAGACCTCATTTCTACATTAAAAAATAAAAGAAGAAGAAAAGAAAAACAACAGAAAGAGATCAGAGTTCAAGGAGACTGAAGTTGCTGGAATTTGTGGCTGGCAACAAGGGAACTACTCCAAAAAACAAGGCTACAGAAATCTATATAGATTGGCCAAATAGTAAACTATATGGACAGGTTGAGAACCCACAAAGCTGGGCAGTGAATATCTAATGAAAAAACAATTACTGGGAAACAGTAAGCTGAAGAATTGCCAGAGCCTAATAACCACCCAAAGTGCAGAAAATTCACTGAACACCTGGGACTCTATAGAGACTCCAGAAGGGTCACACTTGGTGGTAGGGCTAAATCAGACCTACTCTAATCATCTTAAATAAAGATTTAAAAAAACTTTTTAGAGGATCTGATTGATCCTCAGTTAACTTAACTGCTCGCCAAAACAAAGCTCAACACTCTTTAAGGGAAGACAACAAAATCTTGACACTCAACAATACAGCATACAGAATATGTAGCATTCAATCAAAAATTATCAGATAGGCTAGGTATGTTGACTCATGCCTGTAATCCTAGCACTTTGGGAGGCCAAAGCAGGCGAAGATCATTTGAGGCCAGTAGTTCAAGACCAGCCCGGGCAACATAGCAAGAGCCCCATCTCTACAAAAATAAAAACTAAAAAATTAGCCAGTCCATGGTATCATGCACCTATACTCCTAGCTACTTGTGAGGCCAACCCAGGAAGATTGCTTGACCCTGGGAGTTGGAGGTTACAGTGAGATAAGATCACATCACTGCATTCCAGTCTGAGCCACAGAATGAGACCTTATCTCACACACACAAAAAATTACTAGACAAGCAGGATAATGTAACCAAGAGCCAGAAGAAAAACTATATAGTAGAAACAGACCCAGAAAGGACTGATTATAAAATCGACCGATAACGTGTTCACAAATAACAATTACAAATCAGGCACACTGACATACACCTGTAGCCCCAGCTACTCAGGACGCTGAGGAGGGAGGATAGCTTGAGGCCAGGAGTACAAGGCTGCAGTGCACTTACGATCAATGAATAGCCACTGCACTCTAGCCTGGGCAACATGTAGAGACCCTGTCTGTAATTAATAAGTAAATAACAACAACAAAAAAATTACAAATATGTACAAGAATTTAAAAGAAAGCTTAGTGAGAAGAATAAGAATAAAAGGATGGGGAAGATAAACTATCATAAATACTAATTGAGAAAGTTGGAGTGATCATTAATATCAAATGGAGTAAACTTAAGGAAAAGATTAGATGAAAAAAGGTATTAGGCCAGGTGCAGTGGCTCATGCCTGTAATCCTAGCATTTTGGGAGGCCAGAGTGGGAGGATTGCTTGAGGCCAGGAGTTCAAGACCACCTGGGAAACATAGCGAGACCCCTTCTGTACAGAAAATTTAAAAAATTAGCCAGGTGCGGTGGTACATGCTGGTAGTCCTACCTACTCAGGAGGCTGGGGCAGGAGGATCGTTTGAGTCCAGAAGTTGAGGTTGCAGTGAACTATGATTGCACCATTGCACTCTAGCCTGAGCTACAGAGCAAGATCCTGTCTCAAAACGACAAAAGAAATCCTCACTATTGTACTTGATTAGTCAAAAAAAACCAAAACAATTTACGATAACATTCAGAAATATAAAATACTTAAGTATACACTTAATAAAAATACGTGCAAATCGTCATATACACTGAAAATTATAAAGTGTCACAAAAATTAAAGAAGACTTAAATAAATGGAGGAATATTCCATGTTCGTATATTTAAAAACTCAATATTGTTAAGATACCTGTTCTTCCTAAATTGTTCTTCAAATTCAACCCGGTCCCCATAAAAAAAATCCTAGTAGGTTTTTTGTTGAACTTTAAAGGCTGATTTTAAAATTCATGTAAAAATGTGGAGGACCTAGAATAACCAAATCAATTTTGGTAAAGAATGCAGTTGGAGGACGTACACTACCTGATTTCAAGGCTTACGATAACGGAGGAGTATCAGGACAGGTGCTAGTGTGAGCATAGACATGTATCAGTCAGTTGACTCAGGTAAAGTACCTAGAAAGGAGCTCGGACATATCTGAATTTTGATAAAGACGCCAGGGTCATTCAGTGGGAAAAAGTTCATCTGTTCAGGAAACGGTGCTAGAAAAAGTCAAATCCATGTGAAAAAAAATTAATCTCAATCCTTACCTCACAATATACAAAAATTAACTCAAAATTGATCATAAACCTACACATAAAAGTGAAAACTATTAAACTTCTGGAAGAAAACTTGGGAATATTTTCTCAGATGTGGGATAGGCAGAGATTTCTTTAGATAATAAAAGAAGCACTGGCCCCATAAAAAATTTTTTTGAGAAATAGGACTTAAATTTAAAATTTCTTTGTTAGACATGCTAAAGGAAATTAAATGGCAAACTACAGACAGAGAAAAGAATCAAAACATTTACACTTGCTTTATTCATTGTATCTCAGAACTGGAAGTAAAGAAATGACCAATAGCAAGTGAATAGATTAACAAGTTGTGGTACGTCTTACAGAGTAATGCTACGAGGCGGGGGGAGGGTAAGGTGGAAATAAAACTTGCAGTAACATGAGTGAATCTCAAAAGCATTACACTGAGTGAAAGAGGCCAGTAACAAAAGAGTATATACTGTATAAATCCACTGTTTGAAATTCTGTAACAGGGAAGCTATCATGACAAGAAAGCAGATCAAGGCCGGGTTCAGTGGCTCACGCCTGTAATCCTAACACTCTGGAAGGCTGAGGCGTGTGGATTGTTTGAGCTCAGGAGTTCGAAACCAGCCTGAGCAAGAGCGAGACCCCATCTCTACTAAAAAAAAAAATAGAAAAAAAGGACAACTAAAAATATATAGAAAAAATTAGCCGGGCATGGTGGCATGTGCCTGTAGTCCCAGCTACTTGAGAGGCTGAGGCAGTAGGATCGCTTGAGCCCAGGAGTTTGAGGTTGCTGTGAGCTAGGCTGACACCACAGCACTCAAGCCCGGGCAAAAGAGTGAGACTCTGTCTCAAAAAAAAAAAAAAAAAAGATCAGTGGTGGCCTTTGGCAGAAGGAAGGGTGGAATTGACTGCAGAGGCCTGTGCCGTAGGGGAATTTTGAAAGGTTATGGAAATGTGCTATATTTTGATTGGGGTGATGGTTATACAGGGGTATACATTTGTAAGCTCTCATTGAATTGCACACTTAAATGGGTACATCTTATTGTATATAAAATACACCTCAAATAAAGCTAATTGTGTTTCAGTTATGTATGACTACCCCAAAACCTAGCGTCTTAAAAGAAAAGCAGTCAGTGGGGGATTTCCAGTATGTTGGAATAAGGATGTCAGCAAATCCTGTCAAAATAGGCAACTATAAAGGTGGACAGAACTGTGGTAAACAACTGTTTCAGAGCTCTGAAAATCAACCAGAGACATTTCCCCAACTGAGGAGAGTTTATTCGTGAAAGCTACTAAACTTTAGACGAGATGGGTACGAGTCTGTGACATTGTTGCCTGGGGCTGCTTCCATCTCCCCCGATCTCTGTCTGAGTAGTTCACCAGAGCATGGCAGGCTATCAGAACTATCAGCTTTCCTGCTGTTGCAAGAGCAGGCTCGCTTAATTTGGAGCAATCACTTAAAGTGACAATAAAGGCCAGTGGCTCTGGTAGCTTGAGGTTGTGGACCAGCTAAGGATTTAACAGGGAGTTCCTGGAGGTGAGACAGCATAGGGGATTTTTATAAACCACATATTCTTTGTGGACTATGACGAGCAGAAATTGTAATGGGCCCAAGCTAACAACATATTCCTGGTCAGTGGAGCTTGTGTGGGTGCACAGAGACACAAAAAAAGTAAAGATTGGGTCAGACTTGAAAAGAGCCTGAACTTTGAATGTTCTCTCCAGCCCACATACAAATTCATCAGAATAGAGGCCTTCCTTACTTAGGCTGAACATTAGGCTGTGAAGACTTGGGATTGACTTCTAGGAAGCCAGGGTTAAAAATAAGAAAAAATACTTAGCAGAAACATCAGTGGTCTCACACACTGTAGGAAAGACAGAGTCTGTCTAACCAATTACCAAACAAACAAACAACAAAATAATGAAACTCCCTCAGGAAAAATCAAATCCAGAGTTGCTACAATATACTACCTAAAATGCCCAGTTTTTAACAAAAACATGATGAGTCATGCAAAATAACAGGAAGGTGTAACCCATAGTAAGGAAAAAAGTAGTCAGTAGAAACTGTCTCTGAGAAAGGAGAGTGTGGATGGCAGACTTAGCAAAGATTTAAAAGCAGCTATTATAAATATGTTCAAGGAACTAAAGAAAACCGTATTTTTTACAAATTAAAGGAAATATGACATTGACTTACTAAATAGAGAATGTCAATATAGAGATAGAAATTACAAAAATATGAGCCAAGTAGAAATTCTGGAGTTGGGCCGGGCACGATGGCTCACTACTGTAATTCTAGCACTCTGGGAGGCCGAGGCGGGTGGATCACTCAAGGTCAGGAGTTCGAGACCAGCCTGAGCAGAAGTGAGACCCCGTCTCTACTAAAAATAGAAAGGAATTATCTGGACAACTAAAAATATATATAGAAAAAATTAGCCGGGCATGGTGGCGCATGCCTGTAGTCCCAGCTCCTCGGGAGGCTGAGGCAGGAGGATCGCTTGAGCCCAGAAGTTTGAGGTTGCTGTGAGCTAGGCTGACGCCACGGCACTCTAGCCAGGGCAACAGAGCCAGACTCTGTCTCAAAAAAAAAAAGGCTGGGTGGAAATTCTGGAGTTGGAAATAAAACAATTGAAAAGTGTGCCAGCAGTCTCAATAAGAGAGTAAAGATAGAAAGACAGATAACTTGAAGATAGATCCATAGAAATTGTCCAGTCTGAAGAACAGAAAGATGAACAATTAAAGAAAAATGGTCACAGCCTCAGAAACCTATGGAACATCAAGAGTGCCAACTTTCCTATAATGGAAATCCCAGAGAAGAAAAAAGAGAGGCAGAAAAAAAAATTGAAAAAGTAATGGCTTGAAACTCCCCATATTTGATGAAAATATAACAGATGTAGAAGCTCAACATACTCCTAATAGAACTGACACAAAGAGACCCATTTTCCATCTAGCAAAAACTGTCCTTTAAAAATGAAGGCAAAATAAAGATTTTCCCTGATAAAAACTGAGAGATTTGTTGCTAGCAAACATGCCTTACAAGAAATACTAAAGGAAATCCTTCAGGATGAAAGCAAATAAGTATTAAACAGCAACTCAAATCCACAGGAATTGGTAAATGAAGAGCACCAGAAATAGTATATATATGGGTAAATCTAAAGGACTCTGTAATTTTTTCATATCTTTTCCTATTTAAAAAATAAAAATGTATAAAGCAGTAATTAGAACACTGTATTGTTGAGTTTATAACATGTAGAAGTAATGTTAAGAAATATATTTGAATATTGGGACTACAGGTGTGCACCAGCACCTGGCTAATTTTTTCTGTTTTTGGTAGCAATGGGGTCGGGGTCTTGCTCTTGCTCGGGCTGATCTCGAACTCCTGAGCTCAAGCAATCCTCCCACCTCAGCCTCCCAGAGTACTAGAATTACAGGTGTGACCTACCACACCCAGCCTGTTTTGCAAGAATTATTATCCTGAAATAGATTGTGATAAATTAAGGTGCATATTGTAATCTGTGAGCAACCTGTAGTATAGTAAAAAAAAAAAAAAAAGAAAGAAAAAAACACACAGAGGAATTGAAATGGTACAGTTCACACAAGAAAATAGGAAAAGCCAGGTGTAATGGTTCGCACCTATAATCCTAGTTATCTTAGAGCCTGCGGTGGGAGGATGTCTTGAGCCCAGGAGTTCGAGGACACAATACTCTAGTATCGATCCTGCAAATAGCAACTGCACTCCAGCCTGGGCCACAGCAAGACCCTGTCTCTCAAAAACAAAAGTAGGAAAGAGAAACAAAAACAAAAAAAGGTATAAAACATAACAGGGAAATGGAAGACAAAATCCAACTATGTCATTAATTCTATTAAACGTGAACTGACTGAACACTTCACCAAAAAGACAGTTTGTCACATTTTAGATTCACACAACAGGTTGAAAGTGAAAAGATGGATAAATACTCTTTATACAATTGGAACACTCCAGCTGGCAACTATAGAACAAACATTCTTTTTGAACACACTTGGAATATTGTCCAGAGTGGACCATAGGTTGGGCCACTAACTAAGCCTTAAAAAATTTAAGATTGAAATCTTACAAAGTATGTTCTCTGATCATAACTAGAGAGTTAAACTAGAGATCCCCAGCAGTATAAATCTGGGAAAACGCCGAGTATTTGGAAATTAAGTGACACATTTCTAAATATAAATAATCCACGTGTTAAAGACAAAAATCACAAGGGAAATTTTGGTGCTTTTTTGTTTTTACTTTTAGAGATGGGGTCTCACTCTGTCATCCGAGCTAAAGTGCAGTGGTGCCATCACAGCTCACTGCAGCCTCAAACTCCTAGGCTCAAGTGATCCTCCTGCCTCAGCCTCAGCCTCCTAAGTAGCTAGGACTACAGTTACATGCCACCAACCCTGCTAAGGTTTTTTGTGTGTGTGTGTGTGTGAAGAAGACAGGGTCTTGCTATGTTGCCTAGGCTGATCTCTCCTGGCTTCAAGCAGTCCTCCCTCTCAGCCTCCCAAATTGCTGGGATTACAGACCTGAGCCACTACACCTAGCCCAAGGAAATTTTTTTAATGTTTTGAATTAAGTGAAAATGAAAAGCCATTAAAATTTATGGGATGCAGCTAAAGCAGTGGTATAGCAGAAAAGAAAGATCTCAAATCAGTAACGTAACCTTCAACATTAAGAAATTAGAAAAAGAAGAGCAAACTAAGCCCAAAGTAAGCAGAAGGATGGAAATAATATTAGAGTGGATCAGTGAAATAGGAAATAGATAAACAGTAATAAAATTAATGAAATCAAAAGCTGGTTCTTTTAAGAAAGTCAACAAAGTTGACAAACCTAGACTGATTAAGAAAAAAGAAAGAAAGAAAATACCAATTACCAAAATCAGGAATGAAGGTTGAAGACTAAACACTTTACCCAGAAGATAGATTAACAGGATTATAACTGGGTACCATGAATAACTTTATGGTAACAAATTAGATAACTTAGAAGAAGTGGATAAATTTCTGGGAAGGCATAAATTACCTAAACTGACTGACAGTAAAAAATAGACAATCTGAATAGACCTAAGACAAGTAAATTCAGTGAATAAATTTAAAATTGTCTCCTCCAAAAAAACCCAGGCCCAAAGATGGCTTCACTGGTGAATTCCATCAGATATTTAAATAAATAATACCAATCCTCAAACTCATTCAGAAAATAAAGGATAAAACACTTCTGAGTCATTCTGTGAGGCCAATATTAACCCCGATAGCAAGACATCAGAAGAGAAATACCAGTATCTCTCAGGAACAAAGATGCAAAAATTAGTTAACAAAATTTTAGTTAACTAAATCAAGGAACATATAAGAGGATTTTAGATCATAACCAAGTGGGATTTATCTCAGAAATACAAGTTAGGTTTAACATGTGAAAACCAATTAATGTAATGTGCCATAATAGAATAATTGATAAAGTTACAAGAATCTGTAAACTTGTTCTGTATAGGGCCAGATAGGTAAATATTTTAGATTTCATAGCCCGTACAATCTGTTGCAATTACTCGACTTTGCCAGTATCAGGTATGGCTACAAAAGCAGCTATAGACAATAGATAAACAAATAAGCAAGGCTTTGTTTCAATAAAACTTTATTGCTGGATGCTGAGATTAGAACTTCATATAATTTTCACATGTCACAAAATAATATCTTTTTTATTTTCTTTCAGCCATTTAAAAATGTAAAAATCATTTAGTTTGTGAGCCATGTAAAAACAGGCAGTGGGCAAGATTTGGCCATTGGGCCACAGTTTGCTGACCTCTGGAATAACGTACAAAAAACCCACATGATCATCTCAGTGTGATAGGCAGCCTCCAAAATGACTCTCAAATAATCCCCACCTCTTGGTATTCACACCGTTATATAATCTTTTCCCTTTCAGAGTTAGCTATACCTAGTGACTCATTTCTAACAATAGAATTTCAAGAGATTGGATGTCACTTTTGAGATTAGGTTACAAAAAGACTTCTGTCCTGTTCTGCTTTCTCTTGGGGCTCTGGCTCTCAGGGAAGCAAGCTGCCCTGTTAGTACTTCTTTGGAGAGGCCAACATGGTAAGGAGCTGATGTTTCTGGCCAGTAGCCAGCAGGGACCAAACCTACCAAAAGCCAGGAGTGAGCTTATAATTGGAACTTCTGCGATCTGCCAACAACCATCTAAGTGATCTTGGAGAGGGATCTAAACTCAACTCAGCTTTGAGATGATTGCAGTCATGGCCAATACCTTGATTGCAGTCTTATGAGAAACTCTGAGTCAGTGGCACCCTGTGAAGCTGCCTGTATTCCTGACCCACAAAAACTGTGAGATAATATTTATTGTTTTAAGCTGGTCAGTTGAGGATAATTTGTTACGTAATAATAGATAACTAATATAAGACACAGAAAAATGCATGACCAAATCCAACACCGATTCACAGTGAAGTCTAATAGAAGGGAATTTCCTCAACCTGACTAAAGACATCTGTGAAAAACCTACTGCTAACATAATAATTAATGGTGAGAGACTGAATGCTTTCCCCCCTAAAGTCAGGAACATGGAGGGGATGGTGGGATGTTCACGCTCTCCATTTCTATTCAACATTGTTGTTGAAGAGTCTAGCCAGTGTGGTAAGATTTTTTTAAAAATCTACTCCCACTGCTTCACTTGACTAGCCTTAAAAAAAAAAAAT
>NW_012135969.1:4579155-4626578 GCF_000956105.1 Propithecus coquereli
AATGAAGTAAAACTATCTTTACTTGTAGATAATATAATTCTGTATGTAGAAAATTCTAAGGAGACCACAAAAAAATTACTGGAACTCATAAACAAAGTTTAACAGGCTCACTGGATACAAGGTCAGTATACAAAAAGTAATTGTATTTCTATACATTAGCAACAACCAATCCAAAAGTAAAATTAGGGAAGTGGTTTCATTTACAGTACGTCAAAAAGAATAAAATATTTACAGATAAATTTAATAAAAGCAGCAAAAGATCTTTCCACTGAAAACTATAAAACATTACTGAGAGGAAAAAGATGTAAAATGGAGAGATAGTCCATGTTCATGCTTTAGAATATTTGATATTATCAAGATGGCAGTTCTCTCCAAATTTATTTATAGATTCAGTGCAACTCCTATTAAAATATCAGCAGGCTTTTTTTTAAAGAAACCAACAGGCTGATCCTAAAATTTACATGGGGATGTAGTGGCCCAAACAATTTTGAAAAATGAAGAGCCATGTTGGAGGATTCATGCTGTCTGATTTAAATCTTAGTATAAAGTTATAGTAATCAAGACAGTATGATTTTGTAAAGGACAGGTGTATAAATCAGTGGAACAGAAATGTATCATAGACCTAACTCTAAGATCTAACACTATAAAACTCTTAGAAGAAAACATAGGAAAAAAACCTTTGTGATCTTGGGCCAATCAAAGAGTTATTTATTAGATAACACCAAGAACACAGCTATAAAAGTGATAAATTTAATTTAAAATTACAAGTGATAAAATTTAAAACTTCTATGCTTCCAACGACACCTTTTAAGAAAATGAAACAACGAGGCACAGACTGGGAGAAAATACTTGTGAGTCATATATCCAGTAACAAGATTTCTGTTGCTTCTTGGTCTTTTGGCTAAGATCAAATGTAGTAACAAAAATTCCATCAAGAAAATAGGCTCGGTATGGTGGCTCACTTCGGGAGGCCAATGCAGGAGGATTACTTAAGGCAATCAACTTGGCAAAAACATTTATGAGACAATTGGGGAAAATTTAACATAGGCTGGGTATCAGATGATGGTTAAGGAATTAAAATACTGGCCAGGCGAGGTGGCTTATGCCTATAATCCTAGTAATCTGGGAGGCTGAGACCTGAGGATCACTTGAGGTCAGGAGTATGAGACCAGCCTAAGCAAGAACAAGACCCTGTCTCTACTAAATATAAAAAAATTAGCTGGATGTGGTGGTGTGCGCCTGTAATCTCAGCTATGGGAGGGTGAGGCAGGAGAATCACTTGAGTCCAGGAGTTTGAGGTCGCTGTGAGCTAGGCTGACACCATGGCACTCTAGCTTGGGCAATAGAGCAAGAGTCTGTCTCCAAAAAAAAAATTAGCCAGGTAACTAAAAGTAGAAAAAAATCAGCTGGGCACAGTGGCATGCACCTGTAGTCCCAGCTACTCGGGAGGCTGAGGCAGGAGGATTGCTTAAGCTCAGGAGTTTTAGATTGCTCTCTATGAGCTAGGCTGATGCCATGGCACTTTAGCCTGGGCGACAGAGCAAGACTCTGTCTCCAAAAAAAAAAAAAAAAAGAAAGGAATTAAAATTAAATACTTATGAGAAATGTGTACAGAAATATTTATAGGTAAAATAGTATGTCTGGAATTTGCTTTAAAATACTCAAACAAAAGGGGAGGAATAGATGAAATAAAAAAAGCAGGATAGGTAAATGTTGAAGTTTAATGATAGTATGTGTGGGTTTTGTATATTATTTACTCTTGTGTATATTTGAAGTTTTATTTTTCTTTATATTATTATTTTTTTTTTAGTAGAGACAGGGTCTTGCTATGATGCCCAGAGTGGTCTTGAACTCCTGGGCTCAAGCATCTCGCCCTTCTTGGCCTCCCAGGGTGCTGGGATGACAGGGATGAGCCACTGCGCCTGGCCCCATATATTTGTAGTTTTCCATAATAAGTTAAAAAAAAATTAAGTTGAGAACTTGACCATTATGGGAAAAGCCTTTAAGAAATCATTAAGGAAAGTGGGTAGTGGTATTACATAATTACTTGTTTCAGCCCGATACCAGTCCATACTTTGTATACCTTGCAAAAATCTAGTTCTTTCATTACTGCCATGCAAAAGTTGTCTTGAATAGAGATTTAAGAGCAGAGGCAGACCTTTCAGTCTTCATGTTCGACCACATGCTAGTAGGTACTCATTAGCTTTCTGATGCTCCTGGATTTCCAAAATACACATGGATCTCTTAGAGCCCACATAAGTAGTGTGCTGTTTATAACCGTTAACATTTCTAAATGTGAATCAGCACCATCTTCCCCTCATGCGAATTCTCATACACAGCACAGCCTTCTCCTTTGTGAATGGTATCTGCCTCTTCCTCAGTGTGAAAGGTCCCAGGATTTATAACTGCTTTTTTTAGGGGTATAAAAATTTTACAGTTCTTAAATATATACACTTTCAATGATTATGGTGAATGATATACCAAGGATGTGTTCTTATTTTGTTTATTCATTATTTTCTCCTTTTTCCATTTTTCAGTACATGTACTAGCCTTAGCAAGTTCTGTTCCAAACTCAGGCACCTTGACTTGGCTTCCTGTACGTCAATAACAAACATGTCACTAAAAGCTCTGAGGTAAATTTCTTACAATAAGCATGTACAGTAATCAGAAAAATTATGTACTTTTTAAAATAATTGAAATAAAGTTGGAATTGAAGGCAACTGTGTTTTATGGATATATACTAGAGTTTAGAATAGGTGTTTTGTTTTACTGCTTACCCAAATAACAATTATAGGACATATTAAAGTGAAATGACTAGAGGTAACTAGGATTTCTGAACAGAGTAGTATAGCTTATACATGAATGATTAGATTTTTATGAAGGCTTGTTTTCAAAAAAAGAAAAAAATAGCACTTGTTATTATAGCTTAGTGATTAAAACAGGGTTCTAGAGCCAGGTTATTAACAAGGTTTAGTAAGCAAACATAACCCTACTGAACTTTTTAAAAACAAGATAATTTAAGGCTAAACCATGCAAAGTTGTGCCAATATTTGACAGTTTTTTGTGTTATAAAAACGACAGCTTGGCCGGGCGCGGTGGCTCACGCCTGTAATCCTAGCTCTCTGGAAGGCCGAGGCGGGCAGATTGTTTGAGCTCAGGAGTTCGAAACCAGCCTGAGCAAGAGCGAGACCCCGTCTCTACTAAAAATAGAAAGAAATTAATTGGACAACTAAAAGTACATAGAAAAAAATTAGCCGGGCATGGTGGCGCATGCCTGTAGTTCCAGCTACTCGGGAGGCTGAGGCAGGAGGATTGCTTGAGCCCAGGAGTTTGAGGTTGCTGTGAGCTAGGATGACGCCACAGCACTCTAGCCCGGGCAACACAGTGAGACTCTGTCTCAAAAAAAAAAAACAAAAAAAACCCGACAGCTTAATGTGGTTCAACCTACTATATGTAAAGTGCTTTAAAAAGGTTTTTAGCACATAGTAAACAATTAATATATCTTACTTTAATGTTCATGTGTTTTTTAAAGCATGTTACAGATGATGTATCTTAAAAGGAAAGTGAAATGCTCATTTTCTTTGGAAACTTCTCTTTTAATCAGCTTTTTATAAATGATTATGGCCTGACCTATTGGCTGCATTTATGCATAGTAAAAATTAAGCTATTAAAAGAAGAATATAGATTTAGTTAAGTAGAGTATAAGTAATCTAAAAATATGGTTCCTTTGAGACCTTCCTTGTGAATATTGAATACATTTATCTTAGACTGTTTCCCATATAGGATAATAAATTTGATAATGTAACAACTATCATTTATAAAATATTTTCACATAAATTATCTCATTTATTTGAAGGTCTTGTGAGGTACGTAGGGCAAGCATTTTACAAATCTAAAAAGAAAATCTAAAAAGTTGTCGAGTCCCAGGTATTATTGCGGCCTTTAAGTTGCTCAGAGTCAAGTGGGAGGAAAAAAACTACTAAACATATATTATGTGATAAGTACTATGAAAGAAATGAGTGCATCTGTTTTGGGAAAACATAGAACGGGCTATGGCTAAACTTGGACTAAGAGAAGTTCAGACAGTCTTCCTAAAATGACTTGCCTAAAGTCAGACTATTAATGTTGAAGAATGAACTTGAACCTAGATCTCCTGACTTTATCTTCTGGGTCTTTTCTATAGGCAAGAATATTTAAAATAATTTAGTCACTATTTTCTGAAAAATGTCATAGAAAGCTTGGGGTTTCTCCCTGGTCTAAATGTGAAACTAAACTGATAAGAGCAGAAGGGATCGAAGATGAAGCTGGTATTTTGAAGACAGATTGAACGCAAGATACTGTAGATTCAGCCTACAGAAACAGTATTCTAGAAATGTTTCAGATGAGGAAATATACAGAGCCTTTATAAATTCTTAAAAGTTTAAAAGTCCTCATTATTACTTTGATACTGCAGATTGAATGTCTCTAATCTGAAAATCTGAATTACTCAAATCCCAAACTTTTTGAGCGCCAACATGACGCTCAAAGGAAATGCTCACTGGGGCATTTCAGATTTGGGATGCTCAACTGTGTAAGTATAATGCAAATGTTCCAAAATCTGAAATCCAAAACACTTCTGATCCCAAGCATTTCAGATAAGGGATACTTAGTTTGTAATAGCACTACATGATGGAGAATCTGGGTTTGAATCTGAACTCTGATTAATCCATGGCCTGTCAAGAGACCTTTGAGATATGTGATCAGTGCAAAAAGAATATAAAAATATTTTGAAAAGTATAAACCTCCATAAAAAGTCTCATATATCTGAAAGACAGTATTGTGCTTTGTGCTTGTTGATTAAGCTGCATTTGAGAAGACCCTGTTAAGGATATAATCCCACATGAGCACGATAGATGTTGATAAATCAGCTTTTTTGTGTGTGTGCTATGGGAGTGCCTATATTCACATTAAGTAAATATATTCTTGTGGGGGAGAATGGTACTATATCCATTCCTTTATTAAATAGCCAATAAAATGAGACTTTGGTGCCTTTGGAATTGGATTTAGTGATATGTTTGTCTCATTTTGTTTTATCCTAAGTGAGGGATGTCCACTGTTGGAGCAGTTGAACATTTCCTGGTGTGACCAAGTAACCAAGGATGGCATTCAAGCACTAGTGAGGGGCTGTGGGGGTCTCAAGGCCTTATTCTTAAAAGGCTGCACGCAGGTAATACTCCATGTAGTGCTTGTGAAATTCCAAGGAACCATGAGCTCTTTGTAGGCAGCCTCAAGGTATTTGTCTTGAGGGAAATGTTAGTTGTGTGTATTATTGACCAAAGATACACACTTACCAAAAATTAAAATGTTTTCCTTAGAATAAAAGAATGAGAAGAATTAACATCTGGCCAACAATAAATTTGGGGTGGGGGCAAGGTGGGGATATAACATACTGAGGACAAACCATAAGCAAAGAGTTTCATGCAGTTAAATTTGTACTGAAAAGAAAACTTGTCATGTTGTTACTGCTGATACTTTGTACCGGATAGGCAAAGAAGGCAGTCTTGGCAGTTTTCACTTGTTTTTTTTAACCACCAGGAGTTTTTCTTAAATGTGGCAAGTATACAGCAACCTGCGTTTTATAGCGTCGATGCTTATTTCCTGCCAGTGACATTACAAAGCCAACATATTTTGTCATTAAAAACTTTACTATCTCAGTGTTCTACAGTGAAAAAAGGAATTGACTAGATAATGCCTGGAAAGAAATGAACAAGGGTAGATTTAAATGTAATTGACAAAGTAGGGCTAGACTCTACCTTATTTTATTAATGGTAACTAAAACCGTAACATGGATTCCATTAAAAATGCCTTCATTCTTTTACCATGATGGGATGGGTTCTATCGTTTGAAGCAGAGCTTGGATATACGACTGTCTTAAAACAACAGCTTGAGCTTCTGGTTATTTATGGAATCCTGAAAAATATTGATTGGAATGCATCATTATCATCAATTACTTACCATCTGCTCTCAGCACTGTAAGCATGACGATAGAAGTGTGAAGATTATTTTAGCTTCATAGTCCCTCAACAAAATGTTGTGTGGTATATTTATAAGAAGTAAAATCCATAAAAACTAGGCAACGTTAATTTCATCTTTTCCTTGATTTGATGATAATATGAATTTGAATGTGGCCAGAACTCATTCTAAAAATACTGATAACCATGCTAATAATATGAATTACACTGTTATGTGGTCATAGTTCATTGTTTGGTGTTAATTGTCCCTTTGAAACTTGGTTTGCTCTATTTAGAATGTATTGATGAATGTGTACATTCTTAAATCTTTCTCCTTTGAAACAGTATCAGTAATCACTTTTTCTCTTTTTTAATCTTTCCAGCTAGAAGATGAAGCTCTCAAGTATATAGGTGCACACTGTCCTGAACTAGTGACTTTGAACTTGCAGACTTGCTTGGTAAGCATCCCTTCCCACAGCTCTTCTGTTTTAGTAATTCATTTCAGTAATATTATAATAGGAGTTTTAGTCATCAAGACCAGTGGTTTTTCCACTACAACCCTAGGTACACAGTAGACACACAGATGACTGACTACATGTTTGACAACACTCACTCCTAGTGGCTTTGACATAAATTAAGATAGAGGGCAGCTCTTGAAGAATTCCAGATGAGCAAACTGTAACTCCATCCCTTTCTTATCTCCTTAAAAAAACTGTCTACTTTTTCAAAGTAGATTATTCCAAAACTTCAGTATTTAAAATTGCAGTCACACTTTATAACCGATTGAGATGTGTCAGTGGGTCACAACTGTGGAGAACCACTGCTATAAAAGACAAGCAATATGTACTCTTTTTTTTTTTGAGAGTAGTCAAGTACAGTAGTGAAAAGCGGGGAAAGTAGTAGAGCAAAGAGTCGATCTGTAACTGACTATGAACAATCAAGTAAGATAACTCACTACCTTCGAGCCAGCCGTACTTTTGCAGTTATTAAGTAGTATCTGTCTGTATTTAGCATTTTGACTTGTTCAGATTATCGCCCTTTTTGTGTCTACCCCTTAAACCCCTGGATTTTACTCAGATAATTTGCTGAAACTTTTCAGGGGCCTAGAACATTAAGAATATACCTTCAGCTTCTCTCTCTTTCCTTGAAAACTACATACATATGTTGCCTTGGAGTGAAAGCTCCTCATAGCAAAGAAAAAAGGAGATGAGGATTTTTCTTGTTTATGCTAAGCCTTCTGCTTGTTTTGCCCTTATCTTCCTGTTTGATCACTTGGAATTTGAGCGCATAGTGATTGTTTAGGTTAAAGGTGATATGTAAAAGGCCACATTTTACAAAATTTAAGCAACCTGCCTTTGAGGGAAGGTGCCAATAATGATTTACGTAGGAAACTCGTCAAGATTGAGTTACTAATAAAAGGGGTGACATTCCTTTATTTTTAAAAAAATTTTTTTCAGCCGGCGCAGTGGCTCACACCTGTAATCCTAGCACTCTGGGAAGCCGAGGCGGGCGGATTCCCTCAAGGTCAGGAGTTCGAGACCAGCCTGAATAAGAGCGAGACCCCGTCTTTACTAAAAATAGACAGAAATTAGCTGGACAACTAAAAATATATATAGAAAAAATTAGCCGGGCATGGTGGCATATGCCTGTAATCCCAGCTGCTCGGGAGGCTGAGGCAGAAGGACTGCTTAAGCCCAGGAGTTTGAGATTGCTGTGAGCTAGCTTGAGGCCACAGCACTCTAGCCAGGGCAACAGAGCGAGACTCTGTCTCAAAAAAAAAAAAAAAATTTTTCAACATCACTCAATTAACAAACCAGTGTACTTCCTTTTAATTCCGACCATCCGTTCTTTATAATTCTGATTGCTGGAGTTGCTGACTACCAGAATTTGCCTTATTTCATTTTAAGACTGAAATGTTTACCCTGAGAGAGCAAGCACAACTCTTATAGACATGAAACCATCATCTTACAGTGCTAGAAAAAAGCTGTTCTTGCACAGCTTCAAATGTTTGTATGTGTATATATGTACATACACATAAATACATACATATCATTTGTGGATTTAGTTGGTTTTCCTTCATCCTTCTAGCAGGCAGAAATCACAGTTGGTAAACATAGAGAACTAGTTCTATATGTCTATTTTATTTTCCTTCACCTAAATCTTACTATAGGGGTCATTCTTTCCCAGTGTGACAAAATGATTTTCAACATTCATGAGATTTTATGTTCTGCCCAAAACTATTGAAATGACTAAAGTATATTCTTGGTTTATTCCTTTTGTTAACTGATTTGAAAACATAAACGTTTAGTAAATTTTATTATTATTAAAACTTAAAGTATTGACAATATTACTTTCCTCGTTTTTCTTCCTCATTTCTCTCTCATACACTTTATTATTATTATTTTTTTTTTTTTTGAGGCAAGAGTCTCACTCTGTTGCCCTGGCTAGAGTGAGTGCCGTGACGTTAGCCTAGCTCACAGCAACCTCAAACTCCTGGGCTCAAGTGATCCTACTGCCTCAGCCTCCCGAGTAGCTAGGGTACAGGCATGTGCCACCAGGCCCAGCTAATTTTTTCTATATATTTTTTAGTTGTCCAGATCATTTCTTTCTATTTTTTTTAGTAGAGACGGGGTCTCTCGCTCTTGTTCAGGCTGGTCTCAAGTCCTGAGCTCAAACAGTCCACCTGCCTCGGCCTCCCAGAGTGCTAGGAATACAGGCGTGAGACACCACGTCCGGCCTTCTCATACACCTTAAAACATAAAAAGGAAAGGGCAGCATAGCCCTGTAATACTTCTCTAATATTGTATGGCACAGATTCCTATTCCTGCTTCATCTTTCTTAACTACCCTAGTCTAGTAATAACAAACATCACATTTGTGTGGCACTTTTTCAGGTTCTTGAGCCCAGGGGTTTGAGGCCCTAGTGTACTATGATTGTACCTGTGAATAGCTGCTGCACTCCAGCCTGGGCAACATAGCAAGACCCCATCTTAAAAAAAAAAAAAAGATATTGAGAACATGCTGATTTAAACAGTCAATATTAAAAATTTGAGTTTTTTTTTCCCCCAGTTGTCTTTGCTGCTTAAGGATGCTCCTTGATTAAAAGAGATGACCGGAGAGCTTAATTTTTAAGCCTATACAAAATCAGTGAATCTGGCAGGACAAATGAAAGTCCTAATAGGATACACCATGTTAAGATGTTTATATATAACTCTTTTTTTAAAAAAAAGATGAGATCTCCATGTTGTCTGGGTTGGCCTGCCTCCAACTGCTAGGCTCAAGTGAACCTCTCACCTCAGCTTCCTGAGTAGCTGGGACTACAGGCATGTGTCATGGTGCCTAGCTTGTAACATTTTTTTTTTTTTTTTTTTTTTTTGAGACAGAGTCTCACTGTGTTGCCTAGGCTAGAGTGCCATGGCGTCATCCTAGCTCCCAGCAACCTCAAACTCCTGGGCTCAAGCGATCCTACTGCCTCAGCCTCCCGAGTAGCTGGGACTACAGGCATGCACCACCATGCCCGGCTAATTTTTTCTATATATTTTTAGCTGTCCGATTAATTTCTTTCTATTTTTGGTAGAGACGGGGTCTCGCTCTTGCTCAGGCTGGTCTCGAACTCCTGAGCTCAAACAATCTGCCCGCGTCGGCCTCCCAAAGTGCTAGGATTATAGGCGTGAGCCACCGCGCCCGACCGTAAGGTTTTTTTTTAAATGTAACATCTTTGAATGTGTGTTATTTTTCATTTTAAAATAATTTAAAACAAGATCATTTAAGTTTGTTTTTTTGTTTTTTGTTTTTTTTGAGACAAGATCTCTGTTGCCTAGGCTAGAGTGCAGGGATGTCATTGTAGCTCACTGCAACCTCAAACTCTTGGACTCAAGTGATCCTAAATAATTTTTTAAATAGTGCAAAGTTATATCTGAGTTAGACACAACTGTTTATCTCCACAAATTAGGATGTTCTTTATGTTATAAAACTAAGATATACAAATAAATAAATACTGTAACTGATATAAGATTGCAACTGTCATCCACAGTTTGTTTCAATTTTTTCTACTAACTTGGTATCAATTTAAACTTGTAAATATGTTTATACTACTAAAATACGGTTGTCCTTATGTTTTCTAGGTTTTAAAATTGTTTAATTGAACCTATACCATGATGTGCCCCATGCTGTTGCCAGTCCCATTAGAATCCCATTATAGCTTTTAACAGGATACCATTATAGCTTCTTCCCTTAACAACAAAAGTGAGCATAGATTCTCTTGCAAACTAAATCAAAAAGTGGCTCACGCCTATAATCCTAGCACGCTGGGAGGTAGAGGTGGGAGGATCGCTTGAGGTCAGGAGTTGGAGACCAGCCTGAGCAAGAGCAAGACCCCGTCTCTACTAAAAATAGAAAAAATTAGCCAGGCGTGGTGGCGCGTGCCTGTAGTCCCAGCTACTCGGGAGGCTAATGCAGGAGGATCATTTGAGCCCAGAAATTTGAGGTTGCTATGAGCTAGGTTGACACTAGCTGGGCACTCGAGCCCAGGTGACAGAGCAAGGACTCCGTCTCAAAAACAAACAAAAAAAGAAAGTAGAAGGAAGAAACAAAGTGTGTTTGTTTTCATTTTAGGTCTGCTATCTGATTAAACCTATCTGGATTTCTTTTTGGTACTTATTTTCACAGAGGTATCATTTTTTGCTTATTTTTCTTCTACTAAGATACTGATGTCTGTGGTTTTTTTTTTGCTCTTGTTTTTTTAGCAAATTACAGATGAAGGTCTCATTACTATATGCAGAGGTTGCCATAAGTTACAGTCCCTCTGTGCCTCTGGCTGCTCCAACATCACAGATGCCATCCTGAATGCTCTAGGTCAGAACTGCCCACGGCTTAGGTAAACATTTCTTGTTTAGCTCAAAAAAAATCAGAGAAAAGGAACAAAAGTCTCCTTCACCCATATTTATTCCTTGGAATTTTAAAATTTTGTGGTAGACACTACAGAGCCACTACCCTTTTAGATGCCCACCTACTTGCTTTGTACCTCATTTGATTACATGTAATTGGCATGAACCAAGGGGTGACAGTCCTCAAAGTCTATTACTTGCTAACCATACTAGAAAAAAAGATTAACATTTTATTTCATTACTTGAGAAAGAAACAAAAGTATTTTATTAACGCTTTTATATAATTTTATATAATAAAATTCCTTTCTCAAAAAGTTTTTAAAGGCCCACACTGAGGTCATTTATATTGTAATAATGATTCCAGGTACATAAAAGGGAGTACTATATTTGAAAAGAAAAAAAATCCTTGCAGGAGGACCTCTTTTGTACTGATGGTCTTTCAGAACAGCCTCATTTCTCTATGGCTCCTCCTCAGCTTGACTATGGGATTCACTGGATATTTGCTAAGAATGCTACGTTAGTATGCACGTGGTGTCAAACCCATGTTGATTCTGTAGGCACACAAGATGGTATTTTGTAATGAGTAGGGATGATCCCCATATACCTTTTTTGTTTTTTAAAACAAAACTTATATAACACTTGTAAGTTTGACATCGTTTTATTAGGTGCTTCACAGATATTAATTTATTTAATCTCTATACCACCATATAAGCACTTTTTTATCTCCGTGTTATAGATGAGAATACTGAAGCACCAAGAGGTTAAGTAACCCTTTCAAGCTATCACAACTAGTAAGTGTAGGAGAAAGGAGTCAAACCCAGGCTGCAGACCCATAAAACCATTTTTCTTACATATAATAGTCATTGTAAAGTAATCAGACTTTCTGTTTTGATTATCACCTGGCCTAATCATAATTGTTAAAAGAACTTTTTCCTACAATATCAAAATTCCTTAATAGATGGTAGACTTGTTGGTCAAAATTAGTAATACCAGAAGCCTAGAATAGAGTACTTCTCAGGAGCTCAGAAGGTAACCAAACTTCTCTCTAAAAATAGTACACATTATTCCTTTATATTTTAGAGAGAGGGGTCTTCAGCTCTGTCTTTCTGTATGATTCATTATATTGTTAGAATAGAAAGGCTCTTAAAAGTTGTGTTGCAGTCATATCATGCTCTCCCATTAGATATAGCAGTCATTTCTAATTGATTTTCAGTTGATAATGATTTCTTTAGCTTTAATTTTTTTCAACTTCTGTAGTAATATGTAAGCAAACATGTTAAATGTTCTTTGCTACCATTGTACAGAGGTCATCAGACTTTTCACAGAAAAGAGCTGCTTTTGGTTTCCCAGCCCTGTGTTTGGTATTTAAGTTGGTGTTTAGCAGTTGCTGAATAATAGGAGAACTGCTGCCAGCTCAGCTTCCCTCTCACTGGGCCTCTCTGGGAGCATGTGGGAGGAGGCAGGAAGCTTTCATAAATCTGGAATTTCATATTTGGGACAAACCTGTAATTAAGCTGTCCCTTCACATTTTTAAAAAGCTATTTAAATCTGAGTGAACCTACATCTAAAACAGGGAAAGAAAATAATTTACTTCGGCAACAGATTAACTGAAATAGAGTATTTTATCTCCATTTCCTTTGTTTTCTAGGAGCAGGCTGCCCTCTGGGGGTAAGCGGTATGCCATCAAGAAGGCTTTTAATGCATTTCATGCATTTTGACTTTAACTACAAGCTTCAATTATATTCTTCTGTGTTCTTTGATTGTATCATCCTGAAATGTGGTATTTATAGCACCACTTTATGATGACTCCATAAAAATGAGTGGCGAGATCTGTATACAGACTTGCTTAGCTGTTAATGTCATTCTATATTATAAAGTCGTTAGGGAACAGGAGATTATTTTCTTAAATTCTTGTTGTTTTAATAAACCCAGTTTTCAGAGACTGAGAACGTGACTTTCACTTTCTTTTTTTTAACAGAATATTAGAAGTGGCAAGATGTTCTCAGTTAACAGATGTAGGCTTCACCACTCTTGCCAGGGTAAGTATTTCCATTGGATTCCATAGGTTTTGTTAGGGATTTTTATTTCTTTTTTTATGCATGTATTTTTTATTTTATTTTAATCCATTTAAGGAGTACAAATGGCTTTTTGTTACATGGATGAATTGTATAGTGGCGAAGTCTAGACTTTTAATGTACCCATCACCTGAAGTGTTCATTGTATCCAAGAGGTAATTTTTCATCCTGTACCCCCCCCCCACCAGCCTGCCTCTTTTGAGTCTCCAGTTTGCATTATGTCACTCTGTATGACCATAGATACCCATTGCTTAGCTCTCGTTTATAAGTGAGAACATGAGGTATTTGGGTTTTTGTTCTTGGGTTACTTCACTTAGAATAATGGCCTCCAGTTCATCCAAGTTGCTGCAAAAGACATTATTTCAGTCTTTCTCATGGCTGAGTCGTATTCCATGGGTGGGTGTGTGTGTGTGTGTGTGTGTACACACCACATTTTCATATATCTACTCATCAGTTAATGAGCATTTAGGTTGGTTCCATGTCGTTACAGTTGTGAATTGTGCTGCAACAAACATATGAGTGGTGTCTTTTTTTATAAAATGACTTCTTTTCCTCTGGGTAGATTCCCAGTAGTGGGATTGCTGGATTGAACGGTAGATCTACTTTTAGTTCTTTGAGAAATCTCCATACTGTTTTCCATAGAGGTTGTACTAATTTGCATTCCCACCAACAGTGTTTAAGCTTTCCCTTTTCACCTCATCCACACCAGCGTCTGTTATTTTTTTATGTTTTAGTAATGGCCATTCTGACAGGGGTAAGGTGGTATCTTGTTGTGGGATTTTCCATTTCCTTGATGATTACTGATGTGGAGCATTTTTAAATATATTTGTTGGCCATTTGTTTCTCTTCTTTTGAAAAATGTCTGTTTACATCTTTTGCCCATTTTTTTTTTTTTTTTTTTTTTGGAGACAGAGTCTCGCTTTGTTGCCCAGGCTAGAGTGAGTGCCGTGGTGTCAGCCTAGCTCACAGCAACCTCAGACTCTTGGGCTCAAGCAATCCTTCTGCCTCAGCCTCCTGAGTAGCTGGGACTACAGGCATGCGCCACCATGCCCAGCTAATTTTTTTATATATGTATTTTTTTTAGTTGTCCAGCTAATTTCTTTCTCTTTTTTTAGTAGAGATGGGGTCTCGCTCTTGCTCAGGCTGGTCTCGAACTCCTGAGCTCAAACGATCCACCCGCCTCGGCCTCCCAGAGTGCTAGGATTATAGGCGTGAGCCACCGTGCCTGGCCTTTTGCCCACTTTTTAATGTTTTTTTTTTTTTTTCTTGCTGATTTGTTTGAGTTCCTTATAGATACTGGATATTAGTCCTTTGTCAAATATATAGCTTATGAATATTTTCTCTTATTCTGTAGGTTGTTTACTCTGTTGATTATTTCTTTTCCTGTGCAGAGACTTTTTCATTTAATTAAATCCCATTTATTTGTTTTTATTTTTGTCTCATTTGCCTTTGGAGTCTTAGTCATAAATTCTTTACCGAGGCCAATGTCAAGGATAGTGTTTCCTTAGTCTTCTAGTATTTTTATGGTTTCAGGTCTTACATTTAAATCTTTACCCATACTGAGTTAATTTTTATGTATGGTGAGAGAAAGGGATCCAATTTCATTCTTCTGCTTGAGGCTATCCAATTTTCTCAGTACCATTTATTGAATAGGATGTCCTTTCCCCAGTGAATGTTTTTGTCTGATTTCTCAAAGATAAGTTGGTTGTAGGTATTTGGCTTATATTTCTGGGTTCTCTATTCTATTCCATTGGTCTATGTGTCTGCCTTTATACCCATACCATGCTGTTTGGTTACTATATAGCTTTGTAGTATAATTTGAAGTTGGGTAATGTGATGCCTCCAGATTTGCTCTTTTTGCTTAGGATTTCTTTGGCTATTCGTGCTCTTTTTTAGTTCCATATGTATTTTCAGATTGCTTTTTCTAATTTTGTGAAAAATGATGTTGGTATTTTGGTAGGAATTACAATGAATATGTAGATTACTTTGAACAGTATGGACTTTTTTTTTTTTTTTTGAGACAGAGTCTCACTCTGTTTCTCGGGCTAGAGTGCCGTGGCATCAGCCTAGCTCACAGCAACCTCAAACTCCTGGGCTCAAGCAATCCTTCTGCCTCAGTCTCCTGAGTAGCTGGGACTACAGGCACATGCCACCATGCCTGGCTAATTTTTTCTAGTTTTTGTAGAGACAGGGTCTTGCTCTTGCTCTGGCTGGTTTCAAACTCCTGACCTCAAGCAATCCCCCTGCCTTGGCCTCCCAGGGTGCTAGGATTACAGATGTGAGCCACTGTGCCCAGCTTACAATTTCTTTCATCAGTGTTTTATAGTTTTTGTTTTTGACACTTTATCTTCAATGAAACTTCACCAGCAGGATGGGATTTTTATTTCAGAAGAATGGGTAACAAAGGAAATATAGAATAGTAGCAGAATTGGGAGTGCAAAAAACGAGGCAGAACTCTTGTATGGCTGGTGTTCCTGAGCATTCTCACGATATAGCTACAGACTCGCTGATGACCAATAAGAATACAAATTGCTCTGGAAATGCAGACGTGCCTTGGAGAATATGACACTCCTTCATGAGACTTGATTCTCCACAATTTCATAAGATGATAAAATAAGCAGGGATGTCTTAGTAGTCTGTGAAAGAAACTTACTTGGTTATTTGTTATGTAACTGGTGGATAAGAAAAAGAAACACACAAATCTGGTTTTAAGTGGAGAGGTTTTAAGAGATTTTCTGTATTCTCCTGAAGATTTTAATACTTAGAGTAGTTTATAAGTTACTATATAGTAATAGTATTTAAAATTATACGAACTTTCACCAGTGTTATGAAACAGGGAAGGTCATTTCGCTTTCAGACAGATTGATGGGATACTAATTGGGTAGGAGCCAGCACATGGCATAAAACTTGCTTTCCTCCCTTCAAAAGAAACAATTTTCATCAAGTTATTTATGGTTGAAAGAATCTCTATATTAGCCCAATATTAATGTTCAGCAAATTTATTCCCTGGCAGTTCTAAAATGTTAGATACTTTAAATGTGAAATAATTGAGAAATTTAGGCCGGGCGCGGTGGCTCACACCTGTAATCCCAAGCACTCTGGGAGGCTGAGGCGGGAGGATCGCTTGAGCTCAGGAGTTCGAGACCAGCCTGAGCAAGAGTGAGACCTCGTCTCTACTAAAAATAGAAAAAAAATTAGCCAGGTATGGTTTCACGTGCCTGTAGTCCCAGCTACTCGGGAGGCTGAGGCAGGAGGATCTCTTGAGCCCAGGACTTTGAGGTTGCTGTGAGCTAGGCTTATGCCATGGCACTCTGGCCTGGGCAACAGAGTGAGATTCTGCCTCAAAAAAAAAAAGAGAGAGAAATTTCATTGTGATCAAAGTAAGCATTTTACTTTTAAAAGTAAAATGTATAACTAATGAAATAAGATAAAAAGTGAAATTAGAATGACAGCAACTCTGTTTTCTCATGTTTTAAATATTTGTCCTATAATGTTTTTGTACTTTGTAGAATTGCCATGAGCTTGAAAAGATGGATCTGGAAGAGTGTGTTCAGGTAAGATTGTGGATTTTAATTCAGAAATACAGTATGATAGAAACTTAGATAATACATGTACAACAGAATGTCCAATTCCTTACCCTAGTGTAGCACACTGTAGTGCTTGGCAGCATTGGTGATTTTCTATTTATCGAGATGTCTTCCAGGCATACCGGGCAGAGGTGTTCATGGTATGTGAGTTAAAGAACTATGAAAATACAATCAGGTTGCCATTAGAGAGAAGAGAGGCCCAAGTATTCAGGCCATAAAGTTGTTAGAATATTTCCTTAGACCAACAGAGTTATACTAGTAAATAATTAAAGCCCCATCACACTGTTCTATAGTAGCATCTTTTTTTACCTTTACTGTACTGTGGTTCCTTATATCAATTGCCCTGGGACCTGACTGTATGAAACTTGGCCCTCAGGGCATACTGACCTCGTTATCATTAATTTTTATTACCAATTTTAAGAGCTTTGACATTATTGATTTAGGGAGAAACTTTGAAGGGGGGATTCCAAAAGCACATTAGGGCAATGAATTTTTTTAATGGTAAAAATAAAGGAAGATACTTCTGTAACTGTAAAGGCCTTTTTTTTTTTTTGAGATGAAGTCTTAACTCCTTACTGTCATCCTGGCTAGAGTGCAGTGGCATCGTCATAGCTCACTGCAACCTCAAATTCCTGGGCTCAAGAGATCTTCTGCCTCAGCCTCCTGAGTAACTGGAACTACAGGCACATGCCAACATACCTGGCTAATTTTTTCTTTTCTTTTTTTTTTTTGTAGAGCCGGGGTCTTTCTCTTGCTCAGGCTGGTCTTAAACTCCTGACCTCAGGCGATCCTCCCACCTCAACCTCCCAAAGTGCTAGGATTACAGGCGTGTGCCAGCCAGGCTACTTTTTTTTTTTTTTTAGTTACTTATTATCCAGACACTTTACCAGCTGTTAGTTCTTATTAAACTAAAACTTGTTCACATCCATTTATCTCTCGTGCATGCCTTAGTGTCCTCTACGTCCTTTCTAGTGTTAGTCCTTCTGAATGGACATGCCTGCCTGTTCCACCCTCTCTCTGTGTTATTTCTCAGCTCTTGTGAAGCTATGTGTAGTAGAAAATAATGATAATCTCAGAGTTGGAGAAGAATTTGAAAAGAAGCACTGATTTACTTTCAGTCCCAAATTATGAAAGGGTGTTCTTCCTCCTTCAGTGTTCACAGTTAACTCAGATTCCAGCAGCACCTGTCTACCACCCTTGGGGAAATAAATGACACCCCAGATATCAATTCTGAGTTGTAGCATGCCTTATTAAAAAGATATTTGGGCTGGGTATGGTGGCTCATGCCTGTAATCCTAGCACATTGAGTGGCTAAGGCTGGAGTATCATTTGAGGCCCAGAGTTCGAGAATAGCCTGAACAACATAGTGAGACCCTGTCTCTACATAAAATTTTAAAAATTATCTGGGCATTGTGGCATGCGCCTGTAGTCCCAGCTACTTGGGATTGGAGCTGAGGCAGGAGGATCGCTGGAACACAGGAGTTGCACTCAGCTGTGATGACGCCACTGTACTGTAGTGCAGAGTGAGAACCCCGTCCCCCCAAAAAAGATTTTCTGGGTGTGGTGGCTCATGCCTATAATCCCACCAAACTCCTGAGGCTGATCAGGGAGTATCCCTTGAGCCCAGGAGTTTAAGACCAGCGTGGGTGACAGAGTGGGGGGAAAAAAAGTTATTTAGATAGGCCAAATATCTAAAAATTTCAAAATGTTCCAACATTAATTTTTTTTCATGGAGCACTGTCTTCTGATTCTTTTCTGTGATGGTTCTAAGGAGACATAACAAAGTCCAATGAGTAGTACTTTCAAAGGACAGATTTTGATTGATTTCAAAAACAAAACAGAAATTTGAACAGAGCTGTCCAAAGACGAAGACTGGAGATGTGTTCAAACCTAGCTTGGGTGGATTCTTACAGAACAGGTTCAGGTAGCCGGTGGGATTTAAACCTTCACATTCTGTTATTTGATGATTGCTTATCAAGCTGTCTAGACAAAAATATAGTCAAAAATGAGGAATGACCCATGATTTTATTTGGAATTATATCCAAAATAAATTTACTTATTTCTTTCAGATAACAGATAGCACATTAATCCAACTTTCTATACACTGTCCTCGACTTCAAGTATTGGTGAGTTTGACTTTCCAAGTTATGTATATTTGTTGGATTTAATCAAAACCCAGTGCTATAGTTTCAGAATCCAGCTCTTAACTTTCCTCTTAGTGTTTGGCCACCATTTGGGGAAGGGATGCTTCTCCAAATTGTCAGCTTACTGAGGACCAAGGTTGGTCCTTGAGTAAAGTGGAAAACTGAGACAGGAACTGGAAAAGTTAAATGTTTTTTCTATCAAACATGACAAATCAAGGCTTTGCTAGGAGAAGTTCTTGCTGTTCTTTTCAGTGACACTTATAGGAAGGCTTTTTGTTTAATTGCTCTGTATCCAGGCTCATTTTTGGTGTTTGGTGGCATAGTACTATCCAAAGTTGGGTCAAAGCTTCTAAGTTTCCCAGAACCAAGGATTTAAGGAAAATCGACAAGATTTGTTTAAGCCTGTCTTATTTTGTTTATGAACTAGTTCACGGTCTTTACATGAATTTGTAAAATATATTTAGAATCACACACAAAAACATTAGTCATTGATTGCCAGAAGCATAACCCCAGCAACTCTAGTTTGCTTCCTCCAATTCCCCACATGGATCTAGTGACGATTCCATATGCATCAAAATCAAACCAAAAAAAGGTCTGCTTTCTGATTTTACCCAAGCCTCTGGCTAGAGGGATGCCGGAAGATATTTCAACATCCTTTCTTGCTCTATTTGGCTGCAGAGTCTTTCTCACTGTGAGCTGATCACAGACGATGGAATTCGTCACCTAGGGAATGGGGCCTGCGCCCATGACCAGCTGGAGGTGATTGAGCTGGACAATTGCCCGCTAATCACAGATGCGTCCCTGGAGCACTTGAAGAGCTGTCACAGCCTTGAGCGGATAGAACTCTATGACTGCCAGCAAATCACACGGGCTGGAATCAAGAGACTCAGGGTAAAGATGGCTACATAACTCTCCAGCTCTGGTGTTCTCAGTACTTTCTTTTCTTTTTTTCATTTTCAGATTTAGATTCTTGTTATATTTACATGGACATTTAGCAAGGAAAAAAATGGAGTGCAAACCTAAAGGTAGATAGTTTTTTCCTGTGGTTCCAGATAGAAATTTAGGAAGAAAATTCTCACTGAAGGGAAGTAAAGTAAGTCTCCTCCCAGCAGAGTCTCTCCCATAACGTCCAGGGCTTAGTTACAACTTCAGAGTGAAAAAAGCACATTTTCGTTCTAAAGGAAAGAAAGGAATAACATAAAGAAAATGTTTGGTTAAATGGGATTTAAGAATTTAATTTGTGTTTCCTTTTGACATCAAACCCTTTTCCTGGGATTCTTATTTTTTAAGATAACACATGAAGTAGATTTTTACCTTTATTTTTTTTGACCCCATCCTCCATAATAGAGAGATCCATGAATAGCCAAATGACTAGAAGACAAGTTGCAAGCAAAGAAGTTATAAAAAGCTGGATGAATCTGTATGTTAGATTATTCTGCTCAAAAGACATTTATTGGAACATCTGCTCCACACCTGGTATAGGAAAGACACTGTGCTTAGTTAGTCCCTTACCACCGACCTCTAAAAAAAAAATCCATGTTGGCCATGTGGCCTTGAGCACATATTAATAAAAGAACACCAAACCTCATCTTGAGTTCCAGTTGGCCTCAGTTCCTCCTCTCCCTTCAGACGTAGAGGACTGAGAGCACATCTGCACTGGGGAGACCTCGCAACTGTATTTCTTCTGCACCAGAAGAGAAGAGCCACAGGTCAATTGGAGCCTCTGCTGTGCCTACGTAGACTAGGGTTCCTAGACCTGCATGACTATCAGTAACCTCTTCCATTTCTGAATCCCGAGCAAATCTGTTATCTGTACTTCAAGTCACTTACCACTTCTCCACTTTAATTTAGTTGTTTATGTGCATGTCTAGACTGTAATTGCCTAAGAGCAGAATCCCCATCTTGATGATTTTTGTACTCCTCTCACTTAACTAGCACATTGTCTTGAACATAGTAGGTATTCAGAAATAGTAGTTAAGACTAGAAGTGTGTTATTGAAAGAAGATAATGAGTTTTTTTTTTAATATCAGAAAAAAACATTGTCCGTGATGACTTGGAAAAACATAATTTTAAATTTACATAGCTTCTCTCAGCAATGGGAATCCAACTGGGAATCCCTTTGGGACAAAATAAGAAATTAGTGTGATGTTTTCCCCCAGTTTTATTATTAAGAAAACAAATACCAAAGTTGTATGAGTTGATCTGGTCATTTAGAACAGCCTAGGACAGAACAGAGTAAAACCCAGTCCTCTCAGCATCCTGAGCAGTGCTTATCCTCTGCCCTGCTTTCAGATTTGTTCATCCCCTTGATGGTTTTTCTGAGAAGCAACATTGTAGTTTCTGTTTTTCCCTCTCTCAGTTACGTTTCTGTCTTGTTTCAGACCCATTTACCCAATATTAAAGTCCACGCCTACTTCGCACCTGTCACTCCACCCCCATCGGTAGGGGGCAGCAGACAGCGCTTCTGCAGATGCTGCATCATCCTATGACAATGGAGGTGGTCAACCTTGGCGAACTGAGTATTTAATGACACTTCTAGAGTTACCGTGGAATCTCTCCAGTGGAGGCGACCCCAGTGTTCTGGGCAAGGGTTACAAAGTGAGGGCAGTGTCCAGATCCCAGAGCCACACATACATACACATACACACCCTCATCCCCATCCACTCACATTTTGTGACCATGAGATTGAAGTTCATGCCGGCTTTATCAAGTGGATTGGTAAAACTTAACCATTCCTGTTGGAGGTGCCCAGAAGAAAATCATAGGCCACAGTGGAGGGAGGGGGCATTCCAGCAAACCCAGTGTTAACTGCTACTGTGGTTTCTTTGTTTTGTCAAAGGGGTTTCTTTGAGGATTTCGGTACAGTAACTGCAGTCCTCCAGTGTCAAGAAAAGCATGGAAAAACAATATATGATGTATCCAGGGACCAGAAGGAAAATTTCTTTGTATCCTAAAAATGGTAGCCATCTATTGTGACTACAGAGCTTCTGTGCTTCCTTGTTTCCATGCCAACATGCTGAGCATGCCCACAAAGAAGGCTCATCCATTCCTCCTGTGTTTTAGTATTTGGCCCAGAGGTTTCCTAAATGGTTGTATTGAAATCGCTGTGGTCCAAATGTGATTACTTACTCACTCAAGTTGTCACTGTCTGTAGCACATGTGTGCACCTGTCTTCCATTCTCTGTTGCTCCCTCCCACACTCTTGCTCAGTCTGTCACCTATTCATAATCTGCCTATTCACACTCAGTTGTTACTCCTTTGCTGTTGTGTTTACAGTTTGCATTTTGGATGGTTAGTTGGGGTTACCAAACATTTATAAAAGACATTATCAATAAATATTTTTTTAATTCTAAAGTTTACCATTAGGGGACCCTGCCTGAATCTTTGCCAATTTGAAAGGAAACTATAACAAAATCAAGAAAAGTTATGAGAGGAAATTGAGCTAAAATGATTTTGATGAAAACAAACTTTGCCTTTTGTATTCTGTTACATCTTGTGACATATGATAATTCGCATGATATGCCCAGTATTCCCCCTGCACATTTTTCCTTCTGTCAGACTCTACCAACTTAATAAGGAAAGAGAGAAATAAATGCATTAGTAGGAAAAAGTGGAATGGCAGATCCGAAAACGGAGCCTGAGAGTCCCTACTACCCAAGTTCAGACATTATTGAGCACTATCATATGTCCACTGAACTCTAGGAGTGATCAGTGGCATCTCTGACCTGTGTCTGTGAGGTGGTTTTGCTTTAGCAGGAATGCTGCTGTAGGAGCTGTGCAGTCTAGCCAGTCGATTGCTCTTGTTTTCCCCCATTTCAGCCTATCAGGGATAGAAGAATGGCCCTATAATAGCTGGTCAACTGTGTGTCAGTGTTAATGATACCATATCTAATACTGGCGCCTCAAAGGACCAGAATCTTTTTAGAACCCATCAGTCATCGCTCTCTCCTGCTCCATACTTCCTCTGAATGAAATACAAGAGTAGCCAAGTGAAGGATTTGGGGCAACCAAAAGAGAACATTGAGAGGAAGTAGGGGTGTCTCTGCCCAGCCTGGGAACTTGGGCACCAGAACTGAGGGGAGGGGTTCAGTACCCAGGACTCAGAGTCCAAGAAGAAGCACTCCCTGACCCAAGAAAATCATAAAGGATGAGGAAAATAAAGTGAGTTTCTAAAGCACAAAAAGTAGATTTCTTAAACCCCAAGATTAGAAACCTCATGTGATTTTTTCATAGGGCAATTTTTATTTTTGGTCTTGTAGGACATTAATGTGAATCCACCATGATACTAGAGCATCTTTCATATCAGCAGTCCCCAACCTTTTTGGTACCAGGGATCGGTTTCATGAACAATTTTTCCACAGGCCAGCGTCGGGAGGCAGAGCTCAGGCAGTGATGCGAGTGATAGGGAGCAGCTGTAAGTCTGTAAATACAGATGAAGCTTTGCTGGCTCACCCGCTGTTCACCTCCTGTTGAGTGGCACCCCCCACCCCCGCCCCCGTTCCTAAGTTTCACGCGAAACAATTTTTCCGTATCTTCCATGGAGTGGAGCGGGGGGCAGTGGAGCTCTGAGGCCCGGTCCCTAACAGGCCACGGCCTGGGGCTTGGGGACCACAGTTCTATATGATCCATACTGTTAAAAGGCTTATTTTGTTTTATTTTTATTTTTTAAGAGACAGGGTCTCACTGTGTTGCCCAGGCTGGCCTCAAACTCCTGGACTTAAGTGATCCTCCCTCCTGCCTAAGCCTCCCAAGTAGCTGGGACTAAAGGCATGTGCCACCACATCTAGCTTAAAAGGCTTGTTTTAATGCTACAGTTGCTGGTTTTACCAGCATATGTAAGAATAAAGTCTGATTTATGTCTCCTGATTTAGAAGGCAATCAGATGAAAGGGTCCTAGAAGTCTATACTACCCTTCATTATTAAGCATATTAAATTTATTTTAAATCCTATTTTATTATGCCCCTTTGAAAGCTCAGGGGTTTTTTTCACTCCTTTTTCCCCTTAGCCTCTTTTTAAATTACCTTATTTTGTTTTGTTTTTGTGAATCATAGTTCCATGTCCATTTTTAAATTACCTTATAAGGAATATATCATTTAAAGTGAGGCCGGGCGTGGTGGCTCACGCCTGTAATCCTAGCACTCTGGGAGGCCGAGGCGGGCAGATCATTTGAGCTCAGGAGTTCGAGACCAGCCTGAGCAAGAGCAAGACCCCGTCTCTACTAAAACAATAGAAAGAAATTAGCTGGACAACTAAAAATACATAGAAAAAATTAGCCAGGCATGGTGGCACATGCCAGTAGTCCCAGCTACTCGGGAGGCTGAGGCAGTAGGATCACTTGAGCCCAGGAGTTTGAGGTTGCTGTGAGCTAGGCTGAAGGCATGGCACTCTAGCCCAGGCAACAGAGTGAGACTCTATCTCAAAAAAAATAATAATAAAGTGAAACTCACTCTCCTGGCCATATACCCCACACATACAAATATACACATGCATATACATGTACTTCCAGATGTAGTTGATAATATTCAGATGCCTAGGTCACTCATTCAAGCAGAACTAGAAGAGAAACATATTTAGGGTCCATCTGCTCTAAAGTATAAGTTTTTTGGGTTTTTTTAGTGCCTGAACAAATTGACCATAAAACCTGGATTGATTAGTGAATATGGATTTGGATTGCCTAAGTTCAGGCTGTTAAGGTACTTCTTTACTTAAAAGAAATGATAAGTTTAAAAGACCCTATTCACCAGTTCTTGAAGATCTTGGAAATGCTGTGTTTCTCTACACAGAGGGTATACCCACATGCAGGTCCATGTGGACTTGGGCCCATGCTCCCTGCTGTTAACCTGTCTGGGCCATGAATAGAGTCAAGTGAAAGAGAACAAAGACCCGGAGTGTGCAGCACTGGCTTGTATGTGGTCAGGCAGGAGCCTTGTTCCTTTCTCAAGAAAATTTCAAGACCATCAAGCTTGGAAAGAAATACATTTTTAATGCTGATTTGCAGCCTGTGCCAGCTGAGGAATATGCTAGGATATTGAGAACACAGAACATGGTAAGTTTTAGTCATGTGTTAAGTATCCTGCTGCCTGAACATAATGCTTCCTGTCTCAACATCCAGAATACTTTTGAAAATTCCATAAGACTTAATGTAGGAAAAAATTCTCCCTAGGAAAAGCTTCATTGTTGGTCCAATTGTCTAATTCAATAGCCACTCAGAATATGCCTTTCGTAATGAGAAAAATATGGATTGAACAGAGAGAAGAGATTTGGAATAGGTAAGAAGGTACCTCAAAGCTAATGCCATAAACTGCAGTTGGGCCAGGAGGAGGAATTATTGTTGTCTCTCTGGAGAAAATTCTTTCTCACTCTGTCACCCAGGTTACTTTACAGTGGTATGAATCATAGCTCACTCAAACTCCTGTTCTCAAGTGATCCTCCTGCCTCAGCCTCCGAAAGTGCTGGGATTACAGGCGCGAGCCACTGTGCCTGGCCTAGAGAAAGGTTTTGAACATCCACATCATCTCTTTTCTAAGCAGCCTTTCCACCTAGTCTCATCCCTTATATTTTCCAGCATTATTTGCTACATCAGTGTCTTCTACGTCTCCTTCATAGGCCCTACTGGGGCGTTTCGAGCTCTTTTTTTTTTTTTGCGTCGATGTCTATCATTTCCTTCCCAGACCCGTCCTTGCCCTCTATATAAAGCCTCCATCTCACCACCAGTAATGCTGCTGATTTATTCTCAAATGTCTCCAGTCTAGCTTCTTCTTTTAATCCTTGTCCTGATGCAGGGGCTATTGTGGGCAGCCTTAAATTCAGTAACTATCAGGTGGCCTGGGCCATTTTTCACTGGGTGGTCTTTGATACTTACTGGATTCGAATTGAGTTTAAAATCAATCTGTTGGATATGAGGAATAGGGGATCTGGCTTCAGCCTTTTTTCCAATATTTGGAATATGAAAGCACATTGTGCTTTAAGTAAAAAATGTTTTCTCCTCCTATTCTGCTCTTTACTGGATGTAAAAGTTTTCCTCAAATCATTTTTATAAATTTCCAGTGTGATTTCCATATCCTTGAAGTTGGTTTAGCAGACATATAAGTCAGTAATTTCACATATCCTTTGTATCAGACATTTTAGAGTGAAACATGGTAAATAATTTTATGATGCTTTATTTTGGGCTTTCTAGACTATTTGAATAGTTCAGTATATCCATAATGCTTCAGTAGCCAAGTTCTTTTATTTCTTTTTTTTTTTTAAACTTCAGAATAATACAGGAATACAAATGTTTCTGGTTACATGCATCACTTTTGTAATGCTTGTGTCAAGGCTATAAGTGTCCCCATCACCCAGATAGTGTTCATTGTACCCATTAGGTAGGTTTTCACCCATCCCCTCCTCCCCCTAATTTCTTGTAATTGCCATGTAAAATGCATTCTTACTGACGTGATAGCCCACTAATGCCATGGGAGACTAAACAAGGTATGTGATGGAAGCTGTCTTGGTTTTAAGTTGTTAGGCAGTGTGAAAATGTCACTGGAAAGAAGAGAGTGGTTTCCATTCCAGCCTGCCTGTGTGGGCAGTATATTCTTGGGCAACTGTGTTTTGGGGAGAAGAAGAACACTCGAAGATCGTGGTTGACCCTTGGCCATTTATTGTGCTGAAAGTCACAGACTGCTCATGCCAGTTGTCACCAATGAAAGGAGTGGTTTAAAGGAAATTGCTCTATTCTGCCTTTTCCCTCCTTATGTGCATGATTTAAGGGTAGGTTTATATCCCTGTTGTGTTTTCTGGCTGAACAGACTCTTCCAGTAGTATGCTCTGAGCTCTGGAACATTTTACAAGAAGATTGCTGCCTGTGTCTGCCCGCCAATTCTAGGACCTTTAACCACCCCAAACCCAGGCAATGTGAATTAGCCAAGTCTTGTTTGAGAAGTGTAGGATGTTTGGTTGGAGGTCTTGAGGCAGAACCTCTCTCCCCTTACAATGATTTTGGACCAAAGAATTCTAAAGCAGTAGGAGGATAAGGGGAAATACGGAATCCTAGCCTCTCCTCACCTTTATTTCTATGACAAATCTTAATTATCTGATTGGAAGATACAGAAAGCTGTCTAAGACCATGTCAATAGGGTATTAACCCAGGTAATTTGGGAATAAAATTCAGCTATAATTGATATATCAAAACGCCCTAACTTTGACGTCTTGATTTTCCAGCAAGAATATATGCTGCTCAAGCAACAGCTACTCTAACCTTCCCTTCTCACTTAGGACAACTTGCTACTGCCAGAAACTACCATGTGAGGCAAGTGAGTTTTTTACATGAAGGGCTTCTGCAGCTTCCCCCTCAAGTCAGGTCTACCTGTTTTATCTATTTTTATTCTTCAAAACATCAATTCTGCATCTCCAAAGACTTTCATCCTTAGGAAAGTCAGTATATAACCTCTCAGCTGAGTTTGAATGGATCTTTGGAGCCCGAGAGAGTTACACTTAATTTTCAGGAGAAAAAAAATGTGTTGGACTAGCTCCCATGTGGGATGTTAAGAGAAAGTCCATATGCATTTCTTCCATTGCTGCCACGTGTGTTTTTTTAGTAAGTCCTTGCAGAGTTCACTTTGCAAATGTTGGGTCTCAGTGCCCCTCAGCCAGGGTGGTTCATTGCCCTTGTAGGAAGAAGAACCATGAGCAAGGAAAACCGTATCAATGGCCCTTTCTATGCTGTATGTTTTCTAGTGTCTTATTTTGAAGAAGTGGCATGGGGACATGGCCGATGAGGTTCAAAGTAGAGAATTGGTTCTAGAACTGGGTTACTTGGTCTCATGCGCAGCATCTGTTTTGAGTATGTAGTGACAGCTGCCTCACATGTGGGTACATTTAATTTCTTTTCCGTGTGATGATCTCCATGCCCTTTTTTACTGACAGAGGGCTTCCACTTCCTACACACTTAACCAGAGTCATCCAGATCGGTGAGTATTGGTACCACTGAAGAACCCCCAGTGCTTCCCAGCTGTGTCTGGGTGTGGTTTTGGTCCTAGGACAAGAGCAGGTGGGCAGCACGTGAGAATCCTCAGCCTGGAAAGAGATGGCAGAAGAGAGGCATCCAGACACATACCTTTTCTCTTCTGCCATGCCCCAAGAACCAAGGGAAATCTTTGAAGTGATGTCTTTTTTGTTCAAGTGGAAAAAGAAAACTTTGCCCCACTAAGTTTCTCTTGTCATTGTCTCTTATTAATTCAAATTTGTACCACACTGCTGCTCACACACATGTATGTGTTTCTTACCTTAACCTAAACCTTCTCAGCCCCTGAAGTCATTGTTCTACTTTTTTTTTTTTTCTTATTTTATGGCACTAGAGAATGAGAACCTAAAGTCTTAGAAATCCTAACTTGAAAAAGAATCTCTAACTGGCATGGTTTGATTAATTACCTTTCCCCTGAAAGATGAATGATTTTCTTTCCTAGTGCTATATAATAGATCTTGAATAAGTGAAACCTTTGCTGCTACTTTCCTGGGTTTACATCAGTTTTTTCCTTCCCTTAAGAATAATTTCTTATCTGTGCTTCTCTGATGGCTGTTAATTTCTAACAAGTGCAGGAAGGGGTGAGCTTGTGATTTCTTCTCTTAATCCCCTCCTCATCCCACTTCCAAATTACACACTAACCTCTGTATCCTAGAGCCTGTTGGCACATATACAAGATCTGTGGGACCGTGCTCATCAGAAGCTACCTGTGTTGCTTCTCACCATGCTGCAGCTCTCAGAGCTGACCCCTGAGTATCTGTGACTACCCACCCCAAAGGGTTACTGTAGGGGGAGAGAGGCCTTAATTTTGCTTTTCTCCATTCCTGTTTTATGACTTGGCCTTCAGATCCTTCCCACTCTGGCCTCCTCCTTTTTCCTCCCAGGAATTGTTTCCAGGTGACCTGCCACATGCATTTCCCAGCTGCTCTACTCACCTTTGCCCACCTTCCAGTGACCCTGAGAGCACAGACCCGAATAATGTGGCCTGTGCAGAACTCAGAGAACTGTGAGGACCACCCATGCCTGTTAAGACTCTGCTCGGGGACAGAGATGGATGGGTAAATGGTGCTGTTGGAGAAATTTTTTTTACCTTCAAACCAGGCTCTGTGTCATCCCTGCACCCCTCGCCCCCACCCATTCCCTGAGGGGGTAAGAAGCAGAGAGGGTGGTCCCAGCCGCTTGGCCTACCCTGGAGTGCTGCAATGTGTGGGAGCCGCTGCTTGCTTGTTTCTCCACCGGGCCTGCTCCAAATGCTTAGCCAATCTCTGGGGCCAACACAGTCCCCTACAGGGTGACTTAACAACAGGTTCCATTCGTTGTCCAAGTGACTGTGTTTCCACCCAATACTTTTGGCACTTCAGGATGGGGGGAGGGGGGTTATTTAAAATAAATAAAAATCTAAGGTGGCAGTAGAGGATTTCTTTTGCTTTAAAATCTTTGAACTAAAAAAATGTTTTTATATATAAATATATAAAGTAAATTGTTATGTAACTATTGTTTCCTGTATGTTCTAATTTTGTTTTATGATGTAATTAAAAGAAATAAGCTGTGAAGACTTTGCATTTTCCTGTGGAAATAGCCTGACTTGGAGCTGCGATTTTTAACGTCCTTGAACCCTCTAATTGCAAAGGCTCCTAAGGCTGAGTGAAGGGACTTCTTTTTGGTAGCCTTACCTTTTTTTAATAGCCTTTATTTAGTACTCATTTATTTATTCATTTAATACACTTTCAGTAGCCACTGTTTAATACCCTGAACTCCACTTATCCTCAAGAAACACAGAAGACATAATATGAATCAGAGGTGCCTTAATTAACTTGATGGCTAAAACCTGAGTCCCTTATCTCTGTGCAGCGCATTCGTTGTCCTTACCTTGACTAGGAAGGGGTGAGGATGGACTAGTGTAATGGTTAAACACAAGCTCAGAAGTCACATTGGCTGGGTCAGATCTGTGCCTTTCACCCATATGACCTGTCTTCATTGGTAAGGTGGGGAGAATAGTATCTACTTTACGGAGTAAGGAAGATTAAATGAGATGATGGCACATAGTAAACACTCATATGTTGGCTGCTGTTATTCCCTGCTGTTACTCCATATGTAGTCTGTGCTAAAGGCTTCCAGGACTGAGATACACAAAGGTAAATGCCACAGGGTCCCTATCCTTTTGGTAGAGATGAGCAGCGGAGCCAAACTGGCAACCTAAATCTAACTGTCATGTTACCTACCCTGCCGAGAAACACGCTTGGGTAGACCTGTGGAATCACAGACTTGTGCGACATTCATTCACTATGCTGCATAAGGTAAACACCTGGCCTAGATTTCTGAGGCTAACACAGTCCTAGGGATGCAAGCAGTGTCTGCTCAGCTGTTTAAATAAGTGAGCCCTGGCACTTTGTAGGTCTTTGAAATAGAAAAGCAGACTTCTCTTTGCCCGCATCCCTTGTTAATCAATTCAGCCAATATTTGGAGCCTTCACCCTTCCTGCCCTCCCTAGGCAGAGGCCACCTGGTTTAAGACCAAAGGTGATCAATAAATAATAAATGAGGTAAACGATCAATAAGTAATTATGCAGGTATTTTTAAGAGGGCACTTTGACTTGTCTTCTACTTCGTGCATATGAGTTTTTACTTTTCTGTGCTTTTGGTGATTTTTGTAATAAAACTTTGAGGGGAAGGAGCATGGGGGGAAAATCAGAACAATTTCAGGTGGATTACTGACCCAAAGTGAAAAGCAAAACTCTTTAAAATATGCATAGGCATAGAAAACAATTATTTTAGAGCCTTAATATAGAGAAAGATTCAAGGCCTAAAATAATAAAAAGATTAATAAATTCATCTGTATTTTTAAATTTAAAAAAGAAAAACAGGCCGGGCGCAGTGGCTCACGCCTGTAATCCTAGCACTCTGGGAGGCCGAGGCGGGCGGATTGTTTGAGCTCCGGAGTTCGAAACCAGCCTGAGCAAGAGCGAGACCCCGTCTCTACTAAAAAAAATAGAAAGAAATTAATTGGACAACTAAAAATACATAGAAAAAAATTAGCCAGGCATGGTGGCGCATGCCTGTAGTCCCAGCTCCTCGGGAGGCTGAGGCAGAAGGATCACTTGAGCCCAGGAGATTGAGGTTGCTGTGAGCTAGGCTGACGCCAAGGCACTCACTCTAGCCCGGACAAAAGAGTGAGACTCTGTCTCAAAAAAAAAAAAAAAAACCCTAGCTTCGGTGCTAGAGAATAGCTACAGTATTTCTTAAATTTCTGGAACCAAAGTTTTAAATAGGCAAAGTGATTTGAATATTGTATGGTCTTTTGGAGGCTTTAGTAATTAGTTTTTGCCAAAACTAACTGGGAAAAAAAAATCCAGCAAGGTCTATTATATTGTTTTAGACCCCATCCCTTGCCCTAGTTTGTAGTTTAAGCAGAGGGCATTTGCTCCAGGGGATCGTTAAACCAAGAAAATTGAATAGGCATAAAACAATACATTAAATATATATACCTTTTTAAAATTAACTTTTAAAACTTTAAAAGGGATAAGTAATTTTTTTCTTCTATCATTCTAGACCCAGTTGATTTTTAAATTTTTATTATTAAATTTTAAAACAAAATTTTAACACACTCATAGTGTTCAACTCCAACACTGCTTACGGTAAAAGCTCCGTATCATATTGCCAGTGTTTTTGCCTCATAAGCTTGGCCTGCTCAGAGGAGTGGGCAAGGGAGGCTGTGTCCAGGATTCCAGCAACCACTGCTGCTAAACGGAAAGAAAAGTGAGGTTGAAAGCTACTGGCCTCCTCCCCTGGGATAAGACACGATACGGTTTGGCCTCAGTCAGCTGAGGGGTTTAATAAGGCTTCTGATGAGCAAGGAGAACCAGGCTGGCATCAGTCTCTTTTTGCAGCGGAGCTCCACTGGGCCTAGGTTAGGACCAAGTAGTAGCCATCTGGATTCTGCACTGACAGCAGTAAAAAGGGCACCACTGAGATGAGGCAGGTCCCCAACCTCCAAGCTGCCGACAGTGCATCTGCCACACCCAAGTATTCATCCAACCCTACTTCAAATCCACCTCTCGCTAGCCTGTGAACTGTATGCCAGGCTGACCAGCTCTGGCATGGCAGAGGGGTAGAAAGGCAGGCATCTAAATAAGCAGACCACAGCAGACTGCTCAGAGTTGCTCTGTACCAGGTGATACAGCAAGCACCTACCCTTCTACCTTATGTATTTGAGGGAGGTGGGAGAGGGGTGGAGGCCTTACCGTATCTAATAAACTTCCTGACAACAGCAACTGGAGTATTTTTTCCTTCACAAGAATGCATTTATTCAGTCACATTTTTCCTAAGCAATAAATAACTCTTTTGTCTATGTGAATTCGTCTCCCTTTGAGACAAAGCTGGCGTTCAGCAGATGTTTGTCAGTTGATTGGGACACAGCCTCGCCAGCACACTCACAAACCTTCAAAAAACCTTTCAGTCTCATCTAGGAGACAGAATACACTCTAAGCAGTGGCATCGCCCTTTCTAGGGCCAGCCAGACCTACTCCTCTCACTCCAAAGTCCCTACCTTTCTTCACCATGGCCACAAAGTGTGACTCATCCTTAAGATTCCGGACCCTGTAAGGGAGAAGTGGTCATGAAGACAGTTCACTCTTGGAGCCAAACAGAATAAGCCGTGACATGGAAAAGGAACCTGGATGGGAAGAGACAGCTGGCTCTGAGGTGAAAGAGTAATCAAGGCCTCCTCTGGGACTTGTGGCAGGGGACAGCCTTTTACCTGGTCGCTGAGGAGAATGAGGATGCCCCCAGCGCCTTGGTGAAAAAGACAGTGGATCTGATTGGCTGGGAGGACCAGTAGCTCAGCCAGTTTCCCCATCAACTCCACAGCACTGAGTTCATCCAGAGAGATCTCTTGATAAAAGCCTGGGAGAGTGGGCAGCACAGAGGGAGGGGTCGGGGAGGAGAAGTAAAGAAGGGAAAAAGCTTATCAATCTACTCCACCTTTCATCCCTCACCTTCGGGGAGGCCTCTGAGGGCATCCCCCAGTTTAAAGATAGGACACCCACATAGGAATGACTGAAACCCAAGTACAAGATTATAATGTTCTAATGCCACATACTCGTAGAATGACAAAATCAGTCCAGGCGGGGGAGTCAAAACAGAGGAATTCTGGAAAGAGAGAGGACTTATCTGGTCATGGAAGGCAGGGGGATGCCAAGGAGGGCATCCTGGGTCCCAGGAATGGTGGGGCATCACCCTCTCCCCAGACCAGAAGAGGTTTCATGCAGCCACACGTGAATTTCTTGTATTTTGGAGAGAGGCCAGAATCTCACCTGCATTGGGGTTCTCAGGAACCTCGTTCTCTTGCCTAGAGGCCTCCTGAGCCACATATAAAGTCAGCCGGTGACGGATGGGTCTGGGCCAGAAAAAGTCTATGTATCAGCCCTTCATACCTGAACTAACAGCTCCTACTTCTAGCCTCCATCCCTAGGAGAGACCCCTGCCTCCTCTCAGGTCTCTAGGAAGGGAGGTCACTATGCAATTATTGGGCACTTAAGGGATGCTGGACCCTGAGGGAGAAAAAATGAGAAAAACCCATCTCTGTCCCCAGAAGTTGAGTGATGCAGGTGGAGTGTCCACAGGAAGGAGGTCACAGGAGTCTAACTTTTCAGCCCAGCCTTGCTAGCTTTGCTCTGTGACCTTGGGCTCATCACTGTCCTTGGGTCTGTAAAAAGAGAGAGTGGGACCAGGTGGTCTTTAAGGTGCCTTCCAGCTTGAACATTCTATGAAACACATCTGCTAGCTGAGCTGGTAAGGGCCACTACAGTGGGAAGGGGACCTTGGTTGGCAGTGCCCAGCACCTGTCTCTAAGAGTATTGAAAAGACAGATCCCGTCGGCAGCCCCACAGATCTGGATAAGGTCCCGGCGGGTAAGCTTCCGCAGATCGGTGCCTGCAGAGTCAGACGGGGCCAGATTGGAGGAAGAGGCCTGGGATGAAGGGCAGGAGGCAAGGGACAGTCTATTAGTTTACACATAGCCCTAGTATGCCCAGACACAGGGGTCAGACTTGGTTTCAAATCCCAGCTCTGCCACTCGATAGCTGTGTGTCCTTGGGCAAGTTGTTTAACCTCTCTGGACCTTGTCCTCAAGGGGGGGTACTATATAAATCATGTGGGATAATACATAAGAGAGCCTAGAGCAGTGTCAGGTAACTCTTAGTCCTTAATAAATGTTAAAGGGCACAGAGCAAGCCAAGACAGACAGGTTTCCTGCCTGAGTGTCCCACCCTCAGTCCCATACAGGTCTGGTCCCTGCCAGGTGCCAGCCTCACCAGTGAAATTGGCCAGCATCCGGCAGTAGCTGGAGAACCGGTGCTGATGCAACCACTGCTGCGTCTCTGAGATGGAGGCTCCAGGGTTCAGGTCCTGAGGCAGAAAGGGAGCGGTCCAGGTAACACCTTGGACCCGTGACCTGAGAACAAGGGAGAATGGAAACAGCCCCTCCCTTGGGGGGGTTCCAAGTCTGAAAGGGGAGGCTCCTGCGCAGTCCTATCTGTAAATTACAATCTCCGGCCACACCATATCTGGCCACCAGGGGGCAGGACCACACTATTCTGGATAATCCTGGAGCAGCGAGATGAAGCGGCTGAGCAGCTTTTGGTACAGTGGTTGGGAAGTTGGAAGGGCAAGACTCACCTCAGCTGGGCTACACCCCAAGGTGTCCAAAGCGAATGGCGGCGAGGAACAGAGCCTGTGAGGAGGAGCAGAGGTTCAGGGACCATGCGGAGCCGTGCAAGCTCTCTCCCTCCCCACACACCCTGCCCCAGGATCAGAGCTGCCGGGTCCTCTCCCAGACGTTCCCTTCAAACCTCAGCCGCACTCTCAGCCCTGCTCCTTTCCCAAAGGGCCCATAGGAAGTATCCTCCCGCCTCACCTGTCTGGGGACAGGAGCTTGCAGGAGTTAGGGGAGGTGAGACCAATAGGGCTGAGAGGCGGCCGGTGGGGCTCTGGCCACGGTGAACACTGTGGGCAAACAAACAGCCGGTGTCCCAAGGGCAGTGGTGGCTGTTTGCTCACCTCCCTCCATCTGTCTGCTCAGAGTTGACAAGGGGCCTGCCTTGGCTCTGACCAGGACACTGAGTTTCAACACACAGGATGCGAGCAAACTAGCTGCAGGTCCGGAGGAGTCGGGGAAGGCCCCTGGAAGAGCCATCCGGGAGAGGCGGCAGCAGGAGAGCAGGCGTCGAGGCAGAGGGCGCGTTGCGCACAGGGAGGTGGTGGCTATGGCAGGACGCAAGAGAGGCTGCCTGGAAGGTGTCAGCTCCCAGGAGCCTCAAACAACAGCTGGGGCGGGGGGTGTCCTCTGCGGAAGCAGAAATCATTAGGGGGGCTGCGATAATCCTGGAGCAGTCACAGCCCTTGCAGCCTCCATTTCACCGTCTTTACACTGGGGTTCTTCTCTCCAAATCCCCGCTCCTGCTCTTGCCGCCCCAACACGCACACCTCCGGGAAGACCGTGCTCGCACAGGCGGTCTGATACTTGTCTCTCTCATGCAGGGGCTGTTTCTCGATCTTCTCCCAGTCAGTTTTCAGTTTCCGGTCAGCTCCTTTAGGCTACAGGGGGGTGATAAGAAAGCCTCAGAGGCCCCTTCTGTACCTGCCCACCTGCGTTTAGCGGGCTCTATTGGGTGGGCTCTGAGAAGATCAAGCCCTGTCTCTCTGTGTACAGAAAAGGAAACAGTCCCAGAGATGGGGCACGGCAGGCTGAGGGTCCACGGGGAAGCAGGGCCAGAACCCACACAGCCAGCGAGGCAGGTGACAGCCCTGCAGGGGAGGAAAGAGGGGCCCCAGAGCTGCCTGTACCTTGAACGCCTTGATGAGGCAGCCAGCCGAATGCAGGTGCTCCGGCGGAAGCTCCTTGTCCCTGGGCTTGAAGGTGTCGATCTGGAGGCGAAAAGGGACACCTTTCTCTCCACCTTTCTTCCGAGGCGTGAACTCAGTGCTGAGGCAGTGAATCTGGGGTGGAGAAGAAGCCACGAGAAAGTAGGGTGACTCCAGGTCCCACCCACATTCAAAGGAGACCACCCGAAACCTGTTAGTTACCTGCCTGTCACCAGTCAGCCACTTACCACAACTTTCCATCTCCAGTGTCTTTTTTTTGAGACAGAGTCTCACTCTGTTGCCCGGGCTAGAGTGCCACGGCGTCAGCTCATAGCAACCTCAAACTCCTGGGCTCAAGCGATCCTCCTGCCTCAGCCTCCCGAGTAGCTGGGACTACAGGAATGCGCCACCATGCCCGGCTAATTTTTTCTATATATATTTTTAGTTGTCCAGCTAATTTCTTTCTATTTTTAGTAGAGATGGGGGTCTCGCTCTTGCTCAGGCTGGTCTCGAACCCCTGAGCTCAAAGGATCCTCCTGCCTCGGCCTCCCAGAGTGCTAGGATTACAGGTATGAGCCACCCTGCTGGACCCTATTCTTTTTTTTTTAAAGAGCCAAGAGATGGAAGTAAGAACAGTGTCTATTGTTAAAGCATCACTTTAGTAGGTTCTTTCCCTTGTTCCAAATCCTTCAAAGGTTCCCCATGCTTACGGGATAAGAGGCAAAGTTCCTAACCCAGGCATTGAAGTACTTTGAAAGTCAAGTCAAGCCTTGCTGTGTGGCCACTCTTCTCACCATCGGTGAACCCACTGGCCCGCCTGGGCCACCCTAGTCATGACCCCAACACACAGTATAGTCCCCTAGAGGTCTCTACCCAGAAACCCCTCCCTACTTCCATCTGAGCCAAGTACTGCATGGGACATACTTACACTAAAAAATGATTTATTTAAAATTCAAATTTAACTGAACATCCTATATTTTATTTGCTAAATCTGGTAATCTACTCCAGGAAGCCTTCCTGGCCTGCCACCCCGCACAGCCTGCAGCTCTGCGTTCTGCCTGGCACCAGGATCCTAAGGGCAAGCAGGGTCTCCCTCCATTCATGCCCGCTGCCCGCGATGGCCCCCCCACACTTCCGTGCAGAACAGCTAGAGGGGCTGACTTTGCAGTGAGGAAACTAAGGTTCACAGAGAGTATGGGACCTAGGCAGGGTCCGTGCTGGGGACAAACTAGAATTGTGTCACATCTGCCTAACTCCTAGTCCAGGTGCTTAGATCACTGAAAAAAGTGGTGACAAGTATCGTTCAAGGATAAAGGGAAATGTATTTCACGTAGAAAGCGTGGAGGACACTGAAAAAGTATAAAGAAGAATGCAGGCATCTCCCGTCCCTGCACCTCTCAGAGACAGCTGCTGTGACATTCAAGTATTGTTTCTTCCTATCTTCTCTGGGCAAAGAAAAAAAAATGTTCTTCTTTTACCCAGCACTTCCATTTCAATAAATTTATCCTACAGTGGTTTTGGTAAGTACACAAAGATACACGTACCAGCTGTTCATGGTAGCAACATTTTTTAAAAATTAAAAGATTTTAAACAATCAAAATATCCATCAGAAGAGGACTGACTTGACTGGGTGTGGTGGCTCAAGCCTGTACTCCCAGCATTCTGGGGGATGGAGATGGGAGGATCCCTTGAGCTCAGGAGTTCGAGACCAGCCTGAGCAAAAGCGGGACCCCGTCTCTACTAAAAATAGAAAAAATTAGCCGCGCGTGGTGGCGTGCACCTGTAGTCCCAGCTACTCAGGAGGCTGAGGCAGGAGGATCCCTTGAGCCCGGGAGTTTGAGGTTGCTGTGAGCTAGGCTGACGCCACGGCACTCTAGCCCAGGCGACAGAGTGAGACTCTGTCTCAAAAAAAAAAGGAAGAGAATTGGCTTTTAAATAAGTTATAGTACAGGCATACATACAATGAAAATTTTGTAATCATTAAAATGATGTCTCTGAAAAATATTTAACGACAAAGGAAACTTCTTTCCTATAAGTTAAGAAAATATAGACTACAAACTTGAATTTAAATTTTGACTCTTTGTTCCTGATCCAGTACTGAATAAAGGAATAAATAAATAAATAAATTTCGATTTCTATTTTGTAAAAAAAAGATGGGAAGGAAAGAAAGAAAATGAACATTAGTGCTTACTTTGGCAACACGTATACTAAAACTGGAAAGATACAGAAAAGATGAGCATGGCTCCCACAAAAGGATGACCTGCAGATTCATGAAGCTTCCATATTTTTTTTAAAAAGAGTATGAACATTAAATTCAATAAATTTTACCCAAATGCCATCCTATCTACAGAATGGATGCATCAGTTTGCATTCTCAGGATGTAAGGATGTCTGTTTCCTCAAATCTTACCAATAATAGTTTTTTTTTCAGTCTTTGCCAATTATATATATGGAATCTCAACTAGCATTTCTCTGACTGGTTTGAACTATCTATATTTATTGCAATTTGAGTCCTTCTTATATATAAATTGTCTGCTCATATCCTGTGCCAAATTTTCTATTGATCTTTTATCTATTTTTCTTATTGATGTATAAGAACTCTTTATATATTAAGGATATAATACATTGTATATCATATGTGGCAAATATTTTCCCTTTTGATGTTTCCTTTTAATTTTGCCTATTTATTTCAGACACTACTTTTTATGAAGCTAAATCCTTCCCTGTGTTTTGTAGTTTCTTCCATCGCTTTAATGTTTAACAAGTCCTTTCCTATGTTGAGATTTGATAAACATTTATCCATAGTTTTTCTTCAAGGTGCTTTCTGGCAGAGCTTCATTCTTATTGTCCCCTCACCCCTGCCCAAGTTCACCTTCCTTTCCCAAACCTACATTGCTGCCACCCCCATCTGACCTCCCGCCTCCTCCCAGTGCCAGCTCCAGACTCACCTGTAGGAAGAGGGACGTCTTCTTGGTTGGGTCCCAGAGAAACTCCACTGTGTTGAGTTGGGAGGGCAGCACTTGGGGTTCTATCACTCCCACAGAGAGTGCAACATCTACAGGTACCGGGTGGCAAGCAGGGTGCAAGGCTCAGCCCTCCCAGTCCGCAAGGACTTCCGAGCCAGAAAGTGACTTGAAGAGTCCCTGGTCCCTTCCTATACTCACCGATGTCCAGGATGCGGTCCCCAGGCCGGCTCCACCTCCAGCCATCCAGCTGCTGCTGCTCCATGTACTGCAGGCGCCGATCGTGGAACACCACTCGCACCACGCTCTGCAGTCACAGGAGGGTGTGACGTCAGAGGGTGCCAGGGCATTTGGGAACCAGTCTTTGTGCCTGTGTAGACCAGCTTTCCCACTCTCTACCCCACTTGCTTCCCACGCCCTGGAGGCGTTAGGACTGAGAATCACTAGATCAGTGTTCAAATGCCCATCTGCCACTCACACTGTGATACTGAGGAAGTAATGTACAGGCCCTGAGCCTCAGTTTCCTCATCTGTAAAGTGGGGGAGTCAATGCCTTCCCACCCTCAGTTGCTCTACCCTTTTCTTTGCAGCACGACACCATTTGTAATTGCATGTAATTTGTGTAATTTGCTGTTTGTCGTAATAGAATAAGAGCCTGCTGGGGAAGGAAACTGTCTCTTCACTGCTCATCCCTGGCTCATGGAACATTTTCTGGCATAGAATGGGGGCTAAATAGATGACGTTTTGAGAAAAGGTCATGTGTGTGAATGACACTGTATGAATGTATTTCTAAATCTCAGCTCTGCTACTTATTGGCTCTGTGTCCTTGAGAAAATACTTAATCTCTCTGTGCCTGTTTCCTCAATGACTTCTGCCCACCCCTGAGCTGTTGTGAGGGTCAGATTCAGTGACGGACCTGAGAGGGTTCTACTTGACAATGACATCACAGTGAGGACATCGGCTTCCTGCCCAGAGGGACAGTCACACCCAGCCTTTGCCAATTCTAGGGAGGGGGTGCACCTACTTTCAGCAGCCGGGGGCACTGAGTGGCATCACCCAGCTTGGGGTTGCAGAGCAGCCGCACCTCGTATGACCGGCCTGGGAGAGATTAAGGGGATGTGTGAGCCGCATTCTGAGGGGAGAGGGGCACCTGCCACCTCCAGCCCACCCTGGGCCCAGCTTTCAGAGCCTGCTGCCCACTTTGCCCCTTCCCCTTCCCAGGCCCAGCGTACCCTGGTTCAGGTAGGTGAGGGTCTCCTCCTGCTGCTTCACGGCTGGTGAGGTGGCTGCACTGAGCACGTACTGGAACACGGGCCAGCGGGGCTCCGTGCCGGCGATGTTGGGCAGCTCTTCCTGCTTCAAGTAGGGCAAGGCCAGGGGCTCCCTGCCAGGGAGAGGAGGGCACTGCTGGCTTCCTGCCCTGTCCCGGCCACCCCCTCAGGGGCTTTGACTCTATGCTGGACCCTCCCTCCAGGGAACCTACAGTTCCTGCAGCAGGCACCCCAGCAGCAGCCGGGGCCTTAGGGACCCCCATTCAGCTCCTCTGTCCTCCGGGAGACCTCCCTTAAAGTGCTAATCCCAGATTTGTGGCTGTTCCACTAAACAGCTGCCTCAATCACTTGTCTTTGCAACCACAGGGCCTGCCTGATACCCAGGAAATGCCCAACAAACGTATCCTGCGTGGGTGGGTGATCAGGGTGTTTTGAGATGCTCCAGGACCTGCTAAATTCCAGGTGCAGTTGACCGCTTCCCTGCCTCCAAAGGAGCCCAAGAGCAGGAACCCTGTTGCCTTTGGCTGGAACGAGACGGCTCCACCGTGTCTGCCCCAACTTTAGACCAGGGCCTTCCTGGCGGCAGGGGGATCTGGCGCATACCTGAGCAGGCTGCTGGGGGGCCCTGGGTACTGTTCGCCAGGACCAGGCCACAGATGCTCTGGCTGGTTGTGTAAAACAGCATTTCGGAAAAGGAGCAGGGCCAGCTGTGTGACAGCTCAGTGCAGGCTTAGGCTGGACCCACTGGGCCTCCCAGCTGGGCCTCTGCCTTTATACACAGAAGAGCACCTGCCAGGGTGGAGCAGGGCTGGGGCCTCCTATTGGCTGAGCTCCCAGGGCTCTAGGGACCTCGGCACCCGCTGGGGCAACCCCAGTTGGGGGGAATCAGAGCTGGTGTCCCCAGGGCTGCCCTCCAATCATTAACTTGAAGTGGAGATGGAGTTACAGCAAAACAAAGTCACAAGGATGGACATCCAGTCCCACACTTGTCCCCAAGAGGTCCAGGGACAACAAGGGGCACACTCAGGCTTCAGGACTGGCCCCAGATCCATAGCTAGGCAGAGTGCTGGAGACCCCTGAGCCTGATGGGAGAGGAGACTGTCCACTCTAAGGAACAGGACACGCCAACGCACAGCGTCTCCTAGACCCGCGAAGGGCCTTTGCAGCCCACTGCCCTCCCTCCTCTGCGGGTGCACATGTGCGCGCGCACACACACACACACACACACACAGGCATGGTGGGGACAGGCACCCGTCCTTTAGCTGAGGGCTGCCTGGCCAGGCCTGGGATTTACAGAATACAGCCCAGCTTGTTGTGGCAACACCCCAGCGGTGCTGGGCGGAGGGGGAGGTGAGCCAGAGTGTCCCCAGGTAGGGCAGCTCAGGGGCTCCAGCGGGACCAGTTACTTTGCCCCTTCCCTGCCCTAGGGTTTGGAGCAGGCTGTGTTTATGGACAAACACAGCCTGTCTGCTGGCGGGGGTGGCATGGTTTCTTTCCTCACGTTCAGCGCCTGTTGTCACTGTACACAGACAGCCCCAGCCCCCTGCCCACTTCCCACTACTATGTTTGGTAGAAACAGACCTAGGGCCTTGCACAGAGCAGAAACAGGCCTCTAAAAATGTGGCCTGACCTCGTGTGACCCCAGCTATCCCGGCTCCCTTCCTGATTCTAGGGGCCCTGCCTCGGGGAGAGGCGAAGCCAGAGAGAGTCCTCCTCCCCTGGTCTGGCACCTCCATCGCCAGGTACCTGGGTCCCTGGTCCATACTCGCTCTCTCCTCCCCTGAGTCCAGCTGAATGAACGTGGGGAGTACGGGGAGGAGCCATGAGGCCACGGAAACAGCCCTGTCTGCGGGGCCAAAAAAGAAGCCCAAGTCCCTGAGATCCCCCTTGTAAGATCTCTCCAAGATGGTGAGAACCAACTCGTTGCCCAAAGTTGGATTCCAGGCCAGGAACCCTGGAACCCTCCAAGGGAAGGCAGAGCAGGGTCCCAGGAAGGGCGGGGTGTGCAGCAGGGGCACAGGAGGGGTCCCTGAGGGGCCTGGGGAGAGGGGTGGTCTGAGCGAGGTGGGGCAGGGGAGATGAGCAGGGGGGCGAGGCTTCTGGGTGGATGGAAAAAGGGGAGAAGCTACTGTGGCTGCCCTTTGAGGACACCAGCGGGAGCTGGTACAGGCTGGGTCTGCGACTCCGGAACCCAATCCCCCACCTGCTCACGGCCACTTTCTCCTCGCCCATCTCAGAGTCCCTGGGCTTCCCTCCCCATCGGGGTATTGCTGGGCCTGTTCCTAGTTTTCCTCGGGCCTCTCTCTAAGGGAAAAAGCCGGGGCCTGAGGCAGATGGAGCTGGGCGGTCGCACCCCCACCCAGGCTCTCACCGTGCGCCCGGGCTAGGCACAGCACAGGGTCTGCGCGACCCGTCCGCAGGTCCAGAGGAAACTTCTGGTCCAGCCCTCCCGCTCTGCGGAGGAGGAGTCGCAGGCCCCGGGTTGGTCTGAGGTCCCAGGGGGCAGGGGCACTGCCCAGACTCGTCTCTTTACATTCCCGAGCCTGTTTCCTCATCTGTGAAATGGGGGCCAGGTCCCCGTCCCACTCTGCGTGGCAGTGAGGGTTAAAGGCAACTCTGTGCAGTCACATCATACTCCAGAGTTTAACCCCAAGGGCTCCGCCCAGGGCAGCGGGAGATACTCCCAAGGACCCCAGCGCCCTTAGCAGAACCCGGTCCTGGGGGTACAGACATGACCACTCCGGAAACTGTCCCCCACAGACCATTTCAGGGACAATTTTTTGGGTACGATTTTTTTTAATGGATTTTTTTTCTCACTTGAAATGCTCTATCATTTCTGGACCATGCATAACCCGATCCTAATAATACAATTTGGTGTTCCCTAAGCCCACAAAGTAATTTTTTATCTGTAAAAATTGCTGAAAAATAACAATTCAGTGTCCTTCTTCTCTAACCAAAATGTTCGTTTGGTTTCTATCACCAGGCAAAGTTCCAGCCGGAGAGCTAGAGAGTGAGGTCTACTCCTCCCTCCAAGAAAGGCTGAGAGGGCAAGCTGTCTCATTCATTCATTCATTCATTCAACAAAACGCTATTGAGTGCCTACTGTGTGCCAGGCTCTCTTTCAGGGTACCCGGGGGGCTGGAATCCTGCCTTAGCCGGAGCTCAGGCACCCCGTGCTCCCCCACATTGGTGGCCAAAGGGGTGTGCCTGAGTCCCAGGCAAAGCAATGAAGAAAGAAATAGATTGGAGCACGCGGGACTTTTCAGACATTGGACACACACACACAGCTGACAGTTCCATATGGCAATCTGTGGTCTGTGTGTCTCTGTACACAAATGCCCCCACCCGGGGAGGGGGCGGGAGGGTCCCTCTTCCTAGCAAAATGTCTCTGACGCCTCGGGGTGCGCAGCTCCACAGGGCACTACCCACGCGCAGCCCTCTCCCTGGGCAGCTCTCTCTGTTCATGATTCAGACTTGCTACCGGCTTAACCCTTCCTGCGGCCCAGCGCCGGCGCTCACTTCTGCTCTCCACGCCCTGTCTCTGTGCTTCGGCGCCCTGCCACATTCCTTCGTAGCAACTACCCGATGTGCAGTTTATTCTTTGTGTATTTTGTCTAATGTCTCTTTTCCCATCGGAGTGGAAGCTTCTTAGGGACTAAGAGAGGTGCGCTAGTGTTAGGGTTAAGAGCATGTTTCTCCAAAGAGACTCTGAGTTCAAACACAGCTGTGTAGCCTTTGGCAAGTCGCTGAACCTTTCTGAGCCTCTTGTTACAACTGCATATGGGGGATGATGAGAGCTTCTACTCCATAGGTGGAGAAAATAATTGAACCCTCAGTAAATATCATTATCTTTTTTTCCATTGTATCCTCAGCTCCTAGTACATTGTAGGTTTATTTATTTAATACTTAAAAGTATAGGTTTAGCTTATAACACTTGTAAGTGCAGGGAGTCTGTTTAATAAACAGTTCTCCAGTTCTCACTATGACTTCAGAGTGCTTTTCAAACTATTAATATCTTTCTTATGTGGTAGATATGATTTTCTTCTAGTATTCTATGAATTGCTCTCCATTCTATAGATGGGGAAACTGAGGCTCAGAGAGGTTAAGTAGTTAACCCAAGGTCACATAGCTAGGGGGAGACAGAGCCAGGATTTGAACCCAAGCCATCTCAGTCACAGTCTCTGCTCTTAATCACTGCCCTATGCCCCAATCTGCCAGATAAACATATTTGGGCTTTTAAAGCAAATCCCAGGCAAGGCTGGGCACAGTGGCTCACACCTGTAATCCTAGCACTTTGGGAGGCTGAGGTGGGAGGATCACTTGAGGCCCAGAATTTGAGACCAGCCTGAGCAACACAGCGAGGCCCCCATCTCTACAAACAATAGAAAAATTAGCCAGGCTTGGTGGCTTGCGCCTATAGTCCCAGCTACTCAGTAGGCTGAGGCAGGAGGATCACTTGAACCCAGGAGTTTGAAGTTGCAGTGAACTATGATGACACCACTGCAACTCTAGCCTAGGAGACAGAGCGAGACCCTGTCTCAAAAAAAAAAAAAAAAAATCCCAGGCAACATACCAATCTGAAGAACTGGAGAGTGAACTCTACCCTTCCTCCAAAGAAAGAGGGGCTGAGAGGAGAAGCATTCCTCATGCATGCATTCATTCATTCATTCACTCAACAACTCCCAAAGAGGCATCAGACCCAGTGATGGAGGTGACCTAGGGCCTTTCTGAACTTCAGCCTCCCCAGCTGCCAAATGGGCAGAAAATACTTTCTGTTCCTCTCTGGTCCGTGAGCTGTGAGGATGGGTAACGTGAGCGACAGTGGCTGGGTTGCTGCGGTTTTGACCGACAGGGAGGGGTTCTGACCACGTGGTGGAAGGGTAGGAAACAGGACTTGGGGTCTCCACACAGTGGCTATGATAGGCGTCCTGCTTGACTTGGGAATTCCCTTGGGATGAACAGTGAGCTGCACACAGGAGGGAGGGAAAGAACTTGCAAGCGAGGGAAGCAGCTTGCCCTGAGGATTCGGGGCTGTGCCGCCTGGCTGGAGGAGCCCCTGTCCCACTGCACATGAGGTAGAACAGGTCCCGTTACAGACAAGGAAACAGAGGTATGCAACTCGCCCAAGGTCGTAGCAAGGAAGGAGTGGGCTGGAACCTGAGTCACCTCCCTGTCCTGTAAACCCACCACCTATCCAGTCGCCCAAGCTGAGACACAGGACTTCTTCCTGTATCCTATCCCCACTATGAAGCCTTTGGTCAGAGGATGCTGGGAGCCTGCTACCTCGGCTCTCTGTTTCCAGCATGCTGCCCTTGGAAGCCTGAGGGACCTCCCCAAGACACAGGAATGACCGAATTACTCCTCTACAGAGAACCCTCCATGGCCTCTGATCAGTCTCAGAGCCGTTCGCAAGCTGGGCTGTGGAAGCCCCTACGAAACCATGGCCCATCTTCCAGGCCATCCGTGGTACACAATGGTTAGCACTTAAAAATCATTTTTCTGGGGCCGGGCGGGGTGGCTCACGCCTGTAATCCTAGCACTCTGGGAGGCCAAGGCGGGAGGATCCCTTGAGCTCAGGAATTCGAGACCAGCCCGAGCAAGAGCGAGACCCTGTCTCTACTAAAAACAGAAAGAAATTAGCTGGACAACTAAAAATATATAGAAAAAATTAGCCGGGCATGGTGGCACATGCCTGTAGTCCCAGCTACTCCAGAGGCTGAGGCAGGAGGATTGCTTGAGCCCAGGAGTCTGAGGTTGCTGTGAGCCAGGATGACGCCACGGCACTCTAGCCCAGGCAACACAGTGAGACTCTGTCTCAAAAAAAAAAAAATCATTTTTTTGGTAGGAAAACTAACATGGATATTCTTGGGGTCAAATGTAAGGCTTGCAGAAATGTTTAAAATAGAGCCATGTCTTTATTCTTATTTTTTTTTTAATAGAGACAGGGCCTCACTCTGTTGCCCCAGCTGTAGCACAGTGGTGCCATCATAGCTCATGGCAACCTCAAGCTCACCTCAAACTCCTGGACTCAAAATAGGCTTGGTATTTTTGTAGAGACAGTAGGTTGCCCAGGCTGGTCTCGAACTCCTGGCCCCAAGTGACCCTCTTGCCTCGGCCTTCCAAAGTCCTGGGATCACAAGTGTGAGCCACCACACCCCATCTGAGCCATAGCTTTAAATGCCCTTCAAGTTCAGAGTGAACCACTTTGCCCACCCCCTACCCCCCCCACCTCCGCCATGGTATCTCTGGATTGCACAGCTGGGCTCCAGGGAGTGAGTCTGAGAAGCCCCTTTGTGCAGGAAAACCCGGCTTCCTGACCCGGCACTCAAGGCCATTTGTCCACTTTTTTCTGCCTTCACGCTCACCACTCCTTCGCCTCCTTGCTTACTGGCAGCTTCTGGAACAGGCTGTTCTGTTTCACTCCTCCATACTTTTGCTGTTCCCTCTGCCTGGAATATTCTGGTTCCTTCTGCCTTCCAGTCCACTCGATAGCCTCTGTAAACTCAGCTTGAATCGCAGCCCAGGTGAGCTCAGAGAGGCCCTCTGCGTGATCAATCTCTCGGTCAGGACTTACAGGAGGGCCTCAAATGCAGAGACTAGGCGCCCTCCGTGCCCAGAACCACCCCAAGCACTTAGTAGGACTTCAAGGCTTAGATGTCTCAAATGTAGACTCTCACAGCCCCCGCCTTGGCCCCCTCCCTGAAGGACGTCCAGTGCTGCTTTCTGTGCGGTCTGCAGGGGGCGGTGTGTGCCCAGGCTGGCCCCAGGGTCCCCAGCTGCTCCGGCTGGGTCTGGCGAGAACCTCTCCCAGGAGCTAACCCCAGGGGAGGAGTTAAAGGCAGGTTCCCTCCTCTCTGCCTCAATGTCTGCTGGGCATCACAACACTCACACTTCTCCGACACAGTAAACCACGGGCACCCTCACCTCTGACACCCCATCCAGCTGCGTCCAGACTTCATCCTCCCTCCTTTCCGTCAATACCCCCACCCCAGGCTGTGCCAGGCCTCCTCTCCAGCAAAGATGCTCCTGTAAGACTTGGGGGCCCACAGTGCTCATCTCTCCAAAATTCCAACCCCTAAACATCCCCCTCTCCACTGGGCTGCACCCGCTTGCTCACCCCAAAGTAATGACATTGCCGTTACCTTGGTAACAGATGCTTTGTGGGTGGGTAGGGGAATGGACCACAGAAAGAAAGCGGTGGCTTCAGGACACTATCGGAGGCGTGGGGGGCGGTATAGACAAACTGGCACAGAGCTGGGGAGGGACAGCCAGGGGCTATGATGCCCAACCCCCACCCTGCCATGGCCCCTGTCAGCCCTGTGCCCCCAGCCTCAAGGAGAAAAGAAACAGAACAGAAGGGCATGTCTTCCTGGAGAGAGGGGTTTCTTCATTGAGGAGAAGGAAACGTCCCCAACCCCACTATCTTCTCACAGAAGCACAGGTCTCCCGGAAAGCCTGTCCTTTTTGATGGGCACAGGGGTGGGGGTGCAGGGGGTCACTCACACTGGAGCCTGTGTTGTTCCCCTCCAGGAAGCCTGGGGCACAGAGAGAGGGAACAGCTCACCCAATCTGTGTTAGGGACAGTGCCACAGGCAGTGGGAGGGCGGCTCTATGCCAGTGTCCCAAACATGAGGTGGCGGGGGGGGG
>NW_012135969.1:4626628-4790614 GCF_000956105.1 Propithecus coquereli
GGGCGGGGGGGTAGAGACCTCCTCCAGCCCCTGGGGACCTGGCTGTTCCAGATGCCACAACCGGGAAGTGTGTCAGGCACTTGTGTAAGAGCCTTATGTATTTCCATGGAATCATGATTACTGTTGCCTGCCATGAGCCTTAGCTCAGCAGAGCGGTATCTGGCGGGGGCGGAGGGAGGTGGTAGGGGAACCTGGGGCAAGGCCAGGCCTCTCTGTGTTCTCTGCAGCCCCGGCCCTGTGAGCCTGGGCCTCTTCCTCTCCCCCGCTGGGAGATGGGGACCCAGGCTCAGCTCCCCCAACCATGACGGACCTTCCCATTCTAGAAGCCCTGATTCTAGAGCTGGAGGAAAAGGCTAGCCACTCATGTTTTCAAGTTGGGCTGTCATTGGTGACCCATGGGATGGGGCAGAGGCCACGGACAGGAGGGAGGGGTTTGGACTAAAGGTGTTTATGGCAGAAAATATGTCAGTCAGTCCCTATGGAAGGAGGAGAGACTCCTCACATCAGAGAATCTCAGCCATTCAGAGTGGAGGGCCCTTGAGGGTCAAATAGGCTGGTAATTCATAATCTTTCGGGGATTTCAGATTGTCTGAAGAGCAGATGAATGCTCTGGACTCTCTCCCAGAAAATGTTTATTTTTATTTATTTTTTAATTTTAATTTTTTTTTTTTAGACAGAGTCACACTCTGTTGCCCAGACTAGAGTGTAGTGGCTGATCATAGCCCACTGCAACCTTGAACTCCCCGGCTTGAGTGATCCTCCTGCCTCGGCCTCCGAGTAGCTGGGAATCCAGGTGTGTGCCACCACCCCTGGCTAATTTTTCTAATTTTTTTTAGAGATGGGGTTTCTTTATGTTGTGTAGGCTGGCAGAAAATGTTTTTTATCTTCCAAAATTTCACAAAACTTTAGGGGGTTTAATGAACTCCCTGAAGCTCACTGGCAAGTCCATGGTTAAGTATCCCCAAGAAAATAACAATAATAATAATATCCATTTATTGTACACTTATTCTGTCCATCCTTTACATATATTAATCCATTTAATCCTCAAAAGGACAGTAAGAGATATATCATTATTGCCCCCATTTTAACCCAACTCCTTATTTCAACCTAATCGAATCCAGTTCTGCCAATCTGAAAAGAAGGAAACCAAAGCCCTTCAAGAGACGGACAAATCTCTGCCTGAGGTCATAGAACAGGAAGTACAAGGTAGAACCAGGTTCTCTTAATGTGCTGGACATTGTGCTGCATGTAGACTTGAAGTCTTCTGGTCCATCCCTCTGTCCCAGGGCTCCCTAGAGTCCAGTGCCCGCTCTCCTAGTAAGAGGCACCCCAGTAGTTCTAGTGCCACTTCCGAGGGAGTCCTTCCAGACTGTGACTGCCATTAGTCCTGCTGTAACACCTGGCTCTTGCTCTGCTCACCCCTCATTTCTGCTCTCGGAAGCTAAGATGGGGCGATGTTCCTCCCTCCCCAGGAGAAGCTGGCCTGGCTGTTTCTGTCTTGTCTCTGAGCCTCTGCAGTGGGAGTTGTCAGTACCGAGAGCAATGACTCAGACTCAGGAAAGACCGCTTTGAAACACCCAAGTCTGCAGGCCAGGAAGGACATCCAGAGGTCATGACATCCAGCCCCCTGCCTCTTCCACGTTTGCCCCACTTCAGGCTTCTGATGCCCACACCCCATGGGCCCCAGGGTCCACATGCGTCCCCAGCTGTCCTTAGTGGCCAGTTTCACTGCTCTACCTGGACACTCTTCCCCGTGTCTAGCCAGCATCTCTTGGCCCGGGGATAACCACTTCTGTGTTGGTTTCCCCATGGAATACTGGGCTCCAAATAGACACAGAAAGTGACAGAAGGAAGCTGTTTTCTTTTCTCTGCCTCAGAGAAAGTACTGGGAAGGGACAAATGTCCTAGAAGAAAGGAGGGAAAGAAAAAAATCGACTTCCTTTGCCTGTCTTGCCTGGACTAAGTGCCTCACCACACTAGCTCATTTATTCCCCTCACAGTGGGAGAGGCACAATCACCATTTTGCAGATGAAGAAATCAAGCATCTACATGATTTAGTTACTTGCCCAAAGTCACACAGTTAATTAGTGACTATACAGGTATCGGACCCTAAGGAACCCAAAGCCCCTGCTCTCTGGGAGGAAACAGAGGTGATCCCCCCGGAGGTCTCCAAACACAGAAGGCCTTGTTTGTTCCAGCCCAGGATCGATAGAGGGCCTGCTGACCCCATGTCAGGTGCTGCAAGCATCCCAAAGTCTGAGTCGCCGGGGAAGGGGAAGTTGGACTGGCCTGGGCAAGAGGGACAAAGACACTCCTCAGAGAGGATGGGGAGAAAATGGGCCGCTGGGGAGACCTACGTGAGGGCTGAGCTCAGGCTCCGTCCCAGCTCCTTTCAGGAAACCTAGAAGTCAGAAGGAGTCTGCGGCTGCAGTGGGTAGATCTGGAGGGGGAGGGGACCAAGCCCCCACAACCATGAACCCTCTGCCCTTGTCCTACTTCTGCCACTGGCAAATAAATCTCTATTCCTGGACACAGTAACCTGAGCAGTGCTCCAATGGTGAGCTCATCCTTGGAAGGACAGAAATTGCATGAATGGCTATGTGCATGGGGTGGGGGTGGGCGTCACCTGTCCTTCAGGGCTAGCGTAAAGGCAGGACCTCTTTTGTCACCCAGGTGCCCCTGAGTGCCACCCCCCCATCTTACCACCTGCAGCAGAGGAGGAGGGAAACCTAAACCTGTAAGTTTGTCTACCCACACCCAGGGAAGGGTTCTCTCAGCCACCACCCTATCTCCCTCTCCTTGGACAGGCCAAAGAGATGAAGCTGGACCTTGCGTTGGTCAGGGCCAGAGGAGGCAGAAGGGGAGGGCGCTGGGGTGAGGGAGAGGAACTTGAAGAAATGGTCCCAGGTAATCAACATGCATCAGAAGACCAGGTGGAGAGAGCACCTCGGAGGGCGAGGACCTCTTCTCCCACCTCTTTATACCCCCCCATCTAACTCGACTCCGAGCAGGATCTTCAGGAGGAGGCGTGTCTTAGAGAGGTTTGGGGACCTTAGGTGTGAGGCCCCTTCTCTGTTGAAGTTCAGACATCACGACTGGAAAGGAATACAGTTGTCCTGCGTCCCGCCGCAAAGGAGGAATTGTCTGGCCTGGCCTTTGACACCTATGCCACAGTTTAGGGGTGCGTATATTTGAACAGAGCCTCTCCAGGGCAAAGAGGCATCCAATTAATGGGGCACACAGGTCCCCATTCTTCCTTTACCAACCTTCCGCATCTTTCAGTCTTCACCATCAGGAAGTCCTAACTTTGATCTCACTCCCAGCTACCCTGCTGCAGCCCCAACCTATTTCTATTCTCTGCAACCCCACCCATACTCTAAAATGATCTCCCCAGCCTCCCCTCAATCCTATCGCGGCCCTCAATCCCGGGTTTTTCGGTGTAAAACTACCCCCTCCACTCTTTACCTCCAAGCCCCTCCCCATCCTGTCGAGCCCCCCGAGACTCCGCCCAGCTCGCCCTCCTGGCTACGGCGGCAGCCAATAGCCGAGGACCTGATTTGCATGGCGGCGCGGGGGAGCGGCGCAGGGAAGGGGGAGGGACCAGGCGACCTCCTAAATCAAAGTTGGGAGGCGAGGACTGGGCGGAGGGGCCGCCGGGTGCCGGGCTGGGGCCGGCGGGGGGGAGTGGGAGGGGGATGGGGGGCGGGCGCAGAGGACGGCGGAGCCGGCCGGACACGGACAGCTCCGTCGCTCCCTCCCTCAGCTCATCCTCGCGTCCCCACTTCCCTTCTCCCCTCGCTCGGAGCAGCATCCTCTGCAGACCCTCGGTCCTCACGCCCGGGGCCATCCCGCGCCCGAGGCTCGGTGTAATTGCCTCGCCCTCCCCTGTCAACCCCGCAACTTTCTCCGCCCGCGCCCGGGGGTCGAGGGAGGCTTTGCCTGGGCTTCACTGCGGGTCAGTCTCTGAAGGAGGGCTTCAGAGTCCCAGAGAGACGCCCGCCACCCACAGCCTGCCCCAGCGGGCCTGCCGTCGGGTCTCGGAGCCCTCTCTTCCCCTCTCCCCCTCTCCCCCAACCATGACCGAAATGAGCGAAAAGGAGAATGAACAGGATGACGCGGCCACCCATACCCCCCCAGGGACCGTCTCCGCCCTCCAGGAAACCAAGGTAACTCGGGGGACGCGAGGCCTGGCCCCAGCCCGGTGCACCCCCGGCCCGGGCACCCTCTTTCCGGAGGGGTCGCTGCTGCGGGCTCTGGCGCCCTAGGGTCACCGTAACGGGGCCCGCGTGATGCCTAAGGCTCCGCGCCGCGCCCCAGGGGGAGGAGTGGGCTCGCGACGAGAGGCCACAAGGAGCCCCCAGTCCCACAGGCACGACACGCCCGTGCGCGCGACAGGAGCGGACGCGCTATCGCGACCCTCCCGGGAGGCTGTAGCTGGGCTTTGTTGGAGGGAATGGGCAGCGAAGGCAGAGGGAGTCCGTAGCGGTGTGTAGCGGTGTGGGCCGGTGTACGCGCCGGTGTGTGCGTGGGAGGCGCACCCCCTCCAGTGGCGCCAGGTCTCTGTCTGTAGCTCTCAGTTCGTTTCCCTCTCTAGCTCGTGTCTCTCTGAATATGTCTCTACAACCCGTCTCTGTCTCGGTGTCTCTTTGTATGCATCTCTCCCCGGTTGTCTCTGAGTCTTTGGGTGTCTCTCGGACCCTCCGCAGTCCTGCATTCCCCCTCCCGACCGGGTTAGGCTCGGGGACGTGAGGCCGCGGCTGGGGGTGCGCAGCTTCCGAGTCCGCGCTGGGGGCTGCGGCAGCGCGGGCCGTCCGTCGCGGGCGGGGACGGGGGACTGTTGTTGCGGCTCCAGGCCAGAAAGACAGGCAACCCCACCCCCCACCCCGGGAGCCGACGGAGGGGGGGTGCGGGTAGAAGGAAAAAGAGAAGTCTTCGTAATTAATGAATGTCATAATTAACCCTAATTATGTATGACTGTTACTCCTGCGGGAGTCACAATGAATAAATTATTCCCCGTGAAGGAGGGCGGAGCCCAGACTCCGGCACTGAAAGCGGGGAGGGGGGGCGGATGCCGTCGCTCACATTCTACCCCCCACCTCTAATCTGTCTGCTCCCTCCCCAAGTTCTAGGTGCTGGCGACTGACCCGCGCGGAGAAGTTCTGCGGGAGCAACTAGAGCAGGCCGGGGAAGGGACAGAAGGGGCTGTGGCAAGGGTGCTCCCTCCCCCATCCTCAGACTTGAGGCCAAGACCTCCTTCCCTCTCCTCTCTACTCTGGTATTTTTGTTCCCATCCTGCTCCCCTTACACAGAGAAGGGGGGCAGTGAGGACCAGAAATAAGTGGGTCTTGGGCTCCCTGGTATGGCTAGCTCCCTATAGTTCTTCCCACTGTCCATCTTCCTCCTCATTCCATCTTGACCACCTTTCAGGATCTGAGGTTAATTCAAGGTCAAGGTCATCAAGGGAGTGTCCAGGGGGAGATGAGTAGGGCCAGAGTAGAGCTGGGTGAGGCAGCCCAGGTAGCTCCCCATCCCTGAACGAGGGGACCCTGCAGGCCTCCATGTCCAAGTCTTCAGATGCATACTTTACCTTCTCCTGCCCGCTTCCAAAAATGAGACCCTGGCCTCTCAGACCAGAGTTAACTCCCCCTTAGACAGCCAGGTCTCTCCTGGGAAAGGAGTAAGGTGTTGGGATTGGAGGATATTGCTTGGAATATTTGCGACAGCTTCTGTCAAGCAGAGGGTCCTAGGAGCTGAGCCTCCTGAGTTCCACTGCCCCTGACTTCTCAGTTGCCCTCTGCTCACCCCAGCGACATACACAGTCCCCCTGCTTGCTTCTCAGGGGCTTGGGTGCCTCCCAGGCCCCACCCTGCTTCCCACACCAAGGCCTGTCCACTCCAGCCACCTCCTGGGGAGCTTGGAAGGCAGGCGCTCTGGGCAGTGCTGCCTCAGCAATCCAGCAGGCTGCAAGCTCAGCTGTGTGGGGAGGAGGAGGTCAAGGCCAGCAGGTCTGTACCTCCCTCCTCTCAGCCCAAGAGCCCTCCGATGTTGTCATCCCCAGTCTGAGCCGGAGAGATCCAAATGCCAGGGAAGAAGAGGGATTTCACACCTGACCTGGCCCCTCAGTGCCAGGCCAGTTGCAGCCCTGCCCCTTCCCCCCATCTTCACCCTGTGAAGGACTCAGGAATGAAAACACAGGCTGACTGTGAGTTGGGTTGGGGGCATCCAGCAGAACAGAGCCAGGAAAGAGAGAACTCGGGGCCCTTGCCAGCCTCCTTGCATCCCCGCACCTCAACATGGCCCAAAGAAACTGTGTTCCCAGACTGTGGGAATGGGGGAGACGGAAGAGGAAGGGTTGACTGCCGCCCCCCAGCTCAGTGTGAGGCAGGTACAACAGAGGGGGCGGTGCTCATCAGACAGTGAAGCCAGCATTCCAGGCTTATTCCTCAGAGTTTGGTGCCCCTTGGGCATTTCTTGCCAGCCTGAGAGTCCAGCCTCCTGCTTATCCCAAGGCTGAGTCTCAGCCCTGTACCCAAGCTACTAAGTGACCTTCCTAGTGGGTCCCCCTTCTCTCTGGGTCCCTATCCCATCCTACCACATAGGACCTGCCCATCACCCCCTTTGGTGCCATCTCTGGGAGGACCCTGCCATGCCAGCTCTGCCATCTGAGTCAGCTTGCGCCATGTCCACCACCACCCACTGCCAGCTGCCTAGCGCCCTTTCAGGAGATGCTGTGGGGAACTGAGGAAAGGAGCCTCCAGGGTGTGGGGAGGAGAAAAGCAGGTTGGCCCCGTCTCTGGGAGGGGGTTCAGAGAACAGACCTGGTGACCCAGGCTCCAAGCCAGATGAGCTCCGGGTGCATTGGGAGAGAATAAGCTCCAGGCTGGACAGCTTGCCAGGGAACATGGCAGCTTCTCCCCGTGCCAGGGAATCAGTCCCGGGTACGTGGGGGCGCCAGAAAGATAGCTGGTGGGGACACGGGAAAAGGTCCTTTCTGGGAACTAGGAGTCCCAGGAGCAGGAATACCTGGCCTGGCGGAGCCCAGATGAGGTTTGGGGAGCCAAGCCAGATGTCTCTGGAGTGGGCGGGCAGCAAGCCATTTGGCAGAGATGCCCCAATCCTGCCCTGTAGCCACAGCCCTTGACATCTGCCAACTACCCCAGGTGGCATGTTATTCCTTCCTATTTGTCCACCCTGCTGGGATCTGGGGCCCACAGCTGAGCCAGGAAGTTGGCGGGCAGAATTGGGGCTGCCCTGGTGCTGGGGAACATTCTGTTCCAGAGGCCTCTGGTACCCTGCAGAGGTGGCTCTTGGCACTGAGACCGGGGGGTAGCACGAAAGGGCATAGCCTCCGAGAGACTTGAAATCTCATCTCATGAGAATTACTATGGAAATAATGGCCTTGGGGGTAGGGGGAACGTGATTGATGTCTTCAAATATTTGAAGGGCTGATGCATATGAGAGGGAGTGGCCCTCTCTGGAGCCAAGGGAGGAACAAGGGCTGATAGGCAAAAACCACAGGGAGGCGGGTTTCAGCTCTATATAGGGAAGCACTTTCCAGCGATTGCAGCTGCCCAAAGATGGAATGACTGTCCCAAGAGAGGGTGTGCTTCCCATCGCAGGGCAGGGGCTGACCAAGGGAGTCAGACAGCAATTCAGAGGCATGTGGCCAGAGCGTCGTGGGGCAATGGGGTGGGGACTGCTCCAGAAAGCCAATATTTCAGGTCCCTTCTAACCTGAATTCTGTGACTGGAATTCCTGGCGGACTGGCCACGGCATGGCTGAGGGGCAGGGGTGAGGGCCTAGAGCATCAGGATGTTCCTGGTCCATTGGGCTCAGCAGCCAGAGCCACTGGTTCAAGTCCTGGCTCTGCTCCATACCAGCTGGCTCATGGGTAAGGGATTTAACCTATGAGCCTGAGTTTCTCATCTGAAAAGTGGGACAAAAATCCTCACCACCCCAGAGGGTAGCATCAGGCTTAATGAGATGCTGCATCTAAAATGCTAGCTCAGTTCCAATTCTCTGACAATGACAGCCCCTTGTTGATAAGTTTCTGGGTTTTAGGGGGCTTTTTTTAGGGGGGTGGACCTAGAACCTTGTATGGCTGAGAGAGCATCCAGTCTTGCCCCTTCCCTCTTGGATGTGGGAAAACTGAAGCTTAGAGAGAGGAAGCGAAGTGATTTGCCATCAGGCAGCTGGTTTCGTTTTGCCCCCACGCCCAGCATATCCCCACAGAGACCCCATGTGCTCTGTGCCCAGGTCCCTGGGCAGAACAGTGGGTGGTTCACCTGTCTCTTGGGGCCCATTAGAGCCACGCTGGGCCCCAGATGGCCCACAGCTTGACCCTGGCTGGTATTTGTATTCTAATTAATTGTCTCTCCAGCCCTCCATCTCTGCTCCCATGCCCAGGTACCCTGGCCTGGGGGCCGTGCTCCTCACATCCTCACAGCTGCACAAAGAAGCCCACAGCGCTGTCCAGGAAGCTGAGTCTGGAAGGAGCCGAGCAAGTCAGCCGCCAACCACCCTGGGGCTCTGGCCTCCCAGCTGGCACACCAGAGCCTGCCTGGTGCCCAAACATCCCCATCTCTGCTTCCCCCTCTGTCTTGCTGCCTGCTGGCCTCCTGGAGGCTGGAGGGGCCACCACTCCCATCCCCTTGGCACAGTTGCTAGGCAGGCAGCCCTGGCACACAGGCTGCCCGGCATGCCAGCTGGGAGCCCTGGCCAAGTCTCTGCCTGGAGCCCAGCCCGTGGCCCCCTTTTTCTATCACTGGTAGAAAGAGTGGGCAGGGGTAAGGCAGCTCTCAACGGGAAGGGAGAGGTGCAAGGCTCTGGGTAGAGAGGTTTCCAGGGCTTTCTGCAGGCAGATTCAATAGGGTGTGTTTGGGCGAGCAGTGGAAACAGCTGTGGCATCATTGCAGAGCCAACCCTGTGCCCCAGAACACGGGCTCCAGGTAGGAGTCCAGCCACTTACTCACCTGAGGCTCGTTGACTGGGCACCTACTGTGCGTTGAGGCCCGGTGTGGGGATTCGAAGCGACCGTGTCCGCCCCCAAGAGGCTCAGAGTCTCCTGGGGGAGTGAGAAGTGAATGACACCAGTACCTGACTGGGGCTATGGTGCCAGTTAAGGCTGGGTGCAGCGGGCACCAGAGGAGGGGGGGTCCATGGGATGGACGTCCTGGAGGAAAAACGACAGCTTCCCAGAGGAGGAGGTGCCGTTGGAAGGATATTGGCGGGATAACCGGGGTATCAACTGGGTAAGGCAGAGAAGAGCACGAGCACATCAAAAGCCCAGAGGCATAAAAGCATGGATGAGTTCTAGAATCCTCCTATGTGGGCTGTGAGAGGAAAGTCGGGGTTGGGAGGACGGTGTGGCCGAGTTGCAGGGAGTCTCATGGCTGGGACAGGGCTTTGGACTGTGTCCTGAGGAGCCGTGGAAGGTTTTTAGCAGGGTCAGGGCTCACCTCCCTGGCAGCTATATGGAGGGCGGGTGGTGACAGGCCTGGTGGAGGGATTGGCGGGGCAAGGAGCTGTGGCCCTGAACCAGGCTGGGGGCATCGGGGCCTGAACCAAGGCACGGCTGTGGCGGTGATGCGGTGACTGCAGGGAAGGGGCTGGAGAGGTGTTTTGGAGGGAGAATCAGCCCCGAGGATGAGGGTCCAGGGTGACCGCGCCCCACACCCTCTCAGCCCGTTCGAGAACACAGGTGGAAAACTAAGGACCTGGTGTGTTTTGCTTGGCTGCAAAATGTTATTTTTTTTCTTAATTTGGGTAAATGGTACACCCATACAATGAAATACTTTGCCGCCATAAAAGAGAATGATGAAACTTTATGTGTTGGTATGGAATGATTTCCAAGATTTACTGTTAAGTGAAAAAAGCAAGGTGTAGGAAAAATAGTACATTACCATTTCTGCAAAGAAAAAGGAAATAAAAATTCTTAAATTTATTTCTATGCCATTTCACATAAAAGTCTAGATTTTTCTTTTTGTTGTTGAGACAGGATCTCGCTCTGTCACCCGGGCTAGAGTGCAGTGGCATCATCATTGCTCACTGTAGCCTATCAACTCCTGGGCTCAAGAGATCCTTCTGCCCCAGCCTCCTGAGTAGCTGGGACTATAGGCCCGTGCCACCACGCCAGGCTAATTTTTCTATTTTTAGTAGAGAGGGGGTCTACCCTCCTGCTTAGGCTGGCTTCAAACTCCTAGCCTCAAGGCGATCCTCCCACCTCAGCCTCCCAAAGTGCTAGGATTACAGGTGTGAGCCACCAAGCATGGGCCTAGATTTCCTTTGAACAATTGGAAAACCTAGCAACACCGGGCTGGCCTTATAGACTGGTCTCAGTTGGCTCAAGGAGACATCAGCTGCTCCTCCCCGGCCAGGCCACCAGTTTGCCACAGTCCCCACAACTCCTGGCTGCTGCCTGCCCTGCCAGAATTCCTTTTTTTTTTTTAATTTTTGTTTTTTAGAGATAGGATCTCACTCTGTCATCCAGGCTGGAGTGCAGTGGCACAATCATAGTTCGCTGCAGCCTCCAATTCCTGGGCTCAAGCAATCCTCCCGCCTCAGCCTCCCGAGGAGCTGGGACTACAGGTGCACACCACCATACCTGGCTAATTTTTTTATTTTTTATAGAAATGGGGTGTTGCTATGTTGCCCAGGCTGGTCTTGAACAGAATTCCTTTCTTCATGGAGGTTACGTGCCTGGCTCCTGTAGGCATCTGAGAGCTCAGGAGCCTCTCAGTGCTCCATGTCATCTCTGACCCTTGGCCCCACGCTGCTGCCAGACACATCCCAAAGGGCAGCCCGCTGTGGGCCAGCCCCCTTCGGCCCCCACTCACAGCTCCCTCTTCTCTCAGCTCCAGCGATTCAAGCGCTCGCTCTCCCTCAAGACCATCCTCCGAAGTAAGAGTGTGGAGAACTTCTTCCTTCGCTCGAACTCTGAGCTCAAGTGCCCCACCGAGGTGCTGCTGACACCCCCAACCCCACTGCCCCCTCCCTCCCCACCACCCGCATCCACAGACGGGGGCCTCCCTACCCCAGCCCCCTCCCCGTGCCCAGTCCCACGCCCCCTGGCACCACTCAAACCCATGAGGCTGCACAGCTTCCAGGAACATGTCTTCAAGCGAGCCAGCCCTTGTGAGCTGTGCCAACAGTTCATTGTGGGTAGGTGCCCGGGCCCTGGGCTGGGCAAGGGGAGTGCAGGGAGGGCGTTGGGGATGGGCCCATAGGACTGCCCGGTACTGGGCTCCTGCTGTTCAGGGCCTCAGCACTAACTACGCCTCTCACCCTGGGCAGACAAGTGAGCACTGTGGGGGTGGGTGTGCACCCAGCGTCGCGGCTGTGCTTACTAACGCGTCCGGCTTCAGTGCCACCTCTCACCCTGACTGCATGAGGGGTAGGTGCTAGGCCCAAGGCTGGCATGAGCGTGCCCAACCCCTGCTCTCCCCGCATGCCCTCGCCTGCCTCCCTTGCTCCGTGTCCATGGAATAGCCTCTCTTGCTGAACCCAAATCCTTCCTAGGAAACTCCAAGCAGGGCTTGCGATGCAAGACGTGCAAAGTCAGCGTCCACCTCTGGTGCTCTGAGGAGATCTCCCACCAGCAATGCCCAGGCAAGAAGGTGAGTGGGCAGCCAGGCAGAGACGGCTGGTCTGGGGTGCCCCCGGGACTGTTGAGTGGGGGAAGGATACCCCTGGCTGGTTCCTCCTGCGAGGCGTCCCTGGGCTGGAGGAGGGCCAAGTTCTTGATGGGCTGTGACCTCCTCGTGCCCTCTCTCTGTCCCCTTTTGGTATAGTCCACCTCCTTCCGCCGCAACTTCAGCTCCCCGCTCCTGGTGCATGAGCCGCCGCCAGCCTGTGCCATAAGCAGAGAGTCCCCACCCACTGGTGAGCGTCCCCCTGTCGCCCCTGCCCCCCTGTGGTGCAGTGAGAAATCCATGCATGCCTCAGATGGGCACTGAGTCACACTGGCACTGCCAGTTCTTGGTGCCCCTGTCCTGAATATAGGGTTCATTTGTTCATTCGTTCAGTCATCCTTCAATAAACACTTTATTGAGCACCTGCTAAGTGCCAGGCACTGTGCCAGACTCTGGGGAAAAGCACTGAAGAAGGTGGAGTTTATGGTCCAGTAAAGGGGAGACCTGAAACAGCCAGGCCCCCATCACAGGTCATCAGTCAGTCCCCACTGGGGTGCACCCCTCAAGGCAGCAGGCCAGAGGACAGAGTGTGTGGTGAGCATGGCCCTTGTCCGCAGTTAGGGAAGGGAAGGCTTCTGGAAACACAAGGATGAGGAGTTTGTCCATTGAGGATCTGGAAAGACCAGCGTGGAAAGGGGGAGGCCTGCGGCAGGCAGGGGCAGGGGCAGAGAAAGGGCAAAGTGGCTGGGCTGAGGGAGCGGGAGGAAGGGTGTGAAGAGACCGTGGCCGCAAGGCCGTGGGGGCCACTTTAGGATCCTCTAAGGGCCGTGTGTGTCTCTCCAAGAGCGTTTTGGCTGCTGTGTGGATTGGCAGGGCTGGAGTGGAAGCAGGGACACCAGTTGGGAAGCTGTGACAGTTGCCAAGACCGTGTTTGGTAGCTTGAGCCAGGCTGGTGGCAGTGGGGATGGAGAGAGGTGGGCAGGTTCTAGGGGTGTCCGGGAGGTAGGACCAGGTGCTGGAGGGGCTGTGGACAGCGAAAACAGCAGGGAGTCAAGAATGCTCCAGGTTTCTGCGTGGGCGCCCTGGGCGGACGCGGAGCTGTCACAGGGATGAGGAAGACCTGGGTGGGACAGGTGAGGGCGCAGATTGCGGGCTTCAGCCTGGGGCGCGCTGGGCTGGGGCTGGAGATACAGCACTTCAGGGCCAGCTGGTGCCAGGCCTTGAGGGTGGACACTCAGCAGGGGCCAGCGGCAAGGTGGACCCCGTCTACGAAACCCTGCGCTATGGCACCTCCCTGGCACTGATGAACCGCTCCAGCTTCAGCAGCACCTCTGAGTCCCCCACACGGAGCCTGGTATGGTGGGCACCAAAAGGGAGCTGGGGGGATGCTGAGCATGACAGTGGGTCGGGGGCCTGAGCCCTCCCCTCTCTGTCCCCAGAGTGAGCGGGATGAGCTGACCGAGGATGGGGAAGGCAGCATCCGCAGCTCCGAGGAGGGGCCTGGCGACAGTGGTGAGTGGGGGTGGGCTGTAGGGGCAGGAGTGGGGTGCAGTGGGGGGCGCTCCCTGCTGCCTCACACCCTGCCAGCCCCCCGCCCACCCCACATCTCCAGTATTCACAGCCCCAGCCGAGAGCGAAGGGCCAGGACCAGAGGAGAAGAGCCCAGGACAGCAGGTGAATGTGGCTCTGAACCCTGCCAGGCCAGGGGAAAAAGGGTGTGGCTTCTCCCGTCCCTGGTCCATAGGTGGGAAGAGTGTGGCAAGTGGGGGTTCACTGCTCCCTCACTGTCCTCCATCCCCAGGGACAGCTGGGTGAGAGGGCACAGGAGGCAGGGGTGCTGCCCCTCCCACCACTGAGCCACCACCTCTTGCACCCACTCCTGTGCCCCCAAGAGCAGGCAGTTCCAGGGTGCAGTGAATAGAGGGTGTCTCCCCTCCCCAGGCCTGGCCCAGTCCACTTAGGGGCAGATGGGCATGGCAGGTGGGAGGGGCTTACTTCTCTCTGTCATTGACCCAGGACCCACAGCGTCCCCGCTCCCAGCCCCCCAGGGTAGACATGCTCAGAGCAAGTGGATTTTGGGGGAGCGAGGGTGCTGCCCTCCCATCACTGACCCGGAGCTCCTCCTGCAGCGCCCTCAGCCTCCCCTGAGGAAGGACGTGGGGCCTATGTACTCCTACGTCGCGCTCTACAAGTTTCTGCCCCAGGAGAACAACGACCTGGCGCTGCAGTAAGTCCTCTCTGTGACCCGGCCCCACTGGGCATCCGCCTGGCTCCAGCCTCAGGGCTCTGCCTTGACCTTGCAACACGAGCGTGAGGAGGACCTTCAGGAACATTTTCCTTGCACGCGTGAGGCTGCAGAGCCCAGGCAGGAGCCGGCGCTGCCCAGGGTCTAGGAGTAACTCGTGCTAATGTCATTGCTCCTGCCCACTGCCCGGGCTGTCCTGGAGCGTGTCTGCTGTGCCTGTGGTCACACAGTGTCCTCTCAGGGCTTCAAGAATCCTCTCCCAGCTGAGGGGGGCATGCAGGGTACCCAGGTGCCCAGGGACTGCTGGGATGGGGGGGCAGCCCCCCACCCCATATGCTAGCCCAGTTCTCCCCTCCTCAGGCCTGGGGATCGGATCATGCTGGTGGATGACTCCAATGAGGACTGGTGGAAGGTGACTTGGTGGGAGGGGGCGGGGCCCGGGGAGGCAGTGGAGGGACCCTAGTAGGGACCTTGACAGCCCCCACACTCAATGGGCACTGCTCCCCTTTCTCTCCAGGCCCCAAAGTAGCCTCCACTCCTCCGCCACCAGCCCTAGCCCAGCCTAGGACCAACCTTGGGCCTCGCCCTCAGTTCTGCCTCGGTTTTGTCCCTCTGCCCACCTCATGCCCTTCCTGGCCCAGAAGCCACCTGGCCGGGGCTGGAATTCAGAGCCCACGATCTGGAGGATGATGGCAGTGGCTCTGAGTGGGAATTGGGTCTAGAGAAAGCAGTGGGGGGTGGAGGCGGGGTGGCGCTGTGCTCATTGCCAACCTCATCCCCAGGGCAAGATCGGAGACCGGGTTGGCTTCTTCCCAGCCAATTTTGTGCAGCGGGTGAGGCCAGGCGAGAATGTTTGGCGCTGCTGCCAACCCTTCTCCGGGAACAAGGAACAGGGTTACATGAGCCTCAAGGAGAACCAGGTGAGTGCTGGGGGCCCCGCCTGGGCCCTGCAGAGGCTGGAGAGAGTGGGCGCAGGAGACAGGCAGCAGGGACAGGGGTACCCTGTGGAGGATACTTGCTGTCTGGCAGCAGGAGAGGAAGCAGCTTAGAAGTTGGGGAATTTGGGCTGGTGAAAAACAGAGGCAGGGGGCTGAATGACGTTAGAGGCAGCTTGGGATAGGGTGGGAGCACTGGATGAGGAGTCTAGAGGCTTAGGTTGGAATGCGGGCTCTGGCTTGTTGCATAACCTGGGGGAGGTCCTTTTCCCTCTGTCACCTCCTCTGTGAAATAGGGGTGGGGCAGGGCATTAGACCCTCGGATCTCCAAGGTCAGCCCTGACATGCTGCTGGGTGTCTGCTGACGTCCTGGTCTTGCTGCGGAGCCCTGTACCCCCACGGGATCTGCTCCCATCACCCCAGCGAAGGGCTCCCTCCTCATCTGACACTGGTCCCATCATCCCCTGGAGTGGGTCCCCTGGGGGCCACCAGCAGGACTCAGGGCCAGGGCTGCAGGCAGTGCCAGGCCTCAGCTCCCTGTCTCCCTGGCTCAGATCTGTGTGGGCGTGGGCAGAAGCAAGGATGCTGACGGCTTCATCCGCGTCAGCAGCGGCAAGAAACGGGGCCTGGTGCCAGCCGATGCCCTGACCGAGATCTGAGAGGAGCCAAGAGAACCCAGATGCCACCCCTGCCCATGCCTGGCCCTTGCCTCTGGCCCGGGAGGGAGCAAGCGTCCTTGTCCACACCCTTCCTCCTCTGCCTCTCTCCAAGGTGCCACTCACCAAGGCTTAGGGGCCTTCTGTGCTGAGGAAGGTGTTATTTCTTGGGTGGGGTGCCCTGAGTGGGTTGATCCTCTGGGACTTGGGGTGGGAGTAGGAGAAAGTGGGAGGGAATGGGGACGCTGCAGCCTGGTCCACCCAGCCCCCAGGTACCCCCAGACCAATGGCCATGTGGAGTCCAGCCCTGGGGACGGTTCCTGGGGAACTTCCCTGCTGCTTTTTCCAGAGTCTTCCCCCTGCCACACACCACCTTCGCATGCCTGGCACACCTCTCTCCCCACAGAGCCTCTGCTTGGGTCTATGTGTGTGTGACCGTGTGTCTGCCCCTTTGCAAGTGGGGCCTTGAGAGGGGGCCCCTCTCTGTCACTCGGCCCTCCACCCTGGGCTGGGAGGGGATCCAGGGCCATGGGAGGGTCCTGAGTCCACCTCCTGGTCCCACCACCTCTGTCACTCCGTCAATTCTCAGGAAAGTTCTGCAGGAATCTCTCCCATTACTTGAAACCTGGGCCAACAGAGGAGGGGAGGGCTGAGGTCCCCAGAGGCTGTGACAAATCAGAGATTGTCCCCTCAAGAAAACAACCATCATCACAGAACAGCCTCACCCTACCCTAGTCCACCAGAAAAGGGCACCCGAGAGCAGTCTGGGTGCAGAAACCCAGTGGAGAGCACACACTGGCCCGGGCCTGGTCCCAACAAGCCCATTTCACCGTGGGGACTCCAAAAGCCCCCAGGTATGCGGCAACCAGCCAGGGGAGCCTGTCATTGACAGCTCCTGTCTCAGGCCTCACCAAGCCAAGCCACCAAGGCCAAGCCATTCTAGGAGCCCAACCCTCAGGGTGACCTTCCTCGCACCCTCTCTCCGGGCTGTACAGGGTCAGGGCTGCTGCTGCAGGTGCTCCTTTCTGGCTGTATCTGCTGCTTGGTCCTGGACACAGAGCCCTGGGAAGAAGAGGGGGTGGATGACAGACAAGGAAGTAGAATGTTCTGTTTGGCCACCAGGAAAGGAGGGGGTAGGCATCCTTGGGGGTGGGCGGGCACACACAAAGATCATGCCAGCCAAGGCCGCCCCCCATCTTGGGCACAGTCACACCCTTCCACGCACTGAGAGGGACACAGATCCTCCTACGCAAAGGCCCCTACCCCACTTCTGCCCCACAGAGGGGGCTCAAGCTACACTGCCCTGTTTGCTGCCATGAGGCCCCCCCAGCGATATCCCAGGGGCGGGCCCAACGCCCACTGTACATGAGGCTGCATGATGGGTCTGCTGGGGCATTGCTGAGCCCCCGGACCCCTGATTAAATGTTTCTTGTCCCAGCCTGTCTGCTCTGTGCATCTGATTAGGGTAGAGGAAGGAAAGGGGCGGGATGTGGGGAGGCGGGGAGGCGGCCTGGGGTACCTAATGGGACAAGGCTGAGGGCAGAAGAATTTGCGGATCTCAGGAGGGGTGTTGGTGCTGGGGTGACACAGCAGGGGGCCCCTGCCACCCAGGCAGCCTGAGAGGGGTGGGATCTGGGGAGAATGACTGGAAAGGACCTGCGGAAAGGGGGAGATTTGGCGACATTGGAGGGAGAGGGGCTGCGGTCACTTTCTGGTTGGATGCACCCGAGTCGCTTGGGGGTGGGCACACACTTCCGCGCCGGACCGTTCTCGCCCACCCAGAGGTGTCCTCGGAGATCCAGCCGTGCCGGGGTCTACGAGGGCTCAATACCCACCCGAGATCAGCCTCGCCCCTGCCGCCCCCGAGCCCTAGACAGAAACGCTGGCGGCGGGGACCGTCGTGGACGGTGGGGCCCTGAGATGACTCAATCGCGCCCGTCATCAGGAGCCTGGCACGAAGGGGCCGGCGGCGGCGCACCCCTCCCGCAGCCGTGCCCGCCGCCCACCCGCTCTGGGAGGGCTGCCTCCTTCCCCTCCGCCTGCCCAGCCGCGTCATCGTCGCCGTAGCCACGGCCAGCACGTCCTCTGCTATTTATAGGCAGAGGGGAGCGGGAGGGAGCGGGAGGCGGGCTGCGGGGGTGCAGGGGCATTGGCGGTGCCACTGGGATGCGGGTGGGGGGGCCCTCCTGACAGGTGCCCTTCCTCCAGCCCATCCCGGTTACAGCCCCCCACCCCTGAGCAAGGTGGGCCAGGTGGGACCAGACCTTGAGGCCCCTCCCCTGAGCTTTTGTTGGGCCTTTTCACCCAGGGAAGGCCCTAGAGGTGGGGGTGTGGGGAGCAGGGAAGGGAGGGTAGCTCTCCCCTTCCTAAGATCCCTGGCGGTGGGAGTGGAAGAAGGGGTCACACACCCAGTCTAGAGGCTTAAGGACAGGGGAATTCTCATAAATAGGCACTTACTGTGCCCAAGGAACGTGCCAGGAACTCAACGTTATTTAATCCTCTCAGTGACCCAGTGAGGAAATTGGTGGTGTCCCCTTTACACAGACGAGGGACTGACTGAGGCACAGAGATGTTCGGTGGAATATCCAAGGTTATAGATGATCCAGCTCAAGCCTGCCCCTTTTATACATGGGGAAACTGAGGCCTGGGGTGGGCTAATGACTTGTCCAGGCTCACCCAGCAAATCAGTGATCAAACCAGTCCCAGAACCAGTTTCCTCGGGTTCAGCTCTTTCCCTGCCCTACCCTGGGTCCCTCAGTGCCTTAAACCAATAAGATGGAGACACAGACACCCTAGGATGCTGGTCCAGGGGCTCCGGGGATCAAGACCCCACCTCACTGGAGACAGTGAGAGCCTTGCAGCCACCCCTTGGGCACACCACACGTGTGTCTGCCACCAGCCGGCAGCTGGCCTGGACCACCCCCCAGCCTGTTTGCCGCCCTGCTGAACACAGCAGCTTTTTCGGGTGGCTGAACCACCGACAAAATGCTCCCAGCCTTGGGAACAGCTGGTGCCCCCACTGTAGCCTCTGCCCCCCTCTGTGCCCACTCTGGGGGTGACTGAACCAGCAATACCATTGGCCTGGGGGAGAGGACGCCCAGGAACCCGCTGGTGGTGCCATCCCACATTTGGCCCTGTTGTTTCTGACCCACACGTGCCCTTCATCCCCCACCGCAGCCTGAGCTTAACTGGCAGGTACCGTGTGGGCTAAAGGTTACCCGGGCTTCGGGGAGATGTGGAAAGAGGGCAGAGTCTGGCAGCCAGAGACAGGGAGGCCTGGGGAAAACACACAGTGAGCCTCTGTGCAACCCCACCTACCTTGCTAGTGCCACCCTCTTCAGCCTCTTCACCCCCCCATCCTAACCCCCCCCCAGCCCCCCAGTGCTTGGGTAGGCTGGGGGCATCTGCTGTGGAGTACAAGGAAGATGCCTCCACCCTCCCTGTGCTTTGCAGGGAGCCAGCCGGGGTTGTCCCTGTCATGGCCACAGGGACAGCCCTGGAAGAAGGCCAAGCTCCCCTGTCCCCCCTCCTCTAGCTTATGGCCCTACAGGAGCAGCTGTGCTCAGTGTCTCTGCTGCACCCCACTCTGAATCACACCCTCCCACGTCTGGAAATTGCAGACGGGAATGAGAGTCAGGTGCTAGTGTTCGTGCAACACTGAGATTCTGGGGAGTCGTTGCCTCCTCTGGGCCTCAGTTTCCTTATCTCGAAAATGAAGAGTGGTGCTTGCTCAGGAAGTCTTAACCTGGGGGCCAGAACTCCGTGAAGAGGTGTGCAATTCTATAATGGGGATAGTTGTGTGCTCTTGAGAGAAAGGAGAAGGGACACTTTTTTTTTTTTTTAAGAGATGGGGTCTCACTATATTACTCAGGCTGGACTTGAACTCCTGGCCTCAAGCTAGCTGGGACTACAGTTGTGCACCTCCGTGCCCAGTGGGCCACATCTTTCAATCACACTTTGACACAGCTCCAAGACCTGGAGGAAATCCAGGGTTACTTTAGGGGCTTTTCCTGCTGGAGGCTCCTGAGGGCCCTCCCAGGCACTGCCCTGGGAAGGGGCTGCAGGCCCAGGCCTGGGGTGAGGTTCAGAAAGAAGTGACAAAACCCAAGGCTTCCCAGGAGGTAGGTTCCTACAACCTCATAACCCATCCCTTTCCTCCTCCCCCTTTAAAACAAACACAAATAAACCAAAACCAAACTCCAGCAGGGCAGCGGCCAACACCTGCAGGGACCTACGAGAGAACAGCGCCATCTCCTGGTCCAGGGTGGAAACCAGTTTCTGTGCTGCAGGCTCCGGTTACCTCCTTCTTCCTTTCTGCCTTCTTCACTGCGCGGAGGGATGGGTTGGGCCGTCTCCTTCCTCCTGTGGGCCAGGCCTGGGAAGGAGGCATCCCACACACCAAACTGGGAGCTTGGCCAAGGCTTTCCACTTCCAGGCCTCAGCTTCCCCTCTTCCAGGGGCAAAGGCTTAGGTAAAGCCACACAAGCTGCTCTAGTGGCGACAGTTTCCTCTCATCCCAGGCTCTGACACACACTGGCGGGGAACAGGCGGGGACAGCGGGGTGGCATTTCTGAGTCTGGGCTTCCCTGCTTTCTGCCACCAACCTCCTCGGTCCTGCCCAGAACAGAATGATGAGGAGGATGCTAGAGGCAGAGCTAAGAGGGGGTCTGCTGTCCGGAGCACCACTTCAGACCCGCCTTTCCCACTCAGGTACTGTCCTTTCCCATCTGCTGGTACATCCCCTGCGGGGAGCTGACCGATCACCCCAAGACAAGAGTTCCTCAGGAGATGGGCAGGGGGCCGGGAGGTAACCACCAAGGACACACCAGGCCCAGGTGTGCCCAGTAGTAATGGAGCCTCCTGTACCCCGCCTTCCTCCTCAACCTGTCTCTCCAACCCAGGCTTCTATTTTTAAAATTTATTATTATTGAAAAAATTAATTTCAGCTAATTTCTATTTTTAGTAGAGACAGGGTCTTGCTCTTGCTGAGGCTGGTCTCAAACTCCTGACCTCAAGCGATCCTCCTGCCTTGGCCTCCCAGAGTGCTAGGATTACAGGTGTGAGGCACTGCGCCTGGCCTTTCCAACCCGGACTGCTCACCTGAGCTGACACCTCTGTGCTTAACTGGCTGCCTGACCCCTTCCACCTGGACACCTGTCCCTCAAACCACCACCCACTTGATATACTGGGAACTCCACTCTTCTAGCCACTCCCTCCACCCAGCTGGCTAGTCCTGGTCACCAAAGGCTTGGAGGCCCACAAAGCTTGAGGCCTGGAGGTCAAGCTGGAGACTCTCCCCCAAATCAATGTTTAACAAGTGCCATTGTACTCCAATGCTACATGACCTTAGTTCAGGCTGTGTGAACCCTACATGTCACTTCACAAGTTTTCTCATGTGCAAGATGGAGATAGTAATAACCCTACTTTACAATGTGGTGAAGATTAGAGAATCAGTGTAAAGTGTCTTAATACCACATGGCTCACTACAGATACTTTACTGAAAAGTTTATTGGCAGTTATTACTAGTTAAGGGCAAAGTAAAACCCACTTCCTATTTGTAAGAGCAAATTCACTATGCAACTTACAATGGCTGAGACAAGGTTTGCTTTGTACTGTGTGCACATACAGTAGTCCCCCCTTATCCACAGGGGATACGTTCCGAGTCCCCCAGGGGACAACTGAAACCGGGGATAGTACTGAACCCTGCATACATCATGTTTTTTCCCATAGATACATACTTATAATATGAATTGGGCACAGTTAAGAGATTAACCGTAGTAATAAAATAGAACAATTATACTACACTGTTCATAATTCCATGGATAGATTGTTTCTTACCATAGACCTTAGCAACCTGAGCATGACTTTTTCTTCTTTAAGTCAAGAACTTTCACTTCTGTCAGCATCACTACTCTTCGGCTTTGGGGCCATTATTAATAAGTAAAATAAGGGTTACTTGAACACAAGCACTGCAATACCAAGGCAGGTAGCAGTGTGGATATACTAACAAAGGAATGATCGACGGCCCAGGCAGGACAGAGTGAGATTCCATCATACTACTCAGAATGGCACACAACTTAAAACTTAATGATTTCTGCAATTTTCCATTTAATATCCTCAGACCACAGGCAACTGAAACCACAGGGAAGGGGGACTATCAAATTCTGGTTTTTGCTGGGTGAGAAGTCTTTTTCTTTGTGACCTGTATGATGGCTATGAACAAAGTCAAAAGACAAAAACTCTCAAAGAGCAGGGAAAAAAAAAGGCTTAGGTGAGTTACTTATACCTCAATAGAGTTGTTTAAAGACAGCTTAGTTAGTCGTCAGTAGTTGATGCTCAGGTCTCATTTTCTGGACTGGGAGCAGTTGAAACCTCCTAGAGTCGTAGGGTGGATTTCTAGTTGGACCTCAGTGCACAGTTGAGAAGAGTTAAGCATACTTTTTTTTTTTTTTGAGACAAGGTATTGCTCTGTCTCCTGGCTAGAGTGCAGTGGTGTCATCACAGCTCATTAAAACCTTAGATGCCTGGGCTCAAGTGATTCTCCTGCCTCAACCTCCTAAGTAGTTGGGACTACAGGTGCACACTGCCACGCCCAGCTAATCTTTTTCTTCTTTTTTTTTGTAGAAACAAGGTCTCACTCTTGCTCTGGCTAGTCTCAAACTCCTGGCCTCAAGGGGTCCTCCCACCTCAGTCTCCCAAAGTGCTAGGATTACAGGTGTGAGCCACTGCGCAAGGCTCTATTTTCTATTGGCCCCCCCTTTTTTTTTTAAAGAATGTGACTCCTCAACTGATGTCACAACTGATTACTGGTCCCAACCAACATTTTGAGACCACTTCCAAGGTGCCACTCATGCTGTGTTGTCAAGGGTAGTTTTGAAATACAGTATTCTGGCAGCTTGGGTAGGATCCATTCCTCCTCTCCCCACATCCCACTAAAACGAGGTAAAAAACCAACTCTCTCAGGATGGTGGGCACATGAGCCTGACCTGAGGAAATGGCCTCAGTGGAAAGAAAGGATGAAATAAAACATGCACCCTTGGACAGGGCCTGCATCCCAGCCCTCAGTGCATGGTAAGCTCTGGATCTCTAAACAGTGAAGACCCGTGGAGCAGCCAGAAACTTTGCAAGCAGCAGATAAAGCTTGTTTTATTCAAATGATTCACCTATTATGACCCCGGCCACTATGTACAGACAAGAGAGGGGAATTTTACTTCTTGGTCTCTTCCTCTTTGGACAAAGTCTTGATGATCTCCTCCTTCTTGGCCTGGAGGCGCTCTTCACGGCGCTTGCGTGCTTCCTTGGTCTTAGATCTGCGGGCCTCAGCCTGGTCACTGGTAGGGGAAGAGAAAAGAGGGGTCAGTTTGGGAAGAGATGAGCTACTGGAGAGATAGAGCCTAGTCAGCTTAGGGAGTAAGTAGCTGGGGCCACCAAGAGCTCCTGCTTCAACTAACCTACAGTCCCCAAACCGATGACAGGCAGGTGGTATGGGTGTGTGAGTACAGGACAGAGCATATTCCTCTAACACAACAGCTATATTCTAACAGATTGTGTGCATGTCAAGATTCAGGCATTAGCACATTTGTCAAAGAACCTGCCCCCCTATGATCCGAAGGCCAATTCCTGAAGAAACTTACGCCAGGAGCTTCTTGCGGGCCTTGTCTGCCTTCAGCTTGTGGATGTGTTCCATGAGAATCCGCTTGTTTTTGAACACATTCCCCTTCACCTTCAGGTACAGGCTGTGATACCTGCAGGGTAGGGAACAGAGTTCTGGTCAGTGATGGGATCAGAAGTTGGCCCCTGTGAGCTGCTCTTCTGCCCGAGGTCACTAAGCTTACAGGGCTCCTTTCTTCTTTCCTATTGCTGCACTGACTACTTCTTCCCAAACCTTGACTTTCTATACAGTTCCTCGAAAGAAGAATTTGCCCAGCAAATAATTCTTGGGCTCTCCTGATGGCATATGGGGGGTTGGGGGAGAAAAACAGACTAGAATGAAAAAACTTAGAAAAGCTCCCTACCAGATGCCCATGAGACAGAGCTCTGTGAAAAGAACATGCCATCAAAGCAGCGAATGGGTCCTGGGCCCAAGAGGGTATGCTTACATGTGGCGGTCAATCTTCTTAGACTCACGGTATCTCCTCAGTAGCCGGCGCAGAATCCTCATCCTCCGCATCCAGGTTACCTTCTCAGGCATTCGAGCATTGGCTGTACCCTTTCGCTTACCTGCAGATAAGGTGAGATAGGAATCAGCCACTGCCCAGGCCCACTGCAGCGTATTATGTTTTCAAGTCCATTACTGGAGCCAGCTGATGGGTTTTTACCTCATTTAATCCTCACCACCTCATTTTAAGTCACATCACTTCCATTCTACAGATGATTATTCCAAATATTTCTTTCATTTACTCAATTTTTAAGGAAGCATGAACACGGCAACGATTCCTCATTCACTTCATGCAGAATGTGGGTATGATGGGGTATGCACCAAGACAACACAGAATGTTGAAAGGAGCTTTCAATGTGGTATGATCTTCATCTCCTTCAATCATCCCGACACTAGAAAGTGGCTTTAGGATTTAATAGACATTTTCAAATACTCAGTAGAATCCTTGGCACAGTGTAGGGGCTTGTAAATGTAACCTCCTTCTACCAAGAATACCCTCAATTCCAATACCAGTGCCACATTTCTGATGTGCACACAAGTAGAAAACACATCAAATACCATGAAGTAAGAAAAGGGCTCAAGATGAGACAGTAGGAAGAAAAAGATCCCAAATGTGTTTCAGTCTAGACTTTAGCACCTATTATTTCTTCAGTCTTAGAAGACTGCACTTACCTATGCCCATATGCCTGCCCTTCCGGCGGGCCAAGGTGTTTTTCCGGCATCGAGCTCGAGAATGGACAGTCACAGGCTTGCGGATGATCAGCCCGTCTTTGATCAGCTTCCGGATCTGCTGACCTGGGAAAGCACAATGCACCTGGTCAGTCAGTTGGGGCCCAGCCACACCCTAGAGTCCAAACACGACAAGCCACAGACATCGCTCACATTAGTGCTCTCAAAAATGACAAAACTACTGAAACCTCTGTTTATCTCTTGCCTTCTAAAAAACATTTCTACTTTTTATTTTGAGATGGGGGTCTTGCAATGTTGCCCAAGCTGGTCTCAAACTCCTAGGCTCAAGTGATCCCCCCACCTCAACAGCTAGGACTACAGGCATGGGCCACCACATCCAGCCATTTCTGCCTTTCAAATGTATTATAACACACTCCAAAGAATGAGCCTAATAATAATGACCCCTCCACTTTACAGGTCCTCTGAATTATGAGCTTTCCTAGGTTTGTAAAAAGTCAACACAATTGTGTTATTGTTCATCTGATGCAGGACAAGGGAAAGGACAGGGTGGAGAAGAGAAAGAAATCCCAAGTACTCACGGGAGTTGGCGTTGGCGATTTCATTAGTCTCGTTGGGGTCCAACCAGACTTTTTTTTTGCCACAGCGGAGGACACTAGAGGCAAGCCTCTTCTGAAGCCTGAGCATACTGGACACACAGAAAACACTATCAGACCATGGAAGCCACTGCTGGGCATCAATGAGCATTCCCACCAGGACCTGCTCTCTAAAGTCTTCTAATGTTGTGAGTCGTAACTTATGATAAAATGGATAAAGTATGTACATGCACTTACTATTACAGGCAAACACACCACCTTCCCCTCAAGATTTCTGCCACTCACATTACAGCTCCCAAATGAAAATTTTTCCTAAATCATAATCTTTGTTAAAGCCTTGCGTGGTGCGCAGCTGGCCATCCTGGGATTAGACTTGAAAGTCTAAGTTGTGCCTTAACTCTTTGAGCTTGTTTTCTCCTCCAGAAAATGAGGTTAAGGACTTAACTGAGATGAAGAGGGTTTATGCCATTTCTGGTATTCAGCTGCAAAAACAGTGTTTAAAGTATTCGAAGCCAGTGGATCCGATTTCTAGTCTAGGAATGCAAGCAAGTTCCTCTGTTTTTCGGGCTCATTTCCTCGTTTCAACACAGTAATAAACTAACTTCGGCCATTCTTAGAGATTTTTCTTACGAGTGACCAACGGAGTGGAAGGCGTCAGAGTTAAATAGAGATCGCCACACTCCCGGCAGGCAGAGGCCTGGGGCCTACGCTAGGCTTGTCCTACGTCACATGAAAGCAGAGGGCTGCTCGGCTCCGGGTGCGCCCAGCAATTAAAGGTGGCCACGGCTCAGTCCCCGCCGCTGCCTTTGCTCTACCCACGTTTGTCGTCCCCGACACTTGTGGGGCGCGGCGCCTACCAGGTCAGCCCTTTCCTCGTCTCGAGTTCCCGCGACGCTCCCCGCCCCGGGTCCTGTAGAGGCCGGGGCCTAGTGTGCTCCGGCCTACCGCAGGCTTCGCGACCGGCCGCTTTAGGGTGGCCCGCATTTCATCTCCCCCACCCGGGGCTGCGGTACGAAGTCCCACCGTCCCCCGCTAGTACAGATCAGCCCAGATTGGAGACGCGCGCAACCTCACCTCATGGCTCCGGGCGCACTAGCGAAAGGAAAGAACTCGCTCCGGCCCGGCTCCTCCCATTATCTGCGACGGGGAGAGCCCAAACCCCGCTGCACTTTCGTTCATATTCCTGTCCGGTTCTTTCATCTTCCGACACCCCAAACCCACTTATATCCTCCGTAAAGACCTGGTGTAATAGAGGCCTCATAGCTGGAATCGGTTTTAAACTTAAGAACATGGAAAATATACCCCTTTCGTCAGGCAAAGTGGTATAGTCCGACTTCCTAATAGACATGCGCAGCAAAGGCACTTGGTCACGTGGGTATTGGCTAGCCGGAAGTCACGGCGGATTGCGTAAGGCGGGGGGGTAGAGGGACTTTTTGCTGCACAGGCCTGCTGTTTGCCGGCGTCCAGAGTTTTGGGAGGGCGTATTATTGGTTGGGGGTAAGTTAGCGAAAGAAGCCAGAGAGAACAATGACGGCATGCTTCAGACAAAGGCAACCTCTTTTTCAGTCTTGTGGTAGATTGGGAGCCCCTGGAATACTGAATAGATCAAAAAACGGTAGTTTGGTATTTTTGCCCCCCTACTGGTCCTTAATCTCTTGTTGTCTCAGTTCCCGTCTCTGTAAAGTGTACCTAATCTTTTACAGAGATACACTAAATGCGCCTAATATTTTCTTCAGCCAATTGTGAAAATCTCATGAATTAACGTTTGCAGTTAGCAAAGGAAGGCATTAAGATGGCATGCTCAGCCAGGCTCAGTGGCTCATGCTTGTACTCCTAGCATTTTAGCAGCGGGAGGCAGGAGGATCACTTGAGGAGTTCTGAGACCAGCCTAGGCAACATAGCGAGACCCCCGTCTCTATAGAAAACTTAGCCAGACCTGTTAGCACGTGCCTGTAATCCTAGATACTGGGGAGGCTGAGGCAGGAGGATTGCTCGATCCCAGGAGTCTTAGGCTGCAGTGAGTTAAAATCTTGCCACTGCTCTCCAGCCTGGGCGACAGCGGGAGACTCTGTCGGTTTAAAAAAAAAAAAAAAAGCAAGCTCTTTAAGGGCAGGAACCAGTCTTCTGTTTGGCTCACAACTAACTGTGCTGCCCCCGGCATGGAGCCTCACACATAGTATACACCTGAGAAGTACTGCATTAGCTGAATGAATGATTGCAGAAAGTTAAAAAAAAAAAAAGTTGAATGGCAGGACCACCCATTCGACTCTTCCTAGTGATCTGGAGCACCCAGTGAAAAACCCAAGGAGAGCATTCTAGGATTCAAGAAGTTTAGATCTGAGTTCTGGCTCCAACTGTTGATTGGTTCCCGCTGATCACCCCATCTCTTTGATTTGAACTTCCCTGGCTGAGAAAGTCAAAGAAGGAGAAAGGGAAGCAACATTTATGCCATTTCCTCACAACACAATTAATGTCATCCTCATTTTACAGCTGAGGTAACAGATTGAGAATACAGATCGTCCTGATTGCAAAGCCCATGCTTTCCCTGTCATGTCAGACTCTCTTGTACCCAAGGGGCAGGTGGGAACCCTGCTCAGGGTTGGAATTCTTCATGGAACAATTCTAATGGGCTTCATCCTCACCCACTGCTCCTCCTTCCCCAAGGTGATGCAATCAGAGAAATGACCTGGGCTGCCATTCACTTATCAGAATCCAGGGTGAGGAGGAATCCCATAGTTTCCCAGCAGAATGCAGCAAGCTGGCCTTATTTTAGGGTCACTTGACCTGGGCAAGTCTTCTCCATTCTATTTCTCATCTGCCCTCTTTGTGGAGCAGGGGAAGGGGTAGAGTTGAGAGGGAATGAGTCCTCCTGTTGTGACTGACCACTGCAATTTACAGCTTCTCCAAACACACCAGCAATCCATCATTTAATTCTTCCTCATCCTTCCAATAATCCCAGGTGACAAAAGACAGCACAGTACCAGCAAACTCATTTTATAGGAGAGGAAATTGAGCATCAGAGAGGTGTAGTGATTTGTCCAGGGCCACACAACCAGAAAGAACCTGAGCCAAACTGGCACCAAGGTCTCTTGCCAGAATCCCATATTCCTCTTCTCTCCACCAATTCTGGTGGCGGGTAGAGTCCAGGCCTTGGATATTTGTCCCCAAATCAAGGATAAAGGTAGAGCAATTCTAGGTCAAAGGTCACGAGATCTGATTTTACGAATCTGTCCTCTCTCTGCTATTTTTTCCTCCTTTTTCCTTTGTCTTCCAAGGAATAGGGAACCTCACCCAGCTCCACTCCTGGCCTTTCAGAGGAGCCTGGGGGATCCTAGCGACTGATTAGGGCAGGACTCCTGGGTCTCTGGGATTCTTTTGCTATCTCTGTTGGGATCTCCCCTAGGACACCCTCCCCGTCCCAGCCTCAGCCTGCCATGTTGGAGGGGGAGGGGCCTTTCTGTTTGGTTCACGGCAGCCTGGACCCCACACTGGGAAGAAAGGAGTTAAAGCTGGGTTCCAGGATCACCGGGACCGGGAAGTTTCGGTGGCCCAAGCAGGAATGGGTTGGGGAGACCCGCTGGAAGAGCGGTTTGGTACGGAAAGGGGGGCGGTGCCAGCCGTGCCAATCCGCGCTTCACCCCCATCAGCGCTCGGCATCTCCTGGTGGACCGCCCCCCACTCCACCCCCGAGCCCCTTGGCCGATTTAGCCCAGCCGGGTCCCAGCAGGCCGCCTTCACCCTAGGCCAGTCAGAAGCCAACCATCGCCCCCCTCGAGAGCCGGGAGAGGCTTGCCTTGCCATGGCCACCCTCCCATTGTGTGTGCGGAGCCGGCGGAGGGGCTGCGAGGGGCGGGGCCGGGGCGGGTGGAGGGAGGGCGTGAAGGAGGGGCGGGGGGAGCGGAGGGGGCGGGGGGAGATGCTGAACCTTCCGCGGAGGCAGCGGCGGCGGCGGTGGCAGTGGCCAGAGCGGGAGGAGGGAGGGAAGCCAGGGAGCGGGCAGCCGAAGGCCGGGCTGTCTGGCCGGACCGGGTACTGGCTGCGCTGCGCCGCTCTCGGCTCCGACGGCCTCTCCCATGCGCTGAGGGCGCCCGGGCCGGCGGCCGGAGGGGAGGCTCCTCTCCATGGTCCAGAAGACCAGCATGTCCCGGGGCCCTTACCCACCCTCCCAGGAGATCCCCATGGAGGTCTTCGACCCCAGCCCACAGGTGAGGCGTGGTGGATGGGCCCGAGGGAACGGGGCCGAACGCAGAAACTGTTGGGGTCGGCTCGAGGGGCGCCGGGGAGGAAGGGGTTATATGTCCGGCGTGGAGGGGAGAGGGGTGCCTGCGCACCCCCCATCCTGGCGGGTTAATGATTGATGGGTGCTTGGCCCGGAGTTGGGCTGCGGTGCTGCTGAGCCGGGAGCGGGTGGGTGGGCCGCCTGTCACTCTCGCCTCGTAGTCTCCCCGGTGTCAGGGTCCCTGCTGCTGGGGTACTGGCTCCAGTGGGCTGAGGGTGGGGGTGCTGGTAAGGGGGATCGGGCCTTGAGAAAGGGAGGTTGAGGGAGGCTAGAAAGCGAGCCAGGCAAGAGGGGCGACGCAGAGCACGCTTGGGGGCGCCGGGCGGGTGTGGGTGGGGCGGGGGTGGCACTGGGAGATGGCCGAGGCGATGGTCAGAGGGCGGTGCCAACAGGCCTTCTAGGCTGCAGACGCTGGCTCTCGAGGGTGGGGAAAGGGCCAGCCCGGGGCCAGGCCCCCCTCCCAGCCCCCTCAGCTCCATCCCTATCTTGGACCAGCTCCCTTCCCCCCCACACCCACGTTGGCTTACCCCGCTCCCCCTCTCCCCTGCCCCTCTCCCCTGCCGCCTCAAAAAAACGCCTCCAAAGTTTGGAAAGTTGGATGGATGCCAACTCAGTGTCCGGAGGGGGAAAGCGGTTTTACCTTGGGGAGGGGGGTCTGCCTCCCCGCCCCCACTCACACACGTTTCCTATGTCCCTAGGTTACCCGGAAGAAAGGGCATTCTTGGGCTTGGCTTGGTGGGTTCCCATGGGGTGACCAGCAAGGTGTGGGGTGGTCGTGTCCAGGGGATTTCTGTGGGACTGTCCCTCTCCAAGGATAGCATTAACTCTTCTATTGCTGGGGTCAGCCTGGAACAACTGTAACCACCATGACAATGTGGTCCATGGGTGTGTAGAGTGTCAGGTCAGACCTAAAAATACCTCCTTTCTCCACCCCAGGCCCCTTGGAGCCTGGAGGCAGCTGACCGGGGCCTTCCTTTCAGCTGTCCCCTGTCCCTCTGAGCGTCACTCCCTTTGCCCAGCCTGGGGGAGGGTGGCAGTGTGAAAGAGTCTGAGGCTCAATGGGGGATCCTCTTAGGTTTATAGGGAGCCTCAAAACTAGAGTTTGGGTGTATGTCTACTTCGAGAGATGGGGAGGGGAGGGAGGGTCCTCGAAGGGTCCCTAGGTCTCTCCCATTGTCCACCCTCCTTAGGTCCCAAGAGCCAGAGCCCCCAGGCTGGTCATGGCTCACCTGGGTTCTTTGGCCAAAGAAAGTCTAGGATGGAGGCTGGGTGCAGTGATTGGAGGTCTGAACCCTCAATCACTCTCCCATTCTGGACCTGGCTGGGCCAAGTATGTGTTTGGCAGCTGGGGAGGATAAGAAGCAGCTCCTTTTTACAGGAGGCCTGGAAATACCTGAAGCTCTTAACCTGAATGTGTGGCTGCCTCAGCGGTCAGGCGGTATCCACTCCACCCAAGCGAAGAGCCAGCCTATCCCCCAGGGACCTGTGGGGCTGTGTCCTAGGCTGCGCGTGGGGTGGGGCCAAGGGCTTTTAGATTGACGTAGCCTGGTGGGTACCATGGGGACAGGCGTGGGCAGTGGCAGCTGGGGGTAGAGGGTGGAAGCATGATCCCTCTTGCCCCCTTAGGGAGGGGTGTGGCCACTGTGTTTGTGAGGAGGGGGGCTGAGAAAAAGTCCTGCCAGGGCAGGGGTGGGGGTGAGGAGCAAAATCAGACCCATGACGCGAGGCTAGGATTGGGGTTGGATGTTTGCTTTCCAAATCATTGCCCCCATTCCCTCCCCAGAAAGCTAGCTTTGGGGCTCCAAGAGCTCAGAGCTGCTACCCCTCCCTACTCTGAAAAGCCAAGGGAAGAGTTGGGTGCAGGGGAGAAGCCAAGCTGGGCCCTGGGTTTCCAATTCCTCCTCCCTGGGAGCCACGGGGCGGGCACACTCAGCCTCCTGCTCCAGCTGAGGGGGAGAGGGAGGCGGACTTTCCCCGCTCTCCGCCCCCCAGCACTGCAGGCAGCCTCTCCCTTCCTTGGAGGCCTCTGCAGCCTGCCCAGCATCTTAATTAGCTTTGCTGCTAACGAGCCTCCCGCTCTCAGCGCCTCCCCCTTCCCAGCCTCTCTGGCTTGGTTTGGGGGTTTCTGTGCGGGCCTCCCAGGGCTCTCTTACGCTGTTTCCCACTCCTGGCTGTGGTCTGGGCCCTCTCTGTGAAGATGGGAGACCCTCCCTCCCCTCGGGCTGTACCACCTCCAGAGGGAGATGCAGGGGTGTGGAGGTGGGGCTGTTCAGCTGAGGGAATGAATTCCCCAGGCTCTGGGGCTGGTGGATGAGGGTTGGGAAAAGTCCTTTCTGATTCCACTCTTGTTTCTTCCTGGCTTCACCAGGGCAAATACAGCAAGAGGAAAGGGCGGTTCAAACGGTCGGATGGGAGCACGTCCTCAGATACCACATCCAACAGCTTTGTCCGCCAGGTAAGGGGGAGGCTGGGCTGAGCAGAGGGAGGTGGCTGGTTGGTGGATGCCAATATCGGGAGCTGGGTCTGTGGCTTTCTCCAGGCACCCTTTCCCTTGTCATTTGTTACCTGCCTGGAACCACCCATCCCCCTGACACCCTGTGACCTCTCCTGGATGTACTGTCAGCTGCACCCACTCCCTCAGCCCCCGCCCGCACCCAGCCCCTCCCCCAGCACCAGGCACCAGCCCCTGCTGCCTGCCTGCGTCATCTCATTCAGGGACAGCCTGGCCTGCCTCCTAGCTTGCTTTGGGCTGTCACCCACTCCCCCTGCCGGCTGTCTGCTTCCATGTCCTCCCCCAGAATCTGTGACAGAGTGGGGTAGAGGCAGGTCCTAGGAAATGAAGAGCAACGACATTTGGGTCCCTGTGGCCCTTTTGAGGTGCTGCTCAGGGAGACACATTCCTCACATCTAGACGTGACTGTTTAATATGCAGAGAGAAAGTGTGATGGGGAGGCAATTGTGGCATGAGGTCCCCAATTTTAGAGAGGACTGTAGTACAGCACCCCTGACTGGAGGGGAGGGACTGAGAATAGCTTTCTGGGGTTCCCTGTGCTCAGGCAGGAAGCTGCCACTGTCACATCTCTCCTAACTCTCAACCCCAGGCCATTGTAGGCTCAGGGAGAGGTGATGAGAGAGGCATGTGGTTGCTATGACTACTGAGCATCTCAACAAAGCCTGGTACCCAAAAAAGGCAAGAGGGGCCTGGGATCAGACAAGGGAGAGGAGTACATTGACGAGGAAATGGGCCAGGCATCCAAGGGCAGAGGACAGCAGGGAGGAGGGGCCCCTGGGGGTGATCCCTCTACCCCCTTGGGGCAGGAGAGAGGGTAATGCCAGGCAGATCCACCACAGATTGGGGTAAGGCCCTTCTTTTGATTCTTCTGTCTCTACAATGCTTGGCACATGTGAGCCCAGGCCTGACTTGGGAGGTTCCTTCATTCCACCCTTTCCTAAGTATACGAACAGACAGGACGAACAGTCCTTTCTTCAATCACTCCCTTATCCCGCCTGTTGCAGGACTGGGCCAGGGCTGGGAAGAATGGCGCCATGCTTTTGTTGCCCATCTTGGCAGAAAAGTGTCTTGGTTCCTTCAATGTTTGCCAACCCAGGGGGTCAGACCCCAGCCTCCAATTCTTTCTCCTCTTAGCTCCCCAGCTCTGACCCCCAGGAGGTGGCGGGGAGTGGGGGGGCAGTCCTTGCCACATCTCTGAGCTAAATATACCCTAGCAGTTTGCACATGTAGCAACTCTGCTTGTAACCTGAGCACCCTGGGGGAACTCGGTTTGGGCCACCCCCTAGGCCAGCAGGGCCAGGCACTGAGGGCGCCGGGATGGAGGTGCCCAGCCCCAGCCGGACCCTGGTGGTGGTGAGCTGGGGATGGAGCGGGGGTGGCAGTGGGTAGAGCAGCCCCTCGGGAAATCTGGTGGACGGGGGCCTTCACTCCAGCTGTCTCCTTGCCTCCTCACTGTTTCTTGTCTCCTGCCATTTCTGATGCGTGTGTCTGTCTGTCTGTCTGTGAGTGTGCTGTGGTCTGTGAGTGCCTCTCTGCCAGTCTATCTCTGTGTCTGTTTCTCTGGCTCTCAGGGTGTCTGACTCTCTGGCTCCAAGTGCTCCCATCAGGAGGGTGGAAGGTGGGAGCTAAACTGTTTTCGCTCTCCCGTCTCTATGTCTCTTTTCCACCGTCTATTAGTCCCCCTCAACCCCCTACTTCCCCCACGAGCCTCCCATTTTCATGGTTTGGCTCGGAAAGGGATGGGCAACTGCACCAACTAATGCCCGGGGGCCTCTGCGGAGAGCTGGGACTTGGTCTTTCCTCTTTCCCAGGTCCTCTTCATGCCAAGCTAATGGACATTCCTGGCCAAGTGACCCTTTTCTGCCCTCGGGGAAGACCCCCCACATCTCTGTAGTCCTGCTCTTCCCCAATTTACCTCCCACCACTCGTCCAACACCACCCTGCACAGTCACACCCAAGTCTACACCTCCTGGCTCCTGCCCTCACGTGCCTCCCACCGTCAGGGACACAGACACCGGGGGCGCCCCCCTGGATGCGCTTGCATAGCTGTGCAGAGTCACAGCCAGCACATACCATGGAGCACACCCACGCTTGCAGTTGCACATCCAAGCACACATGTGAATAAGCTTGTGCATTTCCACTGTCAAGTCTGTCCAGGCTACGTTGTCTTACACATGTGTGTGCATCCCTAAGGAGTTCTTTGTGCTCTGGGTTGGTCAGTGTGGTCAAAGCCAGCTTCCTGCCACATCCGGACATCTGAGTCTGCCTTAACCATGGCACCTGGAAGCTCTACGTATTGGGGAAATGCCTGCCCCATATTCTGCTCTTAACTTACCTCTTGGCAACACTGTGAGTCTTGGGTTCTCTTGGATCTTACGAGAGCCTGAGGGTTGCGGCTGTGCATGGGGAGGTCTGATTCTGCCAGTCTATTTCCCTCCACCCTGAAGCAGAAGATAGCAAAATCCGTGGTGGTCCCATCATGCCACTGCCGAGCAGGCTGCCCACCGCCAATTGTGCAGAAAGCTCAGGCCCAAGCTGGTGGCCTCGGTCCCTGGAAGGACTGCCATTGGATCTCTATTGAGTCTATCTCAGTGGGTGCTGGGGGCAGGGGAGGGAAGGAGGAGCGGGAGTGTCCCCTGGCACTCCTCCCTTGTGTGTGCCCCTATCAGGTTCCCACCCCTCCCTGGGCCCCAAGCAGCTGTCCTTGGACCTGCCTTAACCTCCTGCTTGCTGCTGTCACCCTCTCTAGGTCCATACTTTTCCCAGGGGCCTGCAAACCTCAGCTCCTGGCCCCTTCCACCTAATACCACCTTTTCTTAGCCCCTGGGGCCTCGTGCGGGGCTGGCGGGGGCTTGAGGCATCCATGATGGGTGGCACCTATGTGGATTCCCAGGCCCAGGAGCTGGGGGAGGTAGCCCTGGCCCTGAGCTGACCCTCTCTGTTTTCAGGGCTCAGCGGAGTCCTACACCAGCCGTCCTTCGGACTCTGATGTGTCTTTGGAGGAGGACCGGGAAGCCTTAAGGAAGGAGGCAGAGCGCCAGGCGTTAGCTCAGCTTGAGAAAGCCAAGGTGAAAAAGATGTGGGGAGGGGCTGTGCTGGCATTGTTTCCCCCACCTCCAGGCCTTAGAGAGAGGCTGGAAAGAGCCAGGGTCAAGTCTTGGCCCAGCTGCTTCCTAGCTGTGCACTGGCCCTCTCTGTGCCTTTGTCCTTCACCTGCAAGGTGTGGGCTACGATACCTGCCTCCTTATACAGTGTGATCGGTGCCTGCTACTGTTTCCACCATAATAAGGGCTTGATAAGTGCTAAAAATTTCCACTCCTTTCCAGAATCAAACTTCCTGGAATCTCAGCCCTGGCTCTTAGTAGCTGTGTGATCTTAGGCAAGTCACAGCTTTTCTGAAACTTGTCTCATTCATTAAAATGAAGATAATAATCCCACTTAACTTCATAGGATTTTTGTGATGCATAAGTCAAATAATACGAATGAAGCATTTAACATAGTACCTGGCACAGTAAAGGGTAACTAGTGTCATTATTATTATTATTCCTTCTGGGTTTCATTCTTTGTACCCTCAACCCCCATCACCATCACCTGTCATTCCACAGTGTCCCCCCAAACTGAGAGGGCTGACTTCTATTTTTTGCTTTCTTTTTTTTTTTCATTGTAAAAGTTAATGTACATACAGAAAACCACACAAACCATTAATATGCATTTTTAAAAAATATTTATTTATTTATTTATTCTTTTAGAGAGAGGGTCTCACTCTGTCACCCAGGCCGGAGTGCAGTGGCACAATCATAGTTCACTGCAGCCTTGAACTCCCGGGCTCAAGTGATCCTCTGGCCTCAGCCTTCTGAGTAGCTGGGACTACAGGCGAGCACCACCCACCACGACTGGCTAATTTTTTTTATGTTTTATTTTTGTAGAGATGGGATCTCTTTATGTTGCCCAGGCTGGTCTCGAACTCCTGGGCTCAAGTGATTCTCCCGCTTCAGCCTCCCAAAGTGCTGGGATTACAGGCGTGAGCCACCGCACCCGGCTTCAGTATACATTTTAATGAACAATTTACAAAGCAAATATCTGCATGATCACCACCGTCAGGAAGTTGTACATTACACTGCAGTTTGACCTTCTGGTTGTCATCCTCTCCTGTGTGCCTCCTCTAGACCAAGCCAGTGGCATTTGCCGTGAGGACAAATGTCGGCTACAATCCATCTCCAGGGGATGAGGTGCCTGTGCAGGGAGTGGCCATTACCTTTGAGCCCAAGGACTTCTTGCATATCAAGGAGGTGGGGAGAATGCTTGGTGCCTGGAGGGAGGGCAGGGGAGTGGGTGGCAGGAGAGGGCCAGCCACAGCTCTAGTGGGAAAAAAGTCTTCTGAGCCAAGCAGAGCTGGGCTGAATCTGCTGTGTGGCCCTAGACAAATCTCTGCACCCTTCTGAGCTACTTTTTCACTGGTAAAATGGGGTGGTAATGCCTGGGTCACAGGGTTGTTGGGAGGGTCTGTGAGGAGGCCTGAATGGAGTGGCAACGTGCCAGGGACATGTTGGTGTCGGCGTTTCCTCCTACAGCCTTTCTAGATCAGGGTGGGCACATGGAGGGGGACTCTGAGAATGGGGATGTCCTGGGGGAGGGGTGGTCCATGGCCAGGGAGGATGCTGATCCTATAGTTGCCCTGGGAACTGAGAGCTCTCCACGGAGGCTGGAGCCGGGGGATGGGGATCTTCGAGGGTGCCACCCCCAGGCAGGGAACCCAAGTTCTGGAGGGTGACTGCTGCTTGCACCTCCAGCTTCCCTCTTGCTATCTCCACCCCACCTGCCGTGTTGTTCACAGAAATACAATAATGACTGGTGGATCGGGCGGCTGGTGAAGGAGGGCTGTGAGGTTGGCTTCATCCCCAGCCCCGTCAAACTGGACAGCCTGCGCCTGCTGCAGGAACAGAAGCTGCGCCAGAACCGCCTCAGCTCCAGGTGTCTGGCTGGGGGTGGGCACTCCCAACCCCAGGAGAGGCCATCCAGCCGGGACGAGGCCTCAGGGGTTGACCTCTGGCCCTGAGGGCACAGAGCTGCCCGTGGCTTCACCAGCGGGGCTGGAGAACCTCGAGGGGGTGCGGCATGTGAGAGGACAAGACTCCCCCACCCCCACGCCTACCTCTTTGCTCACAAGCTCCATTTGCCTCTCTGCTCACACAGCAAATCAGGTGACAACTCCAGTTCCAGTCTGGGAGACGTGGTGACTGGCACGCGCCGCCCCACGCCCCCTGCCAGTGGTAAGAGCTGCTGCCACCCAGGGGCTTGGGGGGCAGCTCCTGGGTGGGGTGGTCTCCCCACTGCCCGGCTCCTCCTTCCCCTGCAGTAGGAGGCACCCCAATCCTGAGTCCCCCACACACGTGCGGTGGTGCCCTGTCCGTGAAGAGTAGGATACCCCCAGGCTGGGCCTGTCACGTCTCTCCTCTGCCCTTGCTTTGGCAGCTCCATCTCTCTGCCTGGTTCCCCTGCCCCCCTTCATTTCTCCCAGCCCTGTTCCATTCACCTCTTCTTCTTTCTTTTCTCCCCACCCCCACCCCTGCGTTCTGTACTGTGTCTCCACGTCCATCTCACTCCTCCCCACCTCGCCTCCCTCCTCCCTCTCTCCTGACTCTCCGGTCCAGGTAACGAAATGACTAACTTAGCCTTTGAACTAGACCCCCTAGAGTTAGAGGAGGAGGAGGCAGAGCTTGCTGAGCAGAGTGGCTCTGCCAAGACTAGTGTTAGCAGTGTCACCACCCCGCCACCCCACGGCAAACGCATCCCCTTCTTTAAGAAGGTAATTCTTGCTGGGTTCTGGCAAGAGGCGGGGGAGTCAGGGCCCAGCTCTCTGGTGGTGGGGAGGGGCTGGAATGGATTCACGTGGGGTACAAGCCTATTCTGTGGGCGTCGGGGCTTCCTGCAGAGGTGGAGGGAAGGGTGGTGCGGGCATAGTCATCTCCAAGCACAGCCTCACCCTGGCCTGCTCCCCAGGAAGGGCTGGTTCTTGCCCTTGGAGGGCTGCCCACCTGAGGAGGCAGGGTCTGGTGCTGACAACACCTGACCTTTCCCCTCACTGCCAGTGGACTGTCCAGTGTCTGCCCCACCCCGGCATGTGAAGTGGGGAGCAGAATGGCATTCCTTCTTTGCCCTCTTTCGACTCCATGGGTGGGCACTTGCAGGGGTGGGGGGGTCGTCTACTGGCTGCAGAGCAACACAGTCAACGGAACCCTTAAAATGGGCAGGTTGGCATGCACTGGGGCAGGAGGTGGGTGCCAAGTGAGGGGCTGTTGTCCTCTCCGGCTCTTTTCCAAGACCTAGAAGGGGGAGAGGATGTGTCTGCATATTCCCAAGTTCGCTGGACTGACTGTCAGTCCTGCTCCCAGCCCTCATCCAGGGCCATCTCTGGCTCGCCCTTGGCATGGGGTCCCGTCCCCTCTCTCTGGCTCTGTCTGTCACTAACACGCATGCCCTGTTATCTCTCCTGGTCTGCCCGCTCTCCCTCCCTCTCTTGTCCTGGCTCCTTCCTTGCCCTCTGCCCCTGCCTGGGTCCCCTTCCCTCCCTCCTCCCCACCCCCTCTCTTGGCATTCTCTGGACCCAGCCAAACAGAAGCAGAAGTCGGTGAGTATCACAGCTTTCTGTGTCCCCTTCCCACTCCCTGGGATGAGCTAGGGGGACCTTCTAACACCCATTCCCATATTTGTCCCATTTTCTCCTCCCTCCCTGGCTCTCCCTGGCCATCCCTCCCCACCCCCACCGTGATCCCCACCTCTGGGCTCTGGGACCAGGGGGAGGAATGGATGCATGGGGGAGCCTGAGTCTGGGGGAGAGGGGCTGATACCATCTCCACTCTGGGGTTCCCCTCCCTGCTTCCCCCAGGCAGAGCATGTGCCCCCCTATGACGTGGTGCCTTCCATGAGGCCCATCATCCTGGTGGGACCATCGCTCAAGGGCTATGAGGTAGGAGCCCCTAAAGGGGAGTGCACCCAGAGGGGCCCAGCCCTTCAGAGAGATTCCATAGAAAGGTCTTCAGACCCCAGAGAGACCCCCCAGAGGACCCAGATCCCCAGAGGGCTACCGACCTTCAGAGAAAACTCCCAGAGGAGCCCAACTCACAGGGAGACCCACTCGGAAGGACCCAGACCCCAGAGAACCCCCCCTAGAAGAGCCCTCCCAGAGATACCACCTGGAAGAACCTTTGGAATCAGAGACTGCATTGAAGGCCCCTCAGACCCAGAAGGACCCCTCCACCCCCATAGAGGCCCATTCATCTCGGGAATTTCAGAAGAAAATGGTCCATGAGGGTGCGAATACCCAGCAGCCCAATCTCCTGAGTGGCTTTAAATGCCTGACTTCTCCTCCCTCCCTCCCTCAACCCCCAAACCCAGGTTACAGACATGATGCAGAAAGCTTTATTTGATTTCTTGAAGCATCGGTTTGATGGCAGGTAAGACCCTGGGAACTGCTTCCCACTCCCGCCACAGCTGTCTGCTGCTGGGGGCCTGGGCAGGACACCTTGAATGACAGTCCTGGGATTCTTGACTGAGGGACAGGAGGCAGCCTGGAGTGGGGCAGTGGGCAGGGCATTCTAGCTCACCCCAGCCCTGGACTGCCTCCCCACCCTGTCCCCCAGGATCTCCATCACCCGTGTGACAGCGGACATTTCCCTGGCTAAGCGCTCAGTCCTCAACAACCCCAGCAAGCACATCATCATCGAGCGCTCCAACACACGCTCCAGCCTGGGTGAGCCCATCCCTGCCTTCTTCCCCCGACCTTGGGAGGGGTGGGAGATGTGGGAAGGGTGGGAGGTGGTGAGTAGGTCCATCTCCAGAAGTGTTCCCTCCGCACGCTGCCTCCTGCGGGGCCACCTTACATTCCCTCCTCCCCATGACTCCATGCCCCAGCTGAGGTGCAGAGTGAGATCGAGAGAATCTTCGAGCTGGCCCGGACCCTTCAGTTGGTTGCTCTGGATGCCGACACCATCAACCACCCAGCTCAGCTGTCCAAGACCTCGCTGGCCCCCATCATTGTTTACATCAAGATCACCTCTCCCAAGGTGGGTGCTGGAGCCTGACCCTGGCAGGGACGGCAGGGACGGCATGGTTTAAGAAGAGTGCTCTGGAGTTGGGCTACTTGAGTTTAAATCCCAGCTCTGCTGCTTACTAAACGTGTGACTTAACCTCCTCGAGCCTTAGTTTCCTTTTCTGAAAACTCCATCATATTGTGAAGATTCAACCTAATATGAATGTACAGCACTTAGCAGAGGGTTTGGTACAACATATTAAGTGTTATTAATATTATAATTAGGGGCCAGGTGAGGTGGGTCAAGCCTGTAATCCTAGCACTCTGGGAGGCTGAGGCAGGAGAATCACTTGAGCTCAGGAGTTCAAGAGCAGCCCGAGCAAGAGCAAGACCCCATCTTTACTAAAAATAGAAAATTAGCTGGGCATTGTGGTGTGCACTTGTAGTCCCAACTACTTAGAAGGCTGAGGCAGGAGGATCGCTTGAGTCCAGGAGTTAGAGGTTGCTGTGAGCCGTGATGATGCCATTGCACTCTAGCCTGGGTGAAAGAGTGAGACTCTTTCTCAAAAATAATGAAAAAAATTATACTTAGGGTCCTGCAGACCAGTCCCCTGTCTCCACCCTGGTTGACCTCCCATCCTTAGACCAGAAAACTGAAAGAATTCTATGCTTTCTGTCCCAGCGCCACCCAGCTGCTTGGCAGTTGGGAGGTCAGCCTTTTTGCTGCACTGTCCTCATTTGGATTTTGATAAGGACGAAATCGGTGGGAAGGCTGATTTACTTCTTTGTCATATTGCAGCTCATTAACTTTCCCTTCTAGGTGTTAGCGGAGATTTGAGAAACACAGAGGAAGAGATTAGGTGAAAGATTTGAAGTTAGAAGACAGCACAGGGTTCAAATCCTAGCTCTGATTGGTTTATATAGTTATCATTGTTATTGTATTTTTTTTTATTGAGCTTTGAATTGTGAAGGAATTATTTAGCCCCTGATCCTCAGTTTCTTCACCTCTAAAATGGAGTTACTGTCCTTCTCTTGTGTTATTGTTGGGAGAATTGATGTAAGGGGCCTAGTATACAGTCTGATTCCTGATGGCAGCCAGCAGTGGTAACTGTTACATCCCACGGTGGCATCCCATGAGCTGAGCCAGTTACTTAACTTTTCTGAGTCCTAAATTTCTAATGAGATAAAGGAGATGATGGGATTTAAGTACTTTCTGGGTGTGGTTGAAAGGATCAAATAAGATAATGGATGCAAAAACACTTTGTGAACTAGAAGGTAACCAATGCTTCCATTCCCCCCACTGAGGTTAAGGGCAGGGGACTCTGGAGCCATACTGCCTGGGTCTATACCCTAGGGCTGTCATTACCAGCTCTGTGTTCCTTTGGCAAGTCACCTAACATCTCTATGCCTTAGTTTCATAGGCCATGCTCTAGTGGTTGTTGTGATGGTTAAATAAATGAATTAACCATGCAAAATGCCTGGTACCTACAAGCATTATATCTGCTCTATTTTGTAAAAAGATTTTTATTTCCAGATAATTTCAAATTTATAGAAGTGTAGCAAGAATACCTTTCAGCTTCCTGAGTAGCTGGGACTACAGGCATGCGCCACCATGTCTGGCTAATTTCTTTCCATTTTTAGTAGAGACAGGGTCTCGCTCTTGCTCAGGCTAGTTTCAAGCTCCTGAGCTCAAGAGATCTTCCCACCTCGGCCTACCAGAGTGCTAGGATTACAGGCGTGAGCCACCGCACCTGGCCCCAGATTCACTAATTTTTTAATAGCTTTATTGAATAGAGTTCACATCCCATTTAATTCAGCCACTTAAAACATATAGTCTAATTTTTTTCAGATTCACTAATTTTGAAAATTTTTACTTTTACTTTATTTTTTTTAAGACTAGTCAAATGCAATCCTTGTCTGTCTGTGTGTGTGTATTTTCCTGAACCATTTGAGAGTAAGTTGTAGATATTGTATATCTTTAAACAAGGACATTATCTTACATAACCATAGTGCAATTATAAAACTCAAGAAATGTTATCTAAAATACAGTCCATATTCAGTTTCTACCAGTCGTCCCAATAGAGCCCTTTATGAATCAAGGAATCGACCCAGGATCACGTTGCATTTAGTTGTTATATCTCTTTAGTCTTCTTTACTCTGGAACAGTTCTTCAGCCTTTCTTGGATTTTCATGACGCTGACATTTGGAAGCATACAGGTCAGCTGTTTTGTAGACTGTCGCTCGGTTTGGGTTTGTCTGATTTTTCCTTATGATTAGATTTAGGTTTTGCATTTTATTATGATTACTGAGATGAGAATAACAGTAGTGGCTACCTAATGGGGTTATGGTCAAGACTAAACTGATCATGTGAAAAGCACAGAGCAATGCTGGTTCATAGCAAGCACCCCATAAAGGAAGACTGTTGTTGCTGTTATTAACATGGTGGGGAGGCCTGGGGAATGAAGCCTTTAAACAAGGTCAGAGGAGTTGGGAAGGAGAATTACTACCCTTCATGGAGCCCCTAGGAGAGGCTGGTGTGAGACCTAGGAGAGAGCTGGAGCATAGTATAGGGTAGACACAGGGCTTGTGAGATCATTTCTGCAGAGGTGCTCAGGGCTGGGAGTCACTGAGCATTTTCCCTAGCCCTGACACTGGCTCTTCACACAGATCCAACCAGGACTTGCCTTTCTGATGGGTGCATTGGCTGGGTCCTCTAGCTCCTCTTCCTTTTCTCCTCCCCAAACCAGGTACTTCAGAGGCTCATCAAGTCCCGAGGGAAGTCTCAGTCCAAACACCTCAATGTCCAAATAGCAGCCTCGGAGAAGCTGGCTCAGTGTCCTCCTGTGAGTGCCTAGACCCAGGGGAAGGGAAGGGAGGAAGGACATTTGGGTTGTCCTGGTTTCCTCTGGCCTGCATGGGACACACACAGAGTGACCAGGAACACCTGGGCCAGGTCCATAGGTGCAGACTGATCTTCAGGGGAAGAGCGCAGGACAGGCAGAGACTGGGTTCAAGCCCCAGAAGCACTCTTTCTCGGTGGAGAATCAAGCCCCCCTCTCCCAGCCTTGGTCGCCTTATCTGTAGCATGAGGGAGTTGGATTATTTGAGTGCCAAGACCTCTTGCAGCTCTGTCAATCTGTAGATCTGAGAGCCCTCCTTCCCTTCCTCCACGTCGAGAGGCCTGTTTTTAACCTTGTCCTTCAACCCCTTGACTCCACCCACTGCACCCAGGCCACACCCTCAACCCCTTTGGTCACGCCCCCACTCATCCCAGCCCCGCCCCTAACCCCACCTCCACAGGAAATGTTCGACATTATCCTGGACGAGAACCAATTGGAGGATGCGTGCGAGCACCTGGCTGAGTACTTGGAAGCCTATTGGAAGGCCACACACCCGCCCAGCAGCACGCCGCCCAATCCACTGCTGAACCGCACGATGGCTACCGCAGCCTTGGCTGCCAGCCCTGCCCCTGTCTCCAACCTCCAGGTACAGGTGCTCACTTCGCTCAGGAGAAACCTCAGCTTCTGGGGCGGGCTGGACGCCTCGCAGCGGGGCGGCAGCACGGTGCCCCAGCAGCAGGAGCACGCCATGTAGCGGGTGCCCGCCCGTCTTCCCTCCCGCCCAGGGTTCAGAACTGGTGTGCAGGGAACATGGGGAAGGAAGGGAAGAGCTTTATTTTGTAAAAAATGTGGTGAGAGGCAGCTTCTGGTGTCTGTGGTTTTTGATGGGACGGGGGTTGGCTGGTGCTGCCTCCCTGGACCTGGTTCCATAGGATTAATCTGCTGCCTGCTAGATATGAGAGCCCATTGGGGCCCTTGTAAAACAAGGGACTAGGAAGGAACTATGAGGAAGACTGATATAATCATTGGCTGGACTGCACACCCTTTATAGACCCAACAGAGCAGGAGCCCTCAAACCCAAGGAAACCCACAGAGCAGGAGCCATTAAGCCCAGAGTGACTGCTTCTCCCTCGGAGCCCTAACCCCGGGACAGACCCAGAATGCAGCATCGTTTATGAGTTGGTGCTGTATGTTTCACCCTTCTCCCAGTTGAAGAGAGTTCAGGAAAGGCCCTCTCATGGGTACCCCATCCTGCCTCACCCTCCTCCCATAGGTGCCACAGCCCATCTCTGAGACCACACCACTTAAGTTTATGGTTCTAGGTTAGAGCCAGAAGAAACCCATGAAATCATTCTAGACTGATGCTTTTCACATTTGTTTTCAGCAACAGAGCCCACTTATTAACTGAATCTGACGTGGTTGCTGAGTATACAGATAAGGCATCCTTGCTCTGCTCCAAGGGAGCTAGGGGCTTGGCCTCCACTTAACCTCCACAGGGACCCCTGAAGCACTTCTGTGCCCTCCCTATCCTGCCCTAGGAACAGGGAACAGCTTGGAAACTGCTGCTGTAGTCTAGTCCCTATCACACTACAACCACGAAACCGGGCCACAAAGAGGGGAATCATTTGCTCAGGGTCACACTGCTTGAAGTGGCAGGGGTGGGACAAGAACCCAGGCCTCTCCTTGTACCCCACTTGGCAACCTCCATGGTGGCAGTGGCCAACAGCTCACCTCCAAGTGGCATTTGGCGTTGAGGACATTGGGCTACTTCATTATCTCCAGTGGGGGAGGAGGACCCATCAACCAGCCTGCTGCTTTGAGTCTTTGTTGGGGGCAGAGGAGGGATCCTATCAATCTTGGGGTGCTGGAAACCTATGACTGGGATCTGGTGTGGGCTGAAGAAGCCAGGGTCAGTGAGTTTGAGCTGAAATCCCCTCTTAATATATTTGGAAAACTGGAGACAGTGACTAACCCAATCAACCACTAACGAGTGGCGGTACTAATGAGCTGTTAATGTTGATTAACCCCAAGCTAGCATTAATGACATGCACTGAGGAAGTGGTGACTAATTGTCCATGGCTCTCTGCCATGGTTACCATGAGAGTTTGTGGTCCTCACATCTTAAGAAGGTTGGGCAGATGCCTTGAGGTCTGTCCTCTGACTGCGCTCCAGAGCCTTTTCCCCAGGGTCCCATCCCCTAGAGTCAGCATCCTCCTCCTTCAGCCCGGCTAGGTGTCCTGGTGCCGTCACTAACTTTGCCTTGCTTTGTTGTGTTTTTCTTACCCCTGCCTCATCTGCATGGTGTGTGCTGTCCATCTGCTAACCAGGGACCCTACCTTGCTTCCGGGGACCAGCCGCTGGAACGGGCCACCGGGGAGCATGCCAGCGTGCACGAGTACCCGGGGGAACTGGGCCAGCCCCCAGGCCTTTACCCCAGCAGCCACCCACCAGGCCGGGCAGGCACCCTGCGGGCACTGTCCCGCCAAGACACGTTTGATGCCGACACCCCCGGCAGCCGAAACTCTGCCTACACGGAGCTGGGAGACTCGTGTGTGGACATGGAGACTGACCCCTCAGAGGGGCCAGGGCTTGGAGACCCTGCAGGGGGCAGCACCCCACCAGCCCGGCAAGGCTCCTGGGAGGATGAGGAAGAAGACTATGAGGAAGAGCTGACCGACAACCGGAACCGGGGCCAGAATAAGGCCCACTACTGCGCGGAGGGTGGGGCTCCAGTTCTGGGGCGCAACAAGAATGAGCTGGAGGGCTGGGGGCGAGGTGTCTACATCCGCTGAGAGGCAGGGGCTCCTCCATGGGAGGAAGGGTTCTGGGCCCGGGGGAGGGGAGGGACAGAGGGGCTCAGCACCTGAGATGTATCTTGCCTCCAGGGGGCTTCTTCTCTCCCTCCTTTCAGATGCCTTGCTCAATGTTTGGGGTTTCTTTGGTGGTATCATCCCAGCTCCTGGGAGGCCCTTAAGCCTCAGCTATAGGTTTTTACCTACCTGCTGTGGATGGATGGGGGGATATCCACCTTGCTAAAATGTCCCCTTTTCCCCATATTAGGGGGCTCTCCGCCCTCACCCTCCCAGAGAAAAGGTGCACTTCCTTAATTCTTTCTACTCGGGGCTCTAGGTGAAGGTCCTAAATGGAGTGGCCCTTCTTTTCCCAACCTGAAGAGGAGGCCACAGAATCTTTCCCATGGGGGCCTTCTGCCCCAAACCCCAGACCCAGGGTCCCTCACCATGCCCACCCCTCCCCCAGCTTCCTGGCAGCATTGTCTGGTAGGTGAAAGCCACAGTATGGAAACTCCACGGGGAGCTTGTCTTGGGAGGGGTCTGGGTGGGAACTGGCAGGCATCAGATATAGCACCCTCTGCCCTCCGTGGCCATGGCAATGCCAGGGCCTAGAACCCCGAGGAGTGGGCTACCTGAGATGCTGCTACCCACCCCACCACCTCCATTCCTTGGCCTTTGCCTACCCCAGGAATGAGCTTTGCCTACGACATCCCTTGCCTGCTGCCATCAGAAGAGGGGGCCCTTCTGCATCTGAGCCCCCCAACCCTATCCCGTGCCAACTGGGTGTGGAGCCCATGGAGCACTGGTCCGCCTCATTTTAAACCAAAAAATTGCTCCTTCACCCTCACCCTGAGGCCCCAGGGGAGAAGCCCTGTGGCTTGGTGCCCAGGAAGCGTTGTCTGGTAGGTGAAAGCTACAGTTTGGAAACTCCATGGGTGTGGAGCCCATGGAACACTCTGGTTGCCTCGGGACCTCGGATCTCCCCTGTGGGGCTTGGCTGCTGCTGCCGCTGCTCTATCTCTGCCTCGTGATTCTGTTCTTTACCCACGTCCACTGCCCCTGGGAGAGGCCTCAGTACCCCCTCTCCCTGGGGTATCCCTCTCCCTCCGCATCCCTATAGCCCAGCAGCCCTGCCCCTCCCCAGCATCCTAGCTGGGCCAGAGAGAGCCGATTGTGCCAACAAGGACTGGGCCCTGCCCGGCTGCCCACCTCAGGGATGGGCACTTCATGCCTGTCTCGCCACCTCCTGTGCCAATGTTGCCCCACCCCCCACCTGGGGGTGGGGTGCAGCTTCCACTTACCGATTAGAAAACACCACTGCCCAACCTTTCCCCCTCCCTGTCTAGAGTCCTGTGCCCTCATCTGTCTGTCGGTCTGTCTGTACTCCCCTAGGAGAAGTATTTTGCCATATATAAACCGCCGTCCTGTCCTTTGCCGCCGCCTCCCAAGCCTGCTTCTTTGTTCCCAACACACAGTTGTCAGCCTAGGCACGTGGGAGCTGCCGACATGCAGGGGGATTGAAGGCGTGGGTGCAGCAATAAGCTGCGCCCTGGGTTGTTGACTCCAAAGAAGAGACGGTTCTTTCATTTGCAGCTCTCGTGTGCATCATCTCCAAACCAGGAGCTGCTTGGCCAGTCGGCTCCCCACTCGGCCCTGAGCCCCCCACCTACAAGTAGCCAGGGGAATGGGAAGCTGGGTGTCATTCGGTGGGTGGGATCCAGAATCGCTGGTGCGATGGCTGAAGGGGACATGCTTTTCTGCTCCTGTGGCCTCGCTGCGCCCCGACATCCCGGGAGAGGGAGGGGCGGAGCTTCCGGCTCCATTAATGCTCCTCCCCCACTGCACTGCTAACCAGTTTTGGGGGTGGGGAGGTGGTCTACTTGTGGGGGGCTGGGCAGAAAAAGAGAAAATCGGGGACTTCACCAGTCCCAGCCTGAGTAGTGAGAGGAAGAAAGTCAGCAGTGGCTGTGCCCTTTCCTGCCATCCCCACCTGGCAGGATGTAGACTTCTGACAGTTGTTACTGCAGCCACCTGTGACCTGCCTCAGCACCCACAGTCATTTCCCCACCCTCCTGGTTCTTGTTTCTGGGCTGGTGGCCCTGGAGGACTAAGAGTCCCTGGGTCCTCCACCTGAATGCTCAGGCCCAATGTGGGCACGAGTGTGAGTGTGTGTGTCTGTGTGTAGGAAGCGACAGACATCCCCTGAGACCCTCCAGATGAGGAGCTAGCAGATCAAAGAGGAACTGGGCAGTCCCAGAGGTCAAGTGGCTGACCCAAGTTCCCTGGGGAGTTGATGGCAAAGTTGATGAGAGCCCGATGTGCCTCCCAGCACAGTGCTCTTCCCACTACCTTTCCACAGAATCATCGTTACTGTGTTCATTCATTGAGCAAACATTTGTTGAGCACCTCCTATGTACTAGGCACAAGTGTAAGTGGGAGTCACAGGCAATTTCAGAACAGCACATGGGCTCTCTGATGTAGGAAGCACTGGGTATTGTGGGAACCTGGAAGAGGGGTCATTCCTTAACCTGGGGAGGTCGGGAGAGGCTTCCTGGAGGAGGTGTCTTGAGAAGAGTGTAGAAACATGGGTAAGGGTTAACCTGGGCAGATAAGTGTTCAAGGCAGAGGAAGCAGAGGACGTGCATGTATGTTCTTGGCACCTCACTAGCAAAGTGTGCTCTCAAGGTGGTGGCCAGAGAGGGGTTGGCAGAAGCGGGTCACAGCAGGCCTTGAGGCATGATAAGGAGTCTGGGCTTTGTCCTAGGCTAGTGTGCAGAAATTGAAGGATTGTAAGCAGCAATGGGAAGTTTGCCTTGGTTGTAGTTTGGAGCATAGCTTGGAGAGCCTAGCCTGGAAACAGTTGCGACACTCCGGGTGAGAGAGGAGGGTTTGCCTTAGGCCACAGCAGTGGGATGGGAAGGGAGGTAATGACAGCCAGGGACATTTAGCAATTACGATTGTGAGCTCTTGAAGAGTGATTGGAGGTGGCCAGTGAGAGAGAGGGTGGTGCCTGGGGTGACTGTGGGTGGTGGTCTTCTCATAGGAAGCAGATGAAAACTAGGTTAGAGGCAGAAATAAGTCCAGCTTCGGACAAGGTGGGTTTAGGTGCCTGTGGGACATTCAAGAGGAGAAGAGCGCAAGACAGCTAGCTGGGTGCGTGGTCTGGAGCTCCGCAGAGACGTCTGGGTGGAGTCTGATATTCTGAATCAAGGGCAGGGATTATTAACTCCAGTTTACAGACGAAGCTCAGAGAGTTTAAGCTACTTGTCCACAGTACACAGCCATGGAGCAAGGACTTGAACTCAGATACATGGATTTCAAGTTCTGTGGTGCCTGTGACCCCCAAGTTCAGTGCTAATTCATCTGTCCCAGGATGCATCAGCTTCTGTAAGGGCAGGGGGTAGGGGGCTGGTGAGGAGGAAGCAGGTGTCTGAATATGTTTTTGTTTGCTCCCCATGTGTCATCTGCCTGAAATTGCATTTGCCCAGAACTTGCAGCAGGGGCATTTCTAGCTGGCTTGGAGATACTGGAGATGGAGGGAGATTCTTGTTTCTTAGTAACCACAAGTCCTCAGCTAACTCTGGCTGCACATCAGCAAGTTGGTGATTGTGAACGTGAAGGTTTTAAGAACCACAAAGTCAGCTGAAATCAGGCCCAGAGAGGCCGGCCTTGCTACCACAGCCACCTCAGGGACTCAGGAAGTGAGGTGCTGAGGACCCCTCCTACCTGATACCCTTGATCTCCTTCCCTGACTAGCCACGGTCCATCTCTGCAGTGCATTTTGTCCCAGAGTGAGCTGAGGCCTCAGGTCCTAGGATTCCCCTGTTCTAAAATAAAATGAGCTGGGCCAGGCACAGTGGCTCACACCTGTAATCCTAGCACTCTGGGAGGCCGAGGCGGGAGGATCGCTTGAGGTCAGGAGTTCAAAACCAGCCGGAGCAAGAGTGAGACCCCGTCTCTACTAAAAAATAAAAAGACATTAGCTGGACAACTAAAAATATATAGAAAAAAAAATTAGCCGGACATAGTGACGCGTGCCTGTAGTCCCAGTTACTCTGGAGGCTGAGGCAGGAGGATAACTTGAGCCCAGGAGTTTGAGGTTGCTGTGAGCTAGGCTGATGCCATGGCACTCTATCCTGAGTAACAGAGCAAGACTCTGTCTCAAAAAGAAAAAAAAATTAAATAAAATAAAATGGGGGCCGGGCGCAGTGGCTCACGCCTGTAATCCTAGCACTCTGGGAGGCCAAAGCGGGCGGATTGTTTGAGCACAGGAGTTCAAGACCAGCCTGGGCAAGAGCGAGACCCCGTCTCTACCAAAAATAGAAAGAAATTAATTGGACAACTAAAAATATATAGAAAAAATTAGCTGGGCATGGTGGCGCATGCCTGTAGTCCCAGCTACTTGGGAAGGCTGAGGCAGGAGGATGGCTTGAGCCCAGGAGTTTGAGGTTGCTGTGAGCTAGGCTGACGCCACGGCACTCACTCTAGCCAGGGCAACAAAGTGAGACTCTGTCTCAAAAATAAAATAAAATAAAATAAAATAAAATAAAATAAAATAAAATAAAGTGAGCTGAGCTGGGGCCACCATGGGGCAGGTGTCCCAGTCCTGTATGCTAGAGAAAAGTCTTAGCTCCAATAGTCACTTCCTCTGACAAGCGTGCCTTGTCTCCCTTCTGAATCGGTCCTTCCCAGCTGCTGTCTCTCAGAGGGGGTGTATGTGTGTGTGTGTGTTTGTGTGTTTGTCTCCCTCTCTAGACCATAACCTCCATAAAGATCCGGACTGGGTCTGTTTTGTGTCCTTGGAGTGTTTCCTGGCTCATATTTGTCAAACGAATGAATAAATAAATAAATGCCCCCTAAGATCTAGGCTCTGGGCATCACAGTGGAGAAGGCTCTTCTTGTCTGTTTACAGCATGTTCTCTCAGCTTGCAGAATGTCACTTTCAATTCTGCAATTGGTGGAGGGTAGGGGGGCAGGATGCCCTACGAGGTTCCTTCCCCCTGTGCCAGGAAACAGATGGTAAAATGCTTAAGACAATGCTGCTTCCCCCAGTGCCCTCTGTGCCCCAACCCCCAGCCCTGGCCCCAGATGGGCTCTGGCAGTCAATTCTCTATGCTCCTAACTCTGGGCACCAAGCTGGATGGCATAAGCATCTGATTATAGTGAGCTGTTCTCCCTCTTCTCTCCACAAACTTCCCAGCCTTCCTCCATCCTCTTAAGCTTGTGCTCACATTCCTTTATTCATACTCTGAGCGCCATTTCTCAGGCTGTCTGCACCAGTCCAATAGCAGCACATTCCTACTGTGTGCCAGGCACTGGACCAGGCAGGGGTGGGGAGCATACGGCAGTGAACAACATATGAACCCGGCCCTCTAGGACTCACAGTTGATGGAAACAGACTCGCCAGTCTAATCCCAGGGTAGGGAGAAGACCCATGTGACTGGAGAATGAAGCCAGGGCTTGGGGAGTAGGTGGCTTTTATGGCAAGGCAGCTAAAGGGTCTCAGGCATTCTCCTTTCTGAGGAGGTGAAAGGCGCTGGAGCGGAGGAAATGCAGAAGCAAAGGCGCAGCCAGGAAGAGCTGGGCACGTGTGGGCAAGGACCATGGATGCAGAACCTGGGAGATACATCTACGAAGGCAGGTGGGGCTGTTCATGGAGGCTCTTGAATGTCAGGTTAGGAGACTGATTTGAATCCAGTGGGCAGTAGGGAACCATTGAAAGTTTATGAGCTGGGGAGTGATGGAGCCAGAGCTGTGCTGAGGGAAGGTTAATAGGGCCGTGAGGACGATGCCCTGGAAAAGGGAAGGGCAGGGAGACTGGTTAAAGGGCCGGTACCTGGGTGGAGGGCGCAATAACCGGGCTGTAGGAGGGTAGTGCAGTGCGGTGGAAGGAGCTGGCTCCCGCTGTGTGGACTAGAGTCTCCTTCTAGCTACCTCCTCAGCCTGAGGTTGATTGGCCTTTCCCACTTCTCTTTTTGTTTTCTGGTTTTTCCCAGTTTAAGCAAAGAAGGAAATTCACAAACAACAACAAGAAGCTCCCCCTTCCTGTCCCTTCTCCGGCCTGGCCTCCTGGGTCTCCCACGGCCCATGTTCTCTGCTGGGTCTCAGTGTCTGGAACGCCTATTTAGGGTCTCTGGCTGAGGCGGGGGTCTCTCTTCTTGCTCCACCCTTGTCTTCAGATGCAGTAGGTTTGTCAGCGAATGGTAGAAGGAGCATTAATTTATCCCTAGAAGTTGCCTAGCAACAAGGGACCTGCAAAAGGAGGGGAGATCCTGCCCTCCCCCAGAGGAAATCACTTTGAGTGGGCCCACAAGACCCATACCAGTGAAACAACTAGAGATCTGTTGAAGGTTGGAATATTCTCCCAGCTCAGAGAGGATCAGTCAGTCCTGTCTGTCCCACACAGCTGGTAGGTGCAGGAAGTGGGTCGCCTGGTGTTTCGCTTCAGTCTAGAGCCCTAGACATGGCAGTCGGAGGAGAGGGAGCTGGGATCTGCTTTTGGGCACTGTGTTTGGTCTTCCTTGATTTGCGGTCGCGGAGCAGTCCACGGGGCCAGGGGAGAACTCTGGAGAGAATTCTGGAGAACTCTGGAGTTTTCACAGGGCCAGGGGAAGGATGTGATGTCTGGGACCCCACTTTCCTTGAGCCTCCAGGGTCCGGGACAGTCAGGCAGCTCATCGTCACGGTGCTGTCCATAACGCCCGCGAGGGGCCAGCGTCCCAGGGGATTCCCAGGTCCCGCTGGAGACGCCTGGGGCTTCCCCTACCTTGTAGACGAGGCCTGCCCGGCCTCCCCGGGGGGCGGGGCTCCGAGCCCCCGGGCGAACTCTGGCTCCTGAGGCCGCTGAGTTGAGTCCTGCACCTGCCCTGCCCGGGACGTGCCATGGGACAGCTGATTGCCAAGTTGATGGGCGTCTTTGGGAACCAGGGTAAGGAGCACACAAGGCATCCAGGAGCCTGCTTTGATTCTACTCTCTCCTGGGGCTCCCCTGATTTGGGGTCGGACGCGCTGGGGGACCCCTGACTCGGGGAGTCCTGCGTGGGAGCTCCTCTCCTGCGCCGCGGTCTCCGCTACCCCAGCCTCCCGCCTGCTCCTCCTGGGTCCTCGCTCTTCGGGCGAGCCTCCCTCCTCCCCTCTAAACCGCGCCGGCGGCGGGGGTGAGGGGGCCCCCGCGGGTTTCCTGCGATTGTGACTTCGCGCTCCGCTCTTTCCCCAGACGCCTTCTCTTGGCAAGCCCAGAGCGCCGCGGACCTTTCAGACAACCAATTTTCTAGAAACGTGAAGGGAGGTGGGATCAGGTGGAGGCCCAGCTCTCTTTTCCACTGTCCGAGAGTGGCGCAGGTGTCCGGGACGGGTGGGAAGCAGATGTGGTACCGCGGCGGCCAGACGTCCCCCAGCCCGCAGGGAAGCGCTTATCTCCCTCCTGGGAGGCCTGCTGGGGCGCACAGTCCCCTGGTCATCGACCAAGTTTGGCCCTGACTCTGCCTTTCTCCGGATGCCTCCAGAGCACAAAGTTATCATCGTGGGACTGGACAATGCAGGAAAGACCACCATTCTCTACCAGCTGTAAGTGACCCTCGGTGGGGACAGGAGAGGCCTGGGCCTCCCACCAGACTAACAGGCATTTGGACCAATCACTGGAGCTCTTCCCTGGGTTCCCAAGCTCCCCTGTAGCCGGGAGGAGTGAGGGGGGAACGCTGGCGTGACCTTCCTGCTGTAGTGGCCCCTCCTGGCATTTGAATCCTGCACGGTATGGACAACCCCATCTCCCACTGCCTCTTGCGTCTACCCTGTGCCCCTGCCAAACCGGTTACAGGCTGACAGGTGCCTCTGGTTTCTAGCCTCGCTGCTCCGCGCTCGCCCTAGAGCAGGTCCCTCTGTTGTGGGGCCTGAGCCGGGCACACGCGGGTGGTGCTGAGTAAATACCCATTGAGCTTTCCCCATATTCATTCTCTGATGGCATCTCCCCTGTTTTGGAGCCTCCAAAATACTTTATTTACTTAGGACAAGGTTTTCCCTGAAAAAGTAGTATACGTCAATGGTTTTCAAAGACTAAAAAAGAAAAATTGCAACAACAGAAGAATATACAGTGAAAAGTAAGTTTCCCTCTCACCCCTAACTTCCAGTTCTTCTCCTGTTGTAACTTCTTGGTAACCTTTCAGAAGCATTATTTATATATAGAAACGTGCGTGTGTTTTCTCTGTCACTTTACGCAAAGCACCTCTCTGATGTCCCTCACTGCATCTGTCTCATCTTTCTAACCCCTTGCTACTCAAAGAGTGGTCCATGGACCAGCAGCCTGAACATGATCTGGGAAGAGCCTGTTAGAAATGCAGAGCCCTAGGCCCCGGCCCAGATGCACTGGGGCAGACTCCCAGGTGATTCGATTCTATATTGAAGTTCGAGGAGACTGTGCTAAGAAGTCTCCCCTCTTTGGGGTCTAAGCCAGGGCCGGGCTTGGTCTCACCTCCGCCTTCATTCCCCCTGTGCCTGCGCACCGCACCACCTGGCCCCCAGCAGATGCTCGGTCAGCCTGCCTTGGGAGTGGAGGGGTGGGCGGCCAGAGTTGGGAGTGGGCTGGGCTGAGCTCTCGGTGCCCTCTCCTACCTCCCCAGCCTGACGAATGAGGTGGTCCATACATGTCCCACCATGGGTAGCAACGTGGAGGAGATCGTTCTTCAGAAGACCCACTTCCTCATGTGGGACATAGGGGGACAGGAGGCTCTGCGCTCCACCTGGAACACGTATTACTCCAACACCGAGGTGAAGAGGGCACCAGGACTAGAGGGTCCCCCAGGCAGCTGTGTGATATTAGCCCATCACTTAACCTCTCTGAGTCTTGGTTTCCCCGCCTGTGAAATAGAGCTCTTATTAATGATCTCCTTGAGTTCTGAAAATTAAATAATAATAAAACAATAGCTAACGTATATGTGTTGAATATTAACACATTGCAGTGCCTGTTGAAATTTTTGAGTACTTCCTGGCAGCCTGGTTTGCTTGCTGGCAGCTTTCTGTTTGATGCACTGGATGGGGTGGGCTTTTGTCTCTGGGGGCCTTACTTTCTTACTCCAGCAGGAGTAGAATTCAGTGGCTTAATTCCTGGAATGAGACAGAGCTGGGTTCGAGTTCCAGCACTGCCACTCGCCCTCTCTGTAGCCAAGAGCAAGATAGGTAACCTCACCGAGCCTCAGTCTCCTCGTTTATAAAATGGGCACAGTAATGGCACCAATTCCACAGAGTTGTGGTGAGGCCTAATGGCACACACACAGCCTCTGGCACACACACAGGGGTACTGTGTACTTCCCGTGTCCGGGTAGGAAAGACAATTAAAATGGCACCAGGGTGGTACGATCTTGACACTGCACAGTTTCTTTCCTTTGGGGCTGGCATCCAGCCAGTGCAGAGGCTACGGGGGGAGCACAGTGGGCAGGAAACACGTTCACCAAAGAGAAAGCCACCACTCACGGCTCCTCTCTGCTGCCAGTTCGTCATCCTTGTGATTGACAGCACGGACCGGGACCGGCTGCTGACCACACGAGAGGAGCTGTACAAGATGCTGGCCCATGAGGTAAGCCCCTGCCACTGGGAGAGGGCCCAGTGGTACTAACTGTGTGCCCGCAGCCTAATCACTGAGCCTCTCTGAGCTTCATTCCTGATGCCCCAGTCTCTGAGAGCCTCTATCCCAGCAGCACGGGGAGGGCTAGTTTACCCCCAAAGAAGGGTGTCAGTGCCCTCAGCAGAACTGATCACAGAAGCCAGAGTTACTGGTTCAAGTCCTCACCCCATCTCTCATTCCTTGTGAGACCCTGGACAAGTCACTTCACCTCTCTAATCCTCAGTTTCCCCAGGTATAAAATGGGGATATTCATCGATTCCTGCCTCACGGGATTGTTGCAAGGATGAATCAGCTGGTTGGGAGGCATCCCATGAGCTGTTGGTGCCATTTCATGGGGTTGCTACCGTTGAGCGGGCCCCGTCTCTACCCTGTCTAGGCATGGGCTTCTCTTGCTGGGACACTGCGGAGGGAGCCAGAGAGAACTCATGGGGCAGTGACAAGGGAAGCAGGGCCTGGCGGGCTCACTGGGGCTGGGCTCCTCTGTCCACAGGCTCTGCGAGATGCTTCAGTGCTGATCTTTGCCAACAAGCAGGACATGAAGGACTCCATGAGCACCATGGAGATCTCCCAATTCCTTACTCTCAGCGCCATCAAAGACCACCCGTGGCATATACAAGGCTGCTGTGCCCTCACCGGGGAAGGGTAAGTGGCTGCCCCATCTGGACCTCCAGGGCTTGGTCCAACCAATGGATGGCTGGCCATCAGTACCCTTCTCCTGCCTCCCTCCTGTCAGAACCTGGCTCGCAGTTGGCTCCTGGGCCAAGTCAACTGAGCACCTTCCCACAGTTGAGACACCGTGGGTAAGCGGTGAGTGAGACAGTGTCCCTGCTCTCAAGGGGCTCATTCTAGTGGCAAAAGAGTGTCTGCATCTAGACACAATAATTTTAGGTACTGAGAAGTGGTATGAAGAAAGTGAAATTGGATTACAGTGATAGAGGGGGCAGGGCTAACAGAGACAGCCTCTCCCAGTAGGTGGCTTTCGAGCTGAGACCTGCATGAAGAAGAGATAGCCATGGGGTGGCAAGGACACTGCCAGAAATATGTGGTCCCTTGGGCTGACTTGCCAAAATTCTCCCCTTCTTCAAAAAGGCATCTGGGTGGCCAGCCTGCCACTATTCCACTTGAGAGGGAAGAGGAAAGGGAATTTTCCAGGCCTGATGCAAGACCCTTTCTATGTGGCCCAGCTCCTTCACATCTTTCAGGCGTTTGCTCAGCAGCCCCTCCCCTCAACCCACAGTCAGTTCAATTCAGCCAGCATTTCCTATGTACCCTCCATGTGCCACGCACTGTGTCAGGCAAGGGCAAGGGGTGATACGGATGACCAAAACTCCACCCTTGCTCTGGAGTTGCTTGTAGTCTAATGGGGGGGCCTTGCTTAGGGAGCCTCTTCCCAGGGCTTTGAAGTCGCCCTGGCACCACCCTGAATGATAGAGCAGGTGGGAGGGGGTACCACGGCCTTACCCAGACACTGCTAAGGGACCCAGGACCGTGGGTCTGCAGGTTCCTTCCTCAGGGAAGCCCTCCCTGAGTCTCAGACATCCAGAGGCCTCTGTACATAACCTTTATCACAGTATGTAGTTACAGAATTATTTGTCTGACCATACGTTTAATACCCATCTCTTCTGCTAGACTGTCAGCCACAGAGGGTGTGTCTACTTTTTCCCCAGTAACCTCAGCCCCTAGCACGGTACACGATGCATAGCAGGCGCTGGTGTCCGTTTGTCTTTGTTGACTGAATGATTGGATGTAACTTTGGTACCCACCCCTCCATCTGCTCCGGGCAGGGGCGGGGGGCTTGAAGGTCATCGTCCTTTTGGGATACACTGATCTTTCCTGTTCCTCCCTCCCTGCAGGCTGCCTGCCGGACTCCAGTGGATGCAGTCTCGGGCCACTGCTAACTGACATCCCAGCCTGAGACCAACCAGAAACTCTGGGGGTTTTGCATCGTCAACGTGGGTGGGAAACCCAAGTGGCTATTTATTACTTTTCTGTGATTCTCTGGTGGGGCAGGGACAGCTATGGACAGCGATATTGCCACTGCCTGCCCAGCCCCTCGCTGAGGAGCAAGACTGCATACCTTGAATCGTTGCAGACAGGACAGCAGAAAAAGCTGTCCCCCACTCCATGGCTGCTGCACGTGTCCTTCTTGGAGACACCAGGGAAGGTGTTGGATGTATTGGAGCCCTCTTCCTCTGCTCAGCGCCCAGCCTCTCTGTTGGAAAAATGTGTGTGTGAGGGCACAGAAAGAGACCCTGGAACTGCTCTTTATTTCCTCGCTGCCCCCCACCCCAGCTTTCTGGCTCTCCAGCCATTTTTGTCCCATACCCTTTGGGCAAGGGAGATCCCAGGAGAGTGAAGGGGGTGGGCTTAGGGGGAGGAGGGCAGAATGAAACCCTGGAAGGGGAGAGGGAGGAGGAGGACAGGACATCCCAGACAGGGACCTCTATTGCACTGCAGGGATTCCACTCCTCTCTCGCCTTCCCATGCCCTCTGAGATGTTGAGTTTGACCACAGCTTTTGGACTTTAACCCACTCCATGGTACCCCCTCAGTGTCCTGCCAATGTGAATCCCATTTCTCCCAAATATCCCAGAATCTTATAGGGTCTGCTTATTTTGTTTATCTTTGTGTAATGATTTTTAAAAAATATTGTATTAGAATTTTTATAAAGGTGTAATAAATGCCATTGAAAACTGCTCACCTGTAATTTCCACCTGCCCCTTCTGCCTGTTCCTCGAGCTGGCTTTTGGGTTTTTTTGCAAAGAAATGGGGTGGGAGGCTGCCTCCAGGGCCCATCTGGCCAGGGGACTGGCTTCTTGGCTCTGGGGTGTACCACCGTCTCTCAAGTTGGAGGTCACTGGTACCTGGCCAGCCAGGACTGGGAGCTCTTGGCTCTGCCTGGGCCTAGGGGAGGGAGAGGTTTGATACTGACTCGTGGAGAAGCAGAGGAGGGACCCTGGGGGTTGGAAAGCCCAGGAGTCCTATCTAGATAGAGCTGGAGACAGGGTGGAGACTCAGGCTGCCCATCAGTGTACAGGGAGCGGTGCTGTTATCCTGAAAGACCTGGGATGGTCCTGGGGACAGTGGGTCTCTTCCTTTCTCAAGCCAGGCAACGGACATCTGGGGGAAAGTTTGGGCGCTGGATTCCTTAATCTTGTAGTTTTCCTGAAGTGGGACTGTGGAGGAAGAACTCAGGGATTTTAGCTATCCCCACTGTGTTTTGTGTTCTTTCCATTAGGTTATCTCGACACAGGCTGCAGATCAAAAAAATAAAGCGGATAGTACCACGCCCTTATTCTGCCTAAATTTATTCTAATGAGACTCCAAAGGCGTGAAGGGGGTATAGCTCAGTGGTAGAGCATTTGACTGCAGATCAAGAGGTCCCCGGTTCAAATCCGGGTGCCCCCTCTCCACTCAAGACTTTTTGGCAGTCCCCAAGTCCACTTCTTAGGAGTTCCTCCTGCAAACGGAAGGGGATGGATCCTCGGGTCCGGCCACCCTCTCTGTTTTGCAGGCGGGTGAGGATGGAGTCCTGGACCCTGCTAGTGGCTCATCCTGTGTGTACGTCCAAGGGTGGAATACAGTGCGAGTGAGGACGAGGAGCTCCGGATTGGCCCTTGAAGGACGGTACAAAGGGCCCTCCCTTGTAACAGTAGGGCGAAGGCAGGCGCATCCCCAGGTCGAGCTGGCCAGTGACCCCGACGGCTCTTCCACGGTGGAGCGAGGCTGAGTTTCTAAGGGCGCTGGGGAAGAAAGGCCTGGAGAAGCCGCATGAGCATCTGAGAGGGAGAAAGAGGCGCCGAGAAGCAGGAAGGGGCCTCCAGCAGGGCAGGAGACTGGGACCCCAGCCCAGATGAAGGCCCCCATGTGAGGGATCTCGAAGGCTCTCGAAACGTTCCCTTCCACACCCCCAGATTATATTTTTCTTGCACCATCAGTAGGAATCTTTAGTTCAGAGCTTCAGGAAGCAACTTCTGCTTCCAAGTGCGTAAATCTTCTGAGATTTATGTAATTCCTATCTCTTGTAGATGTTCAACCTCACTTCTCACTTCTTTTCAACAGTTCGCCACGGCGCCTGCGCAGCAGTGGCAATAAGAAGCTATCTTCGCGCGGTCGCCGGCAGAGGGGGTATAGCTCAGTGGTAGAGCATTTGACTGCAGATCAAGAGGTCCCCGGTTCAAATCCGGGTGCCCCCTGCCTTGGTGCTTTTTTTTCACGATCCTTTAAATATTAAAGCCCTTTGTAAAACGTTACGATTCACTTTAAAGCTAAACTGCTTTTTTTTCCTCCCACTTTTACGTTAACACTTCTTTCGCCATCTTTCTTCGCAGACGAAGAGCGGTGAGGAAGTGCAAGGAACTGGGGAATTCTAGACCAGTGGCTCTCAAAATGCGGTCCCGGGACCAGCAGCATCTTCTGGGTACATGTTAGAAATGCAGTTCCTCGAACTACATCCCAGACCCAGTGCGTTAGAAATTCGGGGGTGGAGTCCAGAAATCTGTTTTAATAAGCCTTGCAGGTGGTTCTAATGCACGCTCAAGTTCTAGAGGCTTACATAATAAAAAATTTGCACGTCATTTGCTTCTACTGTTTCTGAGTTTTTGTTTCAGCCTGAGCCCTTGTAGGAGACTTTATAAGGCAGACCACGGGCTACCCCAAATGGGGAAATGTACTAAGACACCGAGGCCGGAGCTGGAATTCCGGAAGGTAGGAGGTCGGGGACAGCCTGGGCCGACCGGGAAAAGTGAGGGAAACCGCAAAACACCAGCGTTGCGGCTCGTCACGTGGCCACTTGAGGGCAGCAAGAAGCCGCAGCTGGAAGCCGCAGCCTATCTGAGCCTGTTGAGTTAGCCAAGTTGGGATTTAAATTAGACATCAAGAAGAACTTACAGACAGGCCCTGCTTTGTCCCATAGTAAGAGGATAGAGGGTTTAGGGTTGGAGGAAGTCGACTCTGGGACCCTGGGTTCTGAGGAAGGAAGAACTGGCATTCTAAGAGATTAGAGCCTTTAGTCGCTTCCTTTCTTACGGCTTCTTTCTGACCTCAGTGCCAGGGAACCCGTCTCTTCCAGCCCACACAGTACCTTCTCCTGTCCCCACCCATCCCCACCCATATCCCTCCTTGGAATACCCCCAAGCGTTCTCAGCGTCCACACTCTTCCTCTCGGCGATTTTCCAGTCCTCAGGCCCCAGCCCCTAGAAGCCAGGGTACCCCCTCGCCCCCTCTCCCACCCTCCAGCGCCCCAGCTCCTTGCGGTCACATGAAGTAGGTCAAGGAAGGGAAGAGGCACCTCGGTGTCCTGACCTGATTCCCTGCCGTCTATTAAATCTCCTAAATTGTGGATATTTTTATTCTGTCCTGGAAGAAAAAAAGATGATCTGTCCCCAGAGCCTGTCGTAAGATGTGGCAGGTGGGGTGAGCGGTTTCCCTGCTCTGGAGCTGGCTTTGAAGATTGACCGGGTCCTGCCCTGAGCAGGCCTGGAGTCCCCCGGGGGGAGAATGGCCTCTGCTACCTTCTTGTGGGGAGGGGGTCCAGGCTATTGCAGAGTAGGGGCGAGCCAGGTCCCCTCCATTCCCACGTCTGCTCGTGCTGGCCACGGGGGTGCAGGGATCCAGTGCGGAGCAGCCACGGGAGGGGGTGGAATTGACGCCTCAGTTGGGGCGAGAAGCTGGGGGTCTTTGCTGCAAGCGTAGATTCCTGGGGGTGGGGTGGGGTGGGGTGGGGGCAAAGCATCAGAAGCGCACAGAACTCAGAAGAAAAGCTCAGAAAGTCGCAGAGCCCGGAGGAGCTGCAGGGAGGGGGTGGGAATGGCAGGAGTCCATGGCCCGGAGAGGGGGCGCCTGTCCCTCCCCGGTCCGGAGGAGGGGCAGGGGGTGGCTGATGCTCTCCAGGCGCTGTCCCAGCCCGAGGGTCCCGCTCCCGGTCCCCCCCCTCCGCCCTCGTGCCTGGGGAGCGCCCCGGAGAGCCGCGGGAAGGCCGGGGGTGGGGGGGGCCCGCGGCGCCGCGCCCCCGCCCCGCCCCCCGGCCCCCGCTCCCGCTCCCCGCAGCCGCCCGCCCGCGCTCCAGCCGCTCCGCCCGCCCGCCCGGCCCGCGCTCCGCCGCCTGCTCGCCGCCCACCCCTCCGGGACCCGGGACCGCGCCGCGGGAGCCGCGCCCCTCCCTCGCCAGGCCGGGGCAGCGAGCGGCCGGGGACGGGTCCTGGCACCCACCATGCGGGGCGAGCTCTGGCTCCTTGTGCTGGTGCTCAGGGAGGCTGCCCGGGCGCTGGGCCCCCAGCCCGGAGCAGGTAGGACTGGCCGGAGTTGGCCTGCGGGGCCGGGTGCGGGCACGGGCAGGTGCGGACAGGCGGGCGCTGTCGGTGAGGCGGTTACTGTGCGCGGGAGGCCAGGAGCTCCGTGGGCTGTGGGCAGGCGGGTGGGGACCCCGCTTTCCCAGACGCGTAGGGTGTAGAGGGAGGGCGGTGGCATTAGACGCCGATGTGCGCACCTCTCCTTCCCTCCTGCAAGGCCAGTGGAGGAACCCCGGGAGAGGGGGCTCTATGAGGCAGAGGGCTCTGGCCCCAAAGGGGACGGTGGGAGAGTCATAGGGTCCGTGGTCACCCCAGGCAAAGCTGGATTCTGATGAGATGGGGAGCCTGGCGGGGCTGCTGCCCCAGCTATACCTTCTTTTTCCCTGCACCCCGCCCCCCCCCAGCTAACCCAGACTGGTTCTGAGTAGAATTTGGGGGCTGGGTGGGAGCAGCTAGGGGGCATCTCTCCCTGGCAAGGGCAGTAGCCATCTAACTCGCCTTCCCCTACCTATTTGGTACCGGTAGAGAGGCAGTGGGCCCAGAAAGAAGCACTTTGCTCTTCCTCTGTACCCCAGCCTCAAGGGTACCCCTGTCGCTCCTGCTCTGTTCTGTTGACCTTTGGCCTTCAGCTGCTCTGGCTCTAGATGGGTGGCGGGGTCCCATCCTGCACATTTCTCTTGCCCCTATACCAGTTCTCCAAAATCATCTCTTCCACTTGGAAGTCCTTTCTGAGAGCTACCTGGAATCCCTGATGTTATAAAAAAAGACCATTTTTGACACATAATCTAAGTTCTCCTCTCTCCTTATGCACCCAGACTTTCTCTGGGGTTGGGGAGATAGGTAATTTGCAGCCAAGCCCCTTGACAGAGATAATTAGGAAGACAGAGATCTATGCCTCACTGGCACAGGTGCCCCTCACATGGGACGGGGGGTGTCAAGGAGGATGCTGTCGTTGAGCTGCTGTGTCTCAGAGGTGTGCTGGACATCAGGCACAGCATCAGTGACAGTGTTCTTGACTGTAATGGTCACTGCATGCAGCTGAGGCAGGCCTGCTGAGAAGGAGGGTAGGGGGTGGCGCTGGGAGGGAAGGGTGCCGATGGTGGAGGTGTGGGCAGAGAGCAGCAGGAGCTGATGTGTCAAGAGGTCGCTGGTGCAGAACCACCAGTTTTCAGGGAGACCACACAGAGGATGGCCAGAGACTTGGCTTCTAAGTCCCGACATCTCGCTTGCTGTGTGACTTTGGGCAAGTTACTTTCCCTCTCTGGGCCTGTTTCTGCACTTATATAGTGAGACTGTTGGCAAAATCTTTGACTCTTGGTTGTGGGATTATGAGGGATTTTTTTTTTCTCTTTTATGATTGTCTTTCGTTTTCAGATTATTACGGTATGTATGGGTAACTGATAATTTTGAAAAATCAACGTAAACAGGAAGGAGTTGGACAGGTTAATTTCTCAGGTCCTTTGCAGCCCCAACCTGGTGTGATCTTCTGAACTTGGGGTGTAACTGGGTTGATGGGGGAGGGATCTGAACCTCTGACTGGGTTGGAGAACCATGGAGAGGGTCAGGGAAGGGGAATTGGGGGGTAACAAGGATGGGCTGGAGGATGGTGGCCAGACCTAGGCCTGGCTGAGAGCTGCCTCTTCTGAGTCGGGTTGGGTTAGACGGTTGGGGAGGCCAGGATGAGGGGGGCAGGCAGAGGCTTGAATCACTTCTCTAAGTAGAGGGCACCCTGTCTCCTTGGCTTTGACAGAGATTCAGTCAGGAGAAATGGACTTCCTCAGCAGCAGGAGACATTGAGGTTAGATTTAAGGAAGCCGTGAGAAGCCAGAGGGGGCAGCTGTTGACTCCCAGTCCATTGCTCTTTTCACAGGCCAGGCTGGATTTGAGGGAGAGTCTGTGTGCAGGCAGGGGGCGTCTCCTGGGGGGAACAGTTGTAGGAGTGGGACATTCTGGGGGAGGGTTGCTAAGGGGGGACAGCCCGGCTTTGACTGATGGTGGAGCCCTTGGGACCAGCGAAAGGGCAGCCAGGAGCAGGACCTGAAGGGGTGCTGGCATCTAGACCAAGGCTCTGGGGTGTCTGGGCTGGAGGGGGGCCGGGAAGAAGCTGAGCTCTCTCCTCCTCGTGATGGATGGGCTGGTTTGGTGGAGCCTCGAAACCTCATCCATCATCAGAACGGGAGCAGCAGGGAGATGGGTGCCCTGAAAATAGAGCCAGGCGGTGGGGAAACCAGGCTGACAGACAGCAGCATGGCCTCGGGGTGCACAGCGGGGGCACCCGAAGGTCTGGCCCAGGCGGAATCAGAGGCGCCTACAACCAACAGAAGGAGGAGGCAGCGGGAGGCGACGTCCTGTCCTGAGAGAGGCCATGTCCTGTACCAGCCCTGGTGCCCTCAACAACTTGCTCCTTTTTCCGAGCCTTGGTTTCCCCTTCTATGAAACGGGGGGCGGGTGGACCAGATTGTCTTTAGGGCCCCTTCTAGCCGTGATTCTGCTTCCAGCTTCCTTCTCGCCCACCAGGGACTTCTGACAAACTGAGGCTAAAATTCAAACTTCTCGCGGTGGCCATCAGACAGCCCCTGCCACCACCCTGCACGTCTTCTCTCACTGTCCCCAGGTCCGCCCCTTAACCCACTCTAGGCTGCCGTCCCCTCGGAGCGACAGGTAACTGGCTTCTTCTCATCCAGGTCTCAAGCGGCTCAAGGGTCAGCTTCTCAGAGAGGCCCACCCTGATGGCTCTGTCCAGAGTAGCAGCGACCCCCGGCCCTGCTGCCTGTCTGATTTTCTTCCTAGCGCTCACCGCTGTCTCACATTGCCCTACCTGCCGCATTCTTCACTTCGTGTGGGTCTCTGTGAAGAAGACTAGACTCTTCCTGGGCACAGGGATTGTGTCAGCCTGTTTGACTCCCCGGCACCCAGCACAGTGTCTGGCACACAGTAGGGTCGCAGTAAATGTGTAGTGAACGAGGGAGTGAGCGAGCAAATCAGAGGTGGTCACAGACCCCAGAGTCTCCCTGCAACGGAGACCCCCAGAGCACTGGGCTCTTCTTCCCCCTCCTTCCCCCTCTGCCTTCCTCTTCCCTTCCCTCTTCTGCTACCTAGTGGTCCTCTCTGCCACTTCCTTGTGCCTCCCTCCCCCTCCCCAGGTAAGGGTCCTCAGTGGGTCCCTGCCTGCCAGAGAGAGGGGGAGAGGGTACAGTTTCGGGCTTTGTAACTAGGAGGCAGGATTTCAGCTTAGGGTCTGGAAACTTTCCCGGGCCCCTGGAGAGTCAGTCCTCCTGTGAGACCCAGGGAGGGCAGGAGGACTTTTCTGGGCGCTTCATGTACGTTGTTTTGTTATAGATTCAAAACCATTTACCGGGCCAGGCAAGGTGGCTCACGTCTGTAATCCTAGCACTCTGGGAGGCCAAAGCGGAAGAATTGCTTGAGCTCAGGAGTTCGACACCAGCCTGAGCAAGAGCGAGACCTCGTCTCTACTAAAAATAGAAAGGAATTAATCGGACAACTAAAAATATATAGAAAAAATTAGCCGGGCCTGGTGGCGCATGCCTGTAGTCCCAGCTACTCGGGAGGCTGAGGCAGGAGGATCTCTTGAGCCCAGGAGTTTGAGGTTGCTGTGAGCTAGGCTGACCCCACGGCACTCTAGCCCGGGAATAGGGGGAGCCTCTTTCCAAAAAAAAAAAAAAAAAAAAAAATCTACCAAGTGTAGGTTTTAACATCCCCATTTTACAGATGAGGAAACCGAGGCTTAGAGAGATTACGGAATTTGTCCAGTGTCATAGTCAGTAAGTGGTAGATTCGGGGTTCAACCTCGAGCTTGTCTGATTCCAAACCTGTGCTCTTCTGTTGCTGTGATATCACAATAAATGTTTCCAGCCCTGTGTATCTTAGGTCCTCAGGGCATTTATTTAAAGATGCTTGCCTCCCTCTCCTCCCTTCTCCTCCCCTCTCCTCTCCTCCTCTCCCCTCCCCTCCCCTCCCCTCCATCACCCATGTGTGCTTACTGAGTGTTTGCTCTGTCAGGTGACAACCTGCTGGGATCTGAGCTGGGATGGTGCATCTAGCCTTTGGGGTGAGAGAGAGAGGTGTCAGAGGGGGCTCTGGGAAGAAGTGGCATTTGTGAGATTTGAAGGATGAGCAAGAACTCATCAGGAGAAATGTTTATTTATGGAGCAGAATGGTCCTGGCTGAGAAATCTGCCGTGTGCGAAGCCGCATGGCTAGAGACAGCAGGGCTGGGTCTGGAGAGGACTATAAGGAGAACGGAGGCTGGAGGAGTGAGCAGGGACCCAGCCATGAAGGGCCTTGAATCAGCTGGAAGGAAGTGGTGAGCGGGAAGCATGAGAGAGAATCAAGTTTGTCCTCCAGATGGCTTGTTCTAGCTAGAGTGTGGGCGACTAGCTCTAGGGCATTAAAGGGAGAGGCTGCAATAACTGCCAGGAGAGAGGCCCTGGTGGCCTGGACTGTGTGCTGGCCGTAGGGCTGGAATGGCAAGCGTGGGTCTTGGGATAAGGGTGGTTTGGCCCAGGCTCTGGGGTGGTACAACCTTGCCTCCCAAGCCTGGAGCAGGGCAGTGCCAGGTGAGGGGTCACCGTCTCACAGGGCGGCTCCCAGGATCAGGCCCAATTATGTCTACAGCAGGGTCCTTCAGGAACCCAGCCCACAAGCCAGTCATGCCCTGGGGCTGCTCTTGAACCTTGGGAAACAGCTGGGGGTTGTTGGTCACTTCTGTGGTTCTGAGCAGACTCTGGAGCCAGCTGGCCTGGGTTCAAATCCTGCCACGGACTAGTTTTGTGAGCCTAGAAGCTTCTTTAATGTCTTTGTGCCTCATTTTCCTCATTTGTAAAATAGATCTAAAACTAGTACCTATCTTACAGGATTATTGTGGTGATTAAATGAATTAATGCGTTTAAAGCTCTTGAATGGTGCCGGCACAGAGTCGCATCCTTGAAAGTTAGCTGTCATTTTTATTACTATGACATCCCACTAGACTGCATGCTACTTGGGGCCATGAATGAATGAATATATGAATGACAAACACATGAATGAACAGCTTGTATTGTTCTGGAAGCTTTTGTTTTTTTTTCTTAGGCAGACAGAGTCTTGCTCCGTTGCCTGGGCTAGAGTGCTGTGTCATGAACCTAGCTCACAGCAACCTCAAACTCCTGGGCTCAAGCGATCCTCCTGCCTCAGCCTCCTGAGTAGCTGGGACTATAGGTAACACGACACCATGCCCAGCTAATTTTTTTATTTGTAGTAGAGACGGGGTCTCCCTCTCTCTCAGGCGGGTCTCAAACTCCTGACCTCAAGTGATCCTCTTGTCTCGGCCTCCAGGAGTGCTAGGATTACAGGCGTGAGCCACCCTGGGAGCTTCTTGCCAACACACGCGGGTGGGCTCTGTCACGTGCATAGCCATGGAACGGGTGTGGGAAGATGAAGTTCTCCAACGGAAGGCGGAAGGTGGGACAAGGCGTGACCGAGGGTCGGGCGGGTGGGTGGGTAACGCGAGTGAGCATGCAGGGGAGCCCAAGGCTTTCCGGCAAGCCTCCGCGGGTGTGCGCACAAGCACGTGGGCCCCTACACAGGCACGTGAGCAACCAGCTGTGCTGGCTCCTTTCCTGGGTTGAGGGGTGATGTCCTGTCCCAGCCAGCTGGGAGGGGGCAGGGTGGCGGGAGACAGCTGTGGATGGGTTGGGAGGGTTAGATTCAGGGCTAGGCCAGGGTAGGGCAGGGTTCCTCGACAGCCTCCCTCTCTACCCTGCACGCTGCCCTCTTTCATGGGCTCTGCCTCTGCCTCTGCCTCTGGCCCCCTATTTATAAAGCCTCATTCGTGTCTGTCACTTGCTCCTCACGGCAGCCTGCGCCGCAGGCACGATTGCCGTCCCCATTTAGCAGTGAGGATGCGAGGCTTAGAGAGCTAAACGGATGGGAATGATGTCCCACAGCTTGTGGGCGCCAGGGCTGGGTGGAGAGGGAAGCCCAGGCGTCTCCCCTCTGTGTGCCCGCAGCTGGGCTCCCCTCCCCGCCTCAGGGCCCCACCGTCCGACCCCGTCCTCCTCAGTTCCAGGCTCACGAAGCCCGTAGAGCCTCACCGTCCCTCTGGGCCCAGCCGAGCTGCTCCCCTTGTTCAGTGCACGCTCCTTTCCTGTGCTGGCTCCTGCCCAGGCCCCGGGGCTGCTTGCAGAAGACCCAGGGAGCTGGGCAGGGCAGCCCAGCACAAACAGTTCTGTCTCCTGAGGAGCTGTGGGCCCCACCCGAGAGGGGCAGGACAGCCCTGGCCTGGGCCTGGGCCATGGGCAGGCTGCCACCTCGGCACTGACTCGTGTCCATCTGTGGGCAGCCAGTGGGCATCTTGGGGAAGGGGTCCGGGGACTGCCCTGCTGCCGTGCTCTCCGGAGCATCTGGTTGTGATTAGGGGCAGAGAAGTGAGGGGGGCCGGCAAGGGTCCAGTAGGCACCAGCAGCCAAGAATGACTTAATTGGATAAAATATCTAATGACAAACCAGAGCCCCACAGCAGAGTCCTGGCCTCGGCCCCAGGCCGGGTCCTGGCCAAGCCTTGCCTCAACCTCCCTCCTTGCTGACTCCTCAGAGTTACCCTCAACATTGTGTCCTCAATTATGCAGTGATTGAGTACCTGCTGTTTGCTAGGCACTGTAACTTTGAAGACGGTGGAGAGAGTCCTGGGGGAACTTGAGTTTCCCAGGGAGACGGGCACATAGTTACACCAGTGGGTGCTCTGGGAAAGAAAGCGACATGCAGGAGCTCTGGGGAGTGGGGTGGGGAGCAGAGGTCGAAAAGGGCATTTGACACAGAGTGGGCCTTAAATTGATGAAGGTCACAAGTGGGGAATATCAGATCCAGCCATCTGATGGTCTGTGTCCCATAGACACATCCATAGTAGGTATGACAAATGGAACGACAATACAAGGCACGGCCTTGGGGGCACAAATCTCTCTGAAATGGAAAAATGTGGTTTTGTGTCATTTAGAATTAACAACACAGGGAGAACTGGAGAGAACATGGAGCCTAGGAACAGCTGCTAAATGGCCTGTGTGTGGCCACTTTCCAATCCTACACCCGTGGCAGACATTGCTAATTGATCTCAACAGTCTTTCTTGCTGAACACAAATGGAGCTTCAGAATTCTTCTCAATTAGAGTGCTACTGGCTGTCACTTCGATTGGAGATGGCATTTGAGATGAAGCCAATTTGCCATCTTAGACGGTTTCTAGGTAGGGATAGGACTGAAACGGTGGTTCCCCGTGGGGCAGGGGCAGGGTGATTTTTTTCCTCAGGGGATAACTGGCAATGTTTGGAGACATTTCTCATTTCTGGCTGTCACAACCTGGGGGTGGGGAGTGCTGGAGGGAGAGGTGCTATTGGCATCTAGTGGGTAGAGGCCAAGGATGCTGCTAAACATCTTACAATGCACCGGACAGGCCCCCTGTCCCCGAGAAAGAATTATCCAGTCCAACCAACAACCCAATTTAAAAATGCACAAAAGACTTAAACAGACATTTCTCCAAAGAAGATATACAAACGGCTAATAAGCACCTGAAAAGATGCTCGACATCACTAATCTTAGGGAAATGTCAATCAAAATTGTAATTAGGCCGGGCGCAGTGGCTCACACCTGGAATTCTAGCACTTTGGGATGCTGAGGCGGGAGGATCGCTTGAGCCCAGGAATTTGAGGTTGCAGTGAGCTATGATGACGCCACTGCACTCCAGCCTGAGCAACAAAGCGAGACTTCGTCTAAAATAAAAAACAAAACCAAACAAAAACTGTAGTGAGATACTATCTCATACCGATTAGGATGGCTACTATTAAAAAAAAAACAGAAAATAAACAAGCATTGGTGAGAACGTGGAAAGATTAGGATCCTTGTGCAATGTTGGTGACAATGTAAATAGTACAGCCATTTCGTATGGAAAACAATATGATGGTTCCTGAAAAAATCAAAAATAGAATTACCACGCGATCCAGCAATTCCACTTCTGGGTATACACCCAAAAGAATGGAAAGCAGAGTCTCAAAGTGATATTTGTACATCCACGTTCATATCAGCATTGTTCACAATAGCTAAAATCTGGAAGCAGCCTAATGAATGGGTTAGCAAAATGTAATATACACATACAGGGAATATCATTTGACCTTAAAAAAGAAGTAAGTTCTGCCATATGCTACAACATGGATGAACCGTGAGTTCATTATGCTAAGTGAAATAAGGCAGTCATAAAAAGACAAATACAGTATGATTCCACTTCTACGAGATACAATAGTCAAAATCATGGAGACAGAAAATAGAATGGTGGTTGCCACAGGTGAGGGGCGGGGGGAATGGAAATTTGTTGTTTCAGGGGTATAGAGTTTCAGTTTTACAAGGTGGAAAGAGTTATGGAGACGGATGTTGGTAATGGTTGCACAATATTAGCAATGTATTTAATACTATTCAACTGAACACTTAGAAATGGTTAAGGTGGTAAATGTTATGTGTATTTTAACACAACAAATAAAAAAATTGGGAAAAAAAAGAATTATCCAGTCCAAAATATCAGTAGTACCAAGGGTGAAAAGCCCTAAACTAAAAGAAGCTTTCTGGCTTCTGGCCCCCTGATCCCCTGGAAGATGGGATTATGTGCCATTTCTGGCAGAGAAATAAGGAACTGGATTGGAAGGTTCCAGAGCAGTGGTTTTCATCCTTGTCTGCAGAGTTCTTTAAGTCCAGGGACTTCTCAAAATCCCCTCTGAGGATCTTTTAAGAAACCTAATGCCCAGGCCACACCATAGAACAATTATATCAGATCTCTGGATTGGGATCCAAACACCAGGAATTTTTAAAGCTCCCTAGGTGATTCCAGTGTGCAGCTGAGGTTGCGAATAATCACCGCTTTGGAAGCAGATCAACTTGGGTTTGAAACTTACCTCCATCCCTAACCTGCTGTGTGACCTTTAACCTCAGAGCCTCTGATTCCAGTCTGCAAAATAGAGAGCATCATATCTACTGTGGACAGCCGGTGTGAGGGTTAAAAGCATATGTGCAAAGTGCTTGGCATGGAGCTGGGCATGTGGCTCTCAGTACATGTTGGGTGTCTCCTGTCCTGGTAATCAGGTGTCCCCAAGGTCAATGATAGCGTGGTGTCGGGGCATCTGCAGAGTAAGTGGGCTGGTTGCCCCCTCCTGGATCTTCACTCTGGACTCCTAAAACTCAGTCTTCTGTCCCCTTCTCCCAGGTCCTGATGAAGGCCCAGGCTCTGGATGGGCTGCCAAGAGGACCACAAAGAGCTGGAATCGGAGAGCCCGAGAGAGCCCTGGGCAGGTGTCGGAGCCGGACAGGACCCAGCTGAGCCAGGACCTGGGAGGGGGCACCCTGGCCATCGACACACTGCCAGATAACGGGACCAGGGTGGTGGTAAGTGCTGGAGGACTGTGGAGGGGGAATGAGGTGAGGGTGGGGGTGTCTCACCAGGTGCCCCATGTGTACTCGTCACACATGCAAATCACATATCCTTTGGGGTTGGCCTTGCCAGGTCAGAGTGAAGGGAAGGATCCCAGGAGAGGGGATGAAGCAGGGTCATAAAATCACAGCATCTCAGAGCTTCATAGGCTGCCTACCTCCTCCTGGACCCAGAGAGGTGAAGTGACTTGCTCTAGGATGCACAGCTTGGTCACAGGGCTCCTGACACTGGACTGTGCCACAACCAAGGAAAGAAAAAGCTGATGGTGGCATTATCAGTCACATCCCAGCTGCTAGCTTGGGGCCCTCCCCGACCCCATTTCTGCCCCATCTGCATACTGTGGTGCCCAAAAAGGCTAATGGCTGTAGAGGCACAGGCTGCTCAGCCTAAGGACAGGGGACTTTGCTGGGGGCTGAGTCGAGAAATCAATTAGGGTGCAGCTCAGGAAAGAACCTTCTCTGCCTGGTGCAGTTCTAGGGGGTAGTGCGGGGAGGAGGGACTGAAGGCCAGGAGGAAGTGCCCCCCTCGTAGACTCTCTGGGAAGCTCGTGGAGGCCTCTGTGTGTTGTGAGTGAATCTGTAATCGTGTGTTTCTGGGCATGTATGTGCATGTTGTCACAGAATTAAACTTGGATCCGCTCGCCCAGTGCAGCAAAGCCAAACACTGACACCGAGATTTGCAGCAAGAAAAAGAAAGGCATTTATTGCAGGGTGCCAAGCAAGGAACTCATGCGACTAATGCCAAAGACTCAAACTCCCAGTGGCTTACAAGCAAGGGTTATTAAAGGCAGGGGTACATTTCAGGAAAGCAAGAGTTATAGGCAAAATCATAAATCAATACATGGAGGTTATATTATACATTGGTTTGGCCCAAAAAGGCAGGCAGGGTATCTTGAAGCAGGGGCTTACTGGTTATAGGTGGCTTCAGAGATTCTTTGAGTAGCATTGGTTAAGGAAGCAAGGCCTTGTCTAAAAACGTGGGGTCAGCAGAAAGGTGTGTTGAGGTTTGGCCTGTGGGCATGGCTCTCTCCAGGCCTCCCAGGAAGAAATTTAGAACAAAGAATGGTGGTCAGAGTTCAATGCTCAGTTCCCCCCTTGTCTGAGGCCTGTATGATGGTGGATGGTATTTTCTATCTGGTGGGAGTCCGTCCGGGTTTCTGAAAGGCAACTGAAGAACATATGTTAAGACGCGATCGTCTAGTTTCTATAGGTAACCACAACACCTTGTGACCCCGGCTTGCTCTGCGACTGTTGTTTTAAGTTATTACCGTCTTGCTTATCATGGAGCTCATTTACTTTTTATGGCTAGCTAGGTGCCTGGAATTTCCCTTGAAGGGACTTAAGATTTATCCTTTATCTTCATGCTTGGTGGCACCAGCGGGCCCCTAAAAGGGGTCCCTGGTCCTTCTCAGCATCAGCAAGGGTGTGTTTGCACGTGTGGCTGAGGGTTTTTGTGTATTATGCACGTGTTCCTGTGTGTCTGTCACCGTGGGCTGTTTGTGAGTATCTGCGGTGAGTATGTGTGCGTGTGCACATGGCTGTGTGTGCGCGTGCACATGCGTGTGCAGGCGCCCATGGCTGGGAGTGAGGAGGATGGATTCTTGGGACACAGAGAAACTATGAAATGAGAAGAGGCAACAAGAGGGCGTGCTTCTCAGTATATATTTCTTTATTTTGTGTTTTCTTAAATCAAATGTGTACATGCAGATCATCCAAAAGGCCGAATAGTGCGACAATTGTAAAACAAAACACGGCGGGCCCGCCTCTCCCCTGCCAGGGTGACCACCCTCCCCTTCCTCAGAAGGTGCTGCCTGGGCTGTTGCTTCTGGCGTTTGAGACCCTATTTCCAAGTAACCTGCTTGTCTGTGCTGCTACCTCTTGATTAATCGGTTTTAGACGTTCTCTGTTGACCGCCTGTTGTGGTTCAGGGAGATTTAGCTCTTGCACCCTTCTGGGGAGCGTCGTCTCACTCCCTCTCTCAGTCTTTCTGTCCAATCCGATGCTGTTTTATATCCTGACTGCCCTGTGAATATTGTTCGCTACTAACCCAAGCAGGGTAGCCTCGTTGTTTCTTTTCTTGTGTGATTTTTGTTTTTCCTGGATCCTTGCCCCCTCCCGCCCTTGCTTGGTTTTTGGTGTTACCACGGCTACATTTCCTTACACGTCCATTGGCCTCAAATGTCATTTTCAGCGTGGTCGAAGCCTGTTGTTTCTTTCCCCCCCTGGGTTCCTCTCTCCCACCTGCCCCACGGCCACCATCCCGGGGCCCCCTTTGTCCCTCTCCTGTGTTGGCTCTCCTGTCCTCTCGGTCCCGTGTCTTCTCTTTCCCGCTTCACCCCCCGTTTGCTTAGCTTCCTGAGAAAGCTTGCTCAGGAGGGAAAATGCTTTCAAGGACTCGCGTGTCTGACAATGCCTTTATTCCGTCCTCTTGTTTGACTGGTGATTTGGCTGAATATAGAATTCTAGATTAAAAATAATTTTCCTTCAGAAGTTTGAAGGCATCTCACCATTGTCTTGTGACTTATGATGTCATTGTTAAGAGGTTTGGTTTCATTCTTATTCCTGATCTTAGCATATACCTGTTTCCTCCCAACTTCTGGAAGCTTTCAGGATGTTCCTTGTAACCCTGATGTTCGAAAATTGCAGTGACATGTCCTACTCTGGCTCTTCTCTTTCACCATGTTGGACACTGGGGAACTGTTCTAATCTAGAGATTTTTTTTTTTTTTTTGAGACGGGGTCTCATTCTGTCACCCCGGCTAGAGTGCAGTGGAACGATCATAGCTCACGGCAACCTCAAACTCCTGGGCTCAAGTGATCCTCCTGCCTCAGCCTCCCGAATAGCTGGGACTACAGGCACGCGCCACCACACCCAGCTAATTTTTTGTAGAGATGGAAACTTGCTATTTTGCCCAGGCTGGACTTGAACCCTGGGCTCAAGAGATCCTTCCACCTCAGCCTCCCAAAGTGCTAGGATTACAGGCGTGAGCCACCACGCCCGGCCTCAATCCAGAGACTTATCTTCATCAGTTCTGGAAAGTTTTTGTGCTTTATTTCTTTGATATTTTTCTCCCTACTATATTCTCTCTTATCTACAATTCCTCTTGGTTAGATGTCCATTTCTGGAATTTATCCCTGAATTTTCTTCTGACTTCTGTTGTCCATCTCTTTTGCATTTTTTGTCCTTTACTTGCAAGTTTGCTTGTTATTGTTGTTCCACTTTCTGGGAGATTTTCTCAACCTTATTTTCATAATGTTACTAACTGTTTTCTACTATCACATTTTTAATTTCTAAGAGCTCTTTATTATTTTCTGATTATGTCTTTCCTTTTTAAAAAAAGCCTCCTGTTTTTGTGTCGTGGGTGTACTATCTTCCCTCTCTGAAGCTATTGGAACATTTTTGAGACGTTTTTTTCCTGCTATCTGTATCGTTTCGGTTGCTGATTTTTCCTTTTACCTCAAGCTTGGAAATGGCTTGGCACTGTGACTGAGCCTGTCTTGATTTAAAATTTTGATATTATGTTCATCAAAATATTATCTTTTCTTGCATTAATTTTGATTTTTAAAAATATTGCATTAAAATATTCTTTCTCTTGATTCCTGGGTTTTTTGGTGCCACCTGAAATGTTGCCCCTGCGGTAAATGCCTCTTTCACTTCACCCTAGTCCTGGCCCTGAGGTGGAACCTCAGAGGACACGGCCCCGGCCCCTTCCCATTCTGCCCTGTTGTCTGCATCCTGCAGAACCACAAAGCAGCGTGACCAGGGTGGGCGATGGAGTGGAAGGCCAGGGCAGGAGAGGTCCCTGAGTAAGGAGACATCTGGCACTCACCCTCCACCCCACAGCTTTGTTGGGTCATTGGTTGAATAACTGATATTTGCTCTGCTCTGTGCCAGACATGACGGTCAGAAGGATTTTGTCGCAGTCAACACAAAGAGGACCTTTCGGAAAAGAGCCACGGAGATGCAGACTTCTGGAAGCAATTGTCTGTGTGCGTTCAGAAAGAGCAGTGGGGTTCATTAAGAGCCAGTATGGATTCAATAACACCGGAGTTTAAAAAACAACATCACAAATTCTCAGGCTCCACCCTGGACCAACTGGGTCAGAAACATTGAAGATGGAGCCTGGGGATTTGTTTCTTTAAAAGGTCCCCATGTTTTCCTGGCAAAGTCACCAAGAGAATAAAAAAAGAAAGTTCCCTGTGTGATTTGGTGGTCATCTAGGTGTGGGGACTTCTGATCTGTAAGATTTCAAACCAGTTTTATACTTGGTTACCAGATTAATCTCCAGACAGTAAGGCTTTGCCATCGGGGGGCAGGGGGGACTTTCTTGACCGCCTCTGCAGCCACACATCAAGCGTCCACATTAAGGAGCAAAGCCACCCTGGAAGGAGCCCTCTGTCTGCCCCAGGAGTTGTCCCCAGAAGACAGGAGGATCAGACTTCCAGCGAGAGTGCAGATGGCAGATCAGGGACCAGAAGACCTCATGGGGGGCTGGAGTGGTATCTGCCTCAGCACAGGTGAAACTACCGGGACAAATAGAAATCCAGGCACTTCAGTTTAGAATAAGTCTGGAGAGATGTGGTTTGGCAGCAGCTCATGAGGGGAAGACTCGGGGCTCATCATTTCTTGTGGGCTGGGATGAGTCAGGCGCATGAAGGGACTGCCAAGGTTGGCGGTGGGAAAATCGCTGTGTTAATGGGAACCCGGGGACAAGGGCTGGGGCGCTGGGGATCCTCTGGGCTATTTCTTGGTGTGACCACAGCTGAGGGGCTTGTGCCCTCTTTCAGGGGGTTATCTAGAAACCAGAGGAGTGCAGGGGAGGGCGGCTGGGATGGTGAAGAGACTTGCGCTCTCGTGCCAGGAGGGCTGGTAGAAGGTGTTTGGAGTATTTAGCCTGGCACAGAGAAGGTTCTAGATGTGGCCGTTTTCTAAGAGCTGCAGGGCTGTGACTGGGGCACGGGGGGTAGACTTTATTTTTCTCCATATCACTTATCACCTACTGCATTGAAGTATCTATTTATTTGTTTATGTTGCCCTCTTCCCCCTGGAAAGTAAGCACCATGGGAGCCAGACTGTGATCACTCCATCCTCAGTGCCTGGCCCTGGGGGTAGGGAGTTCCCCATACTCAGAGGTCTCCAGAGACCGGGTTGTTGAAGAGAAGAGTTGAGCCTGGCTTGGGTCTAAGGACCTCAACTCTACTGACTGTTGGATTCCCACACACACGGGAGAAGGTCGGCGCTTACACAGTTGGTGCATGTGTGTCTGCACACTCCCACCACCCGGGTGGTCTTGTGCCAGAACGCTACTCCGCCTTGCCGTTGCGCCTCGCCCTGAGCGGTGATCAACTGAGGATGCCGATGGGATCTCCCCAGCACAGGTGGACCTCAAGCCCCCTCCCCACTATCTGCCTACATTTGGCCTAGAGATGGGCAGCCTTGGACTTGGCAGGAGCCCAGGAGAAGGCCCCGGAGACACCTGCTTCTCCCACGTCTCTGAGAGCTCAGGGTCCCTATGGCCTAAGGAAATCTGATCTAGATAATGCTTGGTGGCAACGGGTGGACAGGATGAGAGGACAGTGTGGGAAGGGATATTTCACCAAGTCCGACTTAGTCTGCTTCACAAAGTTTTCTTGGGTTTCAGCAGGAAATCACTCCCACTGTTCATCCACGTCACAGCCTGGTTTGTGCGGTGGGGCCACATCAAGGGGCTGAGGCCCAGCAGGGGGCTGCTGTTCCCTTCACCTCCCCCTATACTGGCCCTAGTGCCCCACTTTCCTCCGTCATTCCTCAGTGTGCCTCCTGGCTGTGGGCCTCCCTTTGGGCCCATCCCTCTGGCCCAGCCCCCTCAACTCAGCCCCTCCATCCAGCCCCTCCACCCGGCCACACTGCTCCTTCCAATTCAGAACCTCTTGCTTGCAGGCTTTGGGGTGTCCAGGCTGCGCTGCCATCCTGGGGAGCTGGCAGCTCTGAGGGCCCTGGTCAGAACCATCTCCATAAATTTCATTCCCACGCCCATTCTGCCACCACATCCCAGTGGAAATAGGACCTTGTCCAGACTCAAGCTTTCCAGAGAATTTCCACCAAGACCAATCCTCAGGCCCCAGGGACTGGTCTTAGTGGGAATTCTTGGGGGAGTGGGACGGGAATTGGGGGAAGCCATGGTGCTAAGTCAGAGACCCTGGGGTGTGCTGCAGTTTATTCTCCAAGAGGCTGGAAGGCAAAGGCCTTGGACAAATGTTCTCTTCCCTTGGGGATATCCAAATGCTACTCCAAGGATTAAGAACATTCAGATTTGTAGGTGGTTCCCCCCTTTCACTCTGTAATAGAAAAGGCTCCCCTCCGCCCACCCCAGTCTTCCCCCAGCCCAGCTTCCCTGAATCCCTGTCTCCTTTCTAGCTCAAGCAACACATCCCAGCTCGTGCATCACCCGGGAGTGCTGAGGGCCCCTGTTCGGGGCAGGCATCCCGCCATCCAAGACTGGTGGGCAGGGAGCCAGACACATGAGTGCAATGCCTGTCCGGTTCCTTCACCTTCCAAAGGAGGCAGTTCTCAAAAGAAGGCCTCCAGAAGACCCCCCTCCCCAGATCCCAGGGCCTGGGGAGATGAGACAGACAGACTCATAGCACAGACATGCAAGAAGCAAGCAGTGCTCCCCAAGGAACCCCACCATGCGCTGTGCTCGGGGGAAGTGATGACACGAGGACATCTGGGAGTAGGGTGTGGGGTGGCTGGAGGGAGGGGAAAGCTATGAGGCAAAATTTGAAGAGGGAGAAGATAAAAGATGTTGTGCGGAGGAAGGGTGTCCAGGGAGGTGGGAGGTGGAATCCAGATGTCCAGTCTCCAACGCTGCAGAAAGAGTCTGGCGGTCCTGGCCCGAGCTCTGGGTCCTGACGCAAACCATCTGCATGGCCTTGGGCTGGACACTCAGTTGCAAGCCCTTGCTAGCTTCAGATTTCCCAAATGGCTGGTAAATACTGACCTCACAGAGTTGAGATTTCAGAGCAATACGTGAGGCACGTGACGGTTCTCATCCTCGGGGCTTGGCAAAGGGCACCCCAGCGCCTCCTGGCTGCTCAGCCCCGTGCCATGTCTCCTGTGTCCTCTCCTGGACGCTTTTCCTTTGCCTTTCGCAGGTTGCTGTGTTGGTTGGTTTCTTTCTTTTTTTTTTTGCTGAGGTGAGATTCACATAACATAAAATTAACCATTTTAAAGTGAACAATTCAGCCGGTTGTGCAGTGGCTCATGCCTATAGTCCCAGCTACTCAGGAGGCTGAGGTGGGAGGATCTCTTGAGGCCAGGAGTTTGACACCAACCTGAGCAACACAGTGAAACCTGATCTCTAAAAAAAATAGAAAAATTAGCCTGTCGTAGTGGTGCATGCCTTTAGTCCCAGCTACTCAGGAGGCTGAGGCAGGAGCATCGCTTGAGCCCAGAAGTTTGAGGTTGCTGTGAGCTACAATGACACCACTGCACTCTAGCCTGGGCAATAGCGCAAGACCCCATCTCCAAAAAAATAATCAACTGAAGAAGTCAGTGGCATTTAATACATTCACAATGTTATGCAACCACCGCCCCCGCGCCCCCCCCCCCCCGGTCTAGTTCCAAAACATTTTCATTACTCCATTAAGCAGTTTCTCCCCGTACTCCCTCCATCCCAGCCCCTGGAAACCACCAATCTGTGTTCTATTTCTATGAATTTACGTATTCTGGATGTTTCATATAGATGGAATCATATAATACATAACCTTTGCGTCTGGTTTCTCTCCTTTAGCACAACGTTCTCATTGCATGTATGCACCGTAATTTGTTTATCCATTCATTTACTGACGGACATTTGGGCTGTTTCTATCTTTCGGCTGTTGTAAATGCATAGTGCGGCCATGAACGTGTGCAAATGTCTTGTTTGAGTACCTGTTTTCAATTTTGGAATATACCTAGGAGTGGAATTGCTGAATCATATGGCAATTATATGATTAACTTTTTCTTTTAACCGCCAGACTGTTTTCCACGGCAACTGAGCTATTTTATGTTCCCATCAGCAATGTACAAGGGTTCTAATTTCTCCACATCCTTGCCAACACTTGTTATTTTCCCTTATTTTTTTATTATAGCCATCCTAGTGGGTGTGAAGTGGTACCTCGTTGTGGTTTTGATTTGCATTTCCCTAATGATTAGTGAGGTTGAGCATCTTTTCATGTACTTTTGGGCTATTTTTGTATCTTCTTTGGAGAAATAGCTATTCAAATCCTTTATCCATCTTTTTTCCTTTGTCTATTTTTAGATTGGATTGTTTGTCTTTTTGTCTTAACCCCTCTGAGCCCATTTCTTCACTGTCCAACAGGGATGCTATTGTCTAAGTGTTACTGCAAAGGTACTTACTTCACAGTAATGTACATAAAGGGCCCGGCGCATGGTTGGGAGTGATAAACATTAGCTGACTCTGAATTATGCTCTGGTCTAGAGGGACCAACCATCCCAGTTTTCCCAGGCTGGTCCTGGTGTTAGCACTGAAAATCTGGCATCCTGGGAAATTCCTCAGTTTCAGGTAAACCAGGATATCGCTCACCTACGGTGGTCCCAGGTAAGATAGACAGCGTGCATCCTTGCCAAGTCTTCACTCTGAACCTCAGTTTCCTCATCGGTAATGCGGGACTGATAATGCCACACAGAGTTGTTATAAAAATGGGATGTGCTAACTGGTTGAGAAAGTTAACCAGAAAAATCCCTCCCAGGCCTTACCTAAAAGTACGAAAACAGGATCACAGTAACAAAAGAGGATTTCCTGGTCTGAGCGCTTCAGGCGCTCTCTTTCACAGTCCAGTGCTCCTCAGAGGAAGGGAAGGGAGCAGCAGCGCTGGCCGTGCCTGGGAGCTTGTTAGAAATTCACATTGTCAATCTCCAACCATACCACCCTGAATGCACCCGATCTCCTCTGATCTCGGAAGCTAAGCAGTGTCAGGCCTGGCTAGTACTTGGATGGGAGAAATTCGGAATCTCAGACCCCTCAGACCTGCAGAATCAGAATTCCCAGGTACAACAGGTCCTCCAATAACTTCGTTTTGTTATAATATCGACGAGAAAAAGAAATGGATCCCCATCTGAGGCCACCGTCTGTGTGGAGTTTGCATGTTCTCCCCATGTCTTTGTGGGTTTTCTCTGGGTCCTCTGGATTCCTCCCACATCCCAAAGATGTGCATGTTAAGTTCATCGGCGCGTCTGAGTTGTCCCAGGGTGAGAGTTGACACCCCGTGAGAGGGCGTCAGAGCACCTGTGACGGAGTGAACGGCATCTTAGCCAGAGTCGGTTCCCGCCTTTCGCCCTGAGCTGCTGGGGTAGGTGCCAGCCGCCCGCAACCCTGAACTGGAATAATTGGATAAATAATTATCTTACTTGTTTTTATGAATCTTTCTTAAATGTATATATATAGCTCACATATATTTCAATGTTTCGTATTAGAAGTGTTTTGGTCTTTATTTAGAAGTTTGGTGTTTTTTGGACCAGAAATATATTGGAGGAACTTAACTCTTGTTTCTATCAATTAGCCAGTGCTAAAATTCATTTTGTTATATGTTGTTTTGCTTAAAATTGCAGTTTCCAAGAACACATGGCTGACGTTAAGTGAGGACTCACTGTAATTCACGTGCACACTCAAGTGTGAGAAGCATGGCTTTAGACCAAAGGCTTCAAAGCCGAGAAATCATCCAGGATGTGGAAAATGCATCAATATCTCCCTCACAGTAGTGTAATATTTATGAGAGCATAAAAATTGGAAGCACCTAAATGCCCAATAAAAGGGAAACAGTTAAGAAAATTGTGGGTTTCCTTCTGAGTGGATTGTCATGAAGCCATGACAAATGATGGCCAGAAGTACCATGGTCACCATCAAAAAACTACCTTAGGTATCAAGAAATGTGACGGAAGCAGGATTATGAGTGCGAAATTATATATACATATGAAAAAACACCAGAAGGAAATAGGCCAGTATGAGACCAGAGGAGGGACAGGGGAGGCCTGTTTTGTTTTTGTTTGTCCTTATTGTCCTAATTCTCTGTGGTTATGTGATTTATGTTTATGCTATCAAATCTCCGATTGGCTGTCATCCCCCAAAAAGCCCACGTGTTGACTCAGTGCCAGAATAGGAGGATGTCTCTGTTTCCGCGAAGTGTTAGGGTGTTAAGAAATGCCCGGCTGGAAAGCCAGTCCATGCTTTCTTTCCAAGCCTAATCCAAACCCTTTCTAGGGCTTTCTTAGGTCAACCTCACCCACCCTGACACCTCTTTACCCCAGGCCCTCAGTCTGGGTCCCTCCTTTCTGGGATATACTAGGGTACCCACTTTCTGCACTTCTGTGATGACAAGTGTCCTGCGCGCATTTATTTCAGCCTGAGGTTCGAGTACCTTCGGAGGGCAGCTGGAGCATATCGTGTGGGAACATGAGGTGAGGGGAAATAACAGCAGCAGGGGGTGTTAAAGGAGCCCTTCCTGAGTGCCAGCTTTACATTTAATCCACACATCTACCCGATGTGGCAGGTGTTTCTCTCTTTAACTATCAGGAACAGAGAGGTGAAATCACCTACCCAAGGTCACACAGCTAGTGAATTGCAGAGCCAGGACAACAGCCCAGGTCTTTCTGCCTTCAGAGTCTGCGCTCTTAACCACTGTCTCCTCGGGGACAAAAATGATTGACATGCTGGTGCAGAGGGTGCTTCTAGACCAGTACTTTACTCTGCAAAAAATCCCCTGGGAAGCTGTTCCAAATGTACGTTCCGATTTAGCAGGTTTGGGGCTGGGCCCAGGAATCTGCATTTCTAGGGAGAGTGATGCTTATGTTGCTGGTCCTGGGGCACACTTTGAGTAGCAGGATCTAGAACGCATTCCCGTTGGTCTTGGAAGGCCTCAGGAAATGGCAGCAGCAGGGACTGGGATGTCCCCTCCCCGCAGTAATCCTGCCCGCGCCTCCCACGTTGGGCCAGCTGCCTGCAGCACCATCCTGACAGGCCTGGCTGGCCGAGTCTCTGCATTAGGCCCCGCGGGGCGCCCTCGGTTGCTCGCCCCAGCATTTCCACCTGCCAGTTGGCTGACAGGTGATGGGCCGGTTGTGACAGCTCAGCCAGAGTTTCTGTCCAGAAACGTCTCGAGCTCAGCCAAGGTAAATGCTACCCTGCCGTCAGCAATGAAATGCCTGCCGGGCCTCCTGGCGTGACTAATTGAGGCAGAAGAGACACTGTAACGCGGACGTTTAGGATGGAGCTGGGGACTGTTCAGAGGAGGCAGCCCCCACAATCAACCTTTCATGGAAAGGTCCGGCAAAATCACCGCAATAGCTCCCCCTTCTCAATACCTACTGTGGGCCGGGCACCGGGCTCAGAGCTTTCTGTTGACATGTTTTGTCTAATCCTCTCAAGAGCCCCGCGAGAAAGATTACTGAGGAAACTGAAGCTCAGAGTGGAGAGGAAGGTTTGGCACCGACTATTACGTAATGGAGCCAGGTTTTGAACTTGGGTCTGTCTGACTCCACAGCCCATGCACTTGATCCTAGGGCAGTGGTCTTCAGATTGTGCTCCACGGAACCCTAAGGGTTCCCAGAGGTGCTTCACAGGCTGCTGTGGGAGGGAGGGTGGTGGAGAAGGAAGTAGCACGGGAGGCCGGGCTCTGGGCCCTTCCCTTTCCTTCCCCCAGAGTGGCTTTACTTTGATGTGATTTTTTTTAAATTTTATTTCAGCATATTATGGGAGTACAGATGTTTAGGTTACGTATGTTGCCCTTGCCCCTCCTCCCCCTCCAAGTCCCAGCTTCAACTTTGATGTGATTTTATGTATTGAGCTTCCACAGAAGATGAGTTGGACAAAAGGATTTCAGGACCAAAAATATTTGAAATTCGTAGCACACTGCCTCCCAAACAGATGTGGATTATCGACCAGGGCTTCTTACACACATCTCAGAGAAACGTAATTCCCTTTGGTGGACTTGCCCAGTGATCTGGCTCTTGCTACCATCCCTAACCCTCATTGTAGAGTTAGGTCACCCCTGTCATAGCTTCTGTGATGGGCTGGGAATTGCGTGAATTCCCCAGGAAGGCTCACTGCCAGACGCCATCTCTATGTCCTTTTTTAGAGACACACAGATGTGGATTGTAGTAAAGAAGCCCTGGGATGGGCTGGCCTGAAGAGACCGCTTAGGGCTTTGAACTAATTAGGACACAGGTTCGGCTGTTATAACAAATGCCCGACTGACAAGGCACTCAGACGTGAGAGAAAGCCATTCTTCTCTCAGAGGTAGCTGTGTGAGCAGAAGTAAGCAAGGGTTGGTATAATATCTGCAAAGTGTCGGGGACCCAGGTTCCCTCTATCTTGTTGCTCTGCCTTCTGCAACATGTGCCTTCCATTTTGTGGTCCAGGATGGCTGTTTCAGCTCCCACCATCACATCTGTATCCCAGCCAGGCAAGGGGAGGTTCCCCCCATTCCTATTAAGGGCAATCATTCTGCTCATCCTGCACTGGCCAGACAGAGTCATGTAGCCATACCTAGGTGGAAGGAGGGCTGGGGGATACAGTCTAGCTGGGTGGCCATGTGCCCAGCTAAACCTGGGAGCTTCTGCTACTCAAGGAAGAAGGGGAGAACGGCTATGGGGAGATCAGTATTAGTCTGTGCCATGGGTGGGACTTCCTCCATCCAAACTGCTGCTGTGAGTGGCAGCATGGTCAGAGGCCCACAGTGGCAGTTGGGAAGTGTCCCCCAAAGTTGGTGAGTTCCAAGCCATGGGACACTTTTCCTCAGTGGCCAGTCAAAAAGCCAGCAGTGATTGACTTTGTAGAGGAAACATCACAGTGGCCAATGTGTTGCCAGGGGAAAGTTCTCCCAAAAATTTGGTTTCTCGCTTCTCTCTTCTCATTCAGATTCTTGCTATCTGTACTGATGAAGGACTGCCTGGGCTCTCCCTGGAAGTTCTTCCTCTGATCACCCCATAAGCAAGACTGTTTTATTTCATGTTCTTTTGGTCCCGAGGAGCCATTTGAGCTGTCTCACAGAGGAGGGTCATAGTGGGGGTGCGGAGAACTGTCATGGAACTTGAAGCTGGACACAGAGGGACACAGAGCCAGACCTCAGGGAAACCGGAAAGCCGTCAGGAGCCAGGGCGGCTCTCTCTGTCTCTCCAGCTCCCCCCTCAGCTTTTGTCTCCATTTCGTTAATTCGTCATGTATTTATTGAAGCCAGATGCGTATGAGGTCTTCCTTCTCCTCTCTGTGGACCAGCGTCTTCTGCAGACAGCTCCAGATGGCGCTGGTTTCCACTCCTGAGCCTCCGTGACCTTTCAACTCAGCTCTGCTGCCACCAACGTCTCAGTTTCCCAATTTCACCCTCCCTGGAGAGGGATCTGATTGGCTCAGGCTGCACAAGCCGTAGGTTGTAGGCTTCCAATAGACAGACTGCTTTTGAATCATGTGACCACCTATGTACAATCCATCTGGCTGGGGAAGCCCAGGGTCCTGTGGGAGAATATGGCGGGTGTGGTTGCTCAGCGGGGTCTGTATGCGTGTAGGGGGTCAGATGGCTTTGGGGTGGGGGCTAGGCATCCTAAAACATGTCTGGTACTAGGACATCATTAAAAATACGATGTCACACCTGCAATTTGAGTTAGCAGGGCTCCATGCAATGCTGATGTTCCAGGAGCATCAGAAATTCTAGACTAAGAGGACTGGTTCCAGAAAGCCCTGGGTGCATAGGGACAGCTTTAATGGCATCACTGGTGCTCATCTCTGAGGAAGTTGGATAAGCTCTGGTTCCATAAAGAACTGGATGGAGACAAAGGATACGGGCCAAGGAGGCCTCCACCCCGGCCGAAGGCTCTTGTTCATTCCACAAGGCCTGACCTGCTGGCAGAATCCTTGTGCCTCCCTGGGCACGCGGACAGATTGCAAGACACTGGGCAGACAGGTCCTTACTAAGCTTTGCTTCCGGAAAGTAAAAGGCATGTTTCTTGTTTTTTTTTGTTTGATTTTGTTTTTGTTTTTGTTTATGTTTTTGTTTTTTAAGGCTGGTCTAGTGAAGCAGTGGGAGTGGAGAAGGAACAAATGAATCTGTAACTGGTTGTGATCAATTAGTCGTAAACGCCACTGCACTCGGACCAGCCTGGTTCTTGTTTTCTGAGAGTGCTGGTTCGCTGGCAGGGTTCGGAGGGTGAGGGGACACTGTGGTTGACTTTCGACGTGTAACTGACCTCACGGCCTTGTACTATAGGAATGGGATTTGGGGCTCCACGGTAACCCCACCCCGCAGCCCGTGTTTGGTTTACATCAAAGCTGTTCAGCATCTGGTGCTGTCCCGGCTACGGGTGTTAGTTCAGAGGTGGCACGTGGCCCAGGTTGGCCCAGTCATCCTGAGGTACACACGTTCGTTCAGTGGCTGGGGAGATGTGCGCTCTCCTTCTCTTGCTGTTGGTGAAAGGTCACTGTCTTTGAGTGGGACTGACCTGGTTTCAGATAGCTATGTGATCTGGGGCCTCACTTAGCAAATGAGACTGATGGCTGGGCGCGGTGGCTCACACATGTGATCCTAGCACTTTGGGAGGCCGAGGCCAGGAGTTCACTTGAGACCAGCCTGGGCAATAGTGAGACTCTGTCTCTACAACAAATTAAAAAAGTGGCTGGGTGTGGTGTCCTGTTCCTGTAATCTCAGCTATTCGGGAGGCTGAGGCTGGAGGATTGCTGGAGCCTGTGAGTTCGAGGTTGCAGAGAGCTATGATCACGCTGCTGCACTCCAGCCCAGGTGACAGAGGGAGACCTTGTCTCAAAAAAAAAGAACACAGGACTGATATTAGCACTCTCCTTCCTCCCAGCGTTGCCGCGCAGTGATAAATATGGAACGCCCGGCACACTGTCGTCACGGCTCTGTGAATGCCAGCCTCCCTTCTCCTCCCTCCCGCCCTCCCAGTCACTCCCCTGTGGACTTTGTCCTTGGCTCTGCCCAGCAGTGACCTGCTTCAAGTCACCCCCGCCCCCAAGCTGCAGTGTGGCCTTACCCATCACCCTGTGGCCCCCCTCGACCAGTGCTCTGAGTAGATACAGCTCCTGGCTTCACTGTCCCCGGGTAATCAAAGTCCTGCGCCTTCATTTCCGACACTTGGAGCCTCGGGGAGAGCTCTCGCAGGAAGCAGACTGACTGAAACAAGACCTTTCTCCGAGCCTCAAAGCACGTCTTAGACACGGCCAGCTCCGGGTCCTAGGCAGGAGCTGGATTCAGTTGACTCCCAGAAGTACCCGAGAGCACCTGTTTACCCTCCACTGCTATCCCGCTTGGTTTGCTGGAACGATCCTATCCTGGTCACCAGAATGTGTGGTGGCACCAAGAAAACGGGCAAAACATGAGGGGCAGGCTTTCACAAATGATACTTTGTTCAACAAATCCTCCAACTGAATACATACTCGGTGCTTAAACACTGTAGGTAAAGGCTGACCTTACCCTTGGGGAACCTACGGGCTTACAGGAAAGGCAGACATGAAGATAACAAGTATAAAAGCCAAGTGCATCGTTACAAGCACAAAACGTTAAGAGAGTGAAGCACGGGGCGCGATGAGACCGTGGCGGCATAGGGAGGCACTCTTGGGCAAGTGACCCCTGCGATGAGGCCTGGTGGACGAGGAAGAGTCGCTTCTGAACAGGGTGGGGAAGAGGTTTTGAGTCACAAGAGGCACCAAGGCCCTGAGGCAGACAAGTAGCTGGTGATTTCCAGAACTGAGAGAAGCCCAGCAGGACTGGTGCGTGGAGAGCAAGGGGAGAGGAGGAAGTGCTGGGTGGGGCCACATCACTGTGCGTTTGTGAAGGATTTGTGTGTAAGTGATTAACAGAGAGCTGAACCCAGGAATTTAAGGCCCATGCCTCCAGCAACGTCTTCAGGGGGCTGAGGCTCCATCCAGTTCTCTACTCCACCATCCTCAGGGTGTGGCTCTTGTCCTTTTACTCACAAGATGGCGGTTGGAGCTCCAGCAATCATGTGTGCATTCCAGCCAGGAAGAAAGAGAAGGGCAAAGATAAGAGGGACCCTAGGACCTTCAGCTAATCTCATGAATCAGCCTGTGTTACGTGGCAACCCTTAAGACATCCAGAGAATGAAGTTGGGTTTAGATGGCTACATTGCTGCTTGCAAGGGAATGGATATTGGAGAGGCTGTGCCCAGAGTCTACCACACAGGGACTTGTAGGTTGTGGTAAGGGGTGTGGCCTTTGTTCTAAGTGCAGCTGGGGAGCCACAGAATGTTCTAAAGGAGGGGAGTGACGTGGAGAGGGGAAAACAACTGCAGGTTGTCCCAACTGAGCCACAGCAACACACACCTGTGGGCATGTGTGTTAGTTTCCTAGAGCTGCCATAACAAATTACTACAGGTTTGGGGGGCTTAAAACAACAGAAATATATTCTCTCACAGTTCTGGAGGCTAGAAGTCAAGGTGTCAGCAGGGCCACACTCCTCTGAAGACCCCAGGAAAGAATCCTTCCTTGCCTCGTCCTAGCTTCCGGTGGCTTCCGAGGATCCTTGTCTCCAGGACAGTGTCTCGAGGGAGCCCCAGGAAGCTTGTGAGCGAGTGATGTGGCCTTGCCTGTGTTTTAGGTTGGTGTCACTGCCGTGCCAAGGACGGCTGGAGGCACGGGCAGTTTGGAGGTGGCGGCAGTGGGAACGCCCGCCACTGCCACGCTTCTTCCACTCATCTTCCCACGGCCTGCCCAGACCCAGGTTCCCAGAGCGTGTCCCTGTTAGAAGAGCAGAGTGAGGAGTGCAGGAACCCTCGTCGCTGCTCATGCTGGGCCCAGGGCAAGGGCTGGCGGGGCAGCTGGCAGCTTGGCAGGGACAACATCGTTTGTTCTGCTGTGTCTGCAGCCACCGCTGCTGGGCAGCCTCATTAGTGACCCACGATACCCAGGGCTCCTCACGGGTCAGTAGTCCCAACTCTGCGGTGGTCACTGCCAAGGGAACCTGCCCACCAGCCTCCTGTCCTCCTGCGGCTGGCGCTTTTGGGCGGGTTCCAGGAAATGCTCCGACATCGCCCATTCCTGGCTCTTCCAGTCTTTCTGCCAACCATTTCCCTCGGCTCCTTTAAATCCTGGCCCCAAATGTTCCTCTGCAAGAGAGGTTTTGCAGAATGAACCCCTAGCCACAGTGCTCTGGCTTGTTCTTTATTTTATTCCCACTGGGCACACAGTAGAGGTTCAAAACTATGCCCTGAAGGAAGCTTTGCTACTGCTCTCCCTTTTCTCAACCCTCTGGTGACCGCAGTCTGGGCTCGTGTCATCTTTGCTTGAAGGTGTGTGTCCACATATTCTGCTCACGTAAGTCCAGCCTCCTTCATCAGACCAGCAAATCTCCAAGATCAAGGATCAGCCTCCTCCTTTAGACTCGTGCCTTCTAAGATCCAGTTTTTTCTTTTCCCTTAAACAGGGTACTTCTCAAGGACAGGGACTCTGTCTCCCCCTTGGTCTGGGAGCTTCCTGGAGACAGGCGCTCTGTCTGGGGCTGTCTTGTCTGTTCCTCCCTTGTGCCCCAAACTGAGCTCGGCCTTGGTCGTGCTCTGAAGGGACTCGAACTGTAGGATGAGCCTCCTGGCTTGTCTGGACATGGCTGGACTGAGCAAGGACACAGCAGGTGTGGGTTTGGCTGGGCCAGACCTGCTGGGCATGGCTAGGGGCCAGCTGGTGAGCTGTCTGGGGCCCAGGGGAGCCCAGGCTCTCCTAAGCCTAAACTTGTCTCTGGGCCACAGGTCCAGCACCCAGGGAGGGCGGTGACTTCTTGTCTGAGTGGAGCGGGGCGGGGCAGAGAGTGGCTCCTGGCACGCGTGACTACTCATGCCTCCCGTGGGCTTTGTCTTGGGTGCCGGCAGGAGGACAACCACAGCTACTATGTGTCCCGTCTGTACGGCCCCGGAGAACCCCGCAGCCGGGAACTGTGGGTGGACGTGGCTGAGGCCAACCGGAGCCAAGTGAAGGTCCACAGAATACTCTCCAACACCCACCGGCAGGCTTCGGTGAGTGCCCAGGTCCCCGCAGTGCGTCCCCTGGGCTGGGAGGCCGAGGGCCAGCCCACCTGGCCTGGTCAGTTGGCGTGGCTGTGGCCTGAGGTCTGCGATCTGGGAGGTGCCTTCCAGGGGTTCCCGTGGGGCTCAGCCAGAGCAGGGGTGGCCACCTGTGGTCCTAGAGGCCTGCCCTGGACATGCTGTCTCCACTGGGTGCAGACAAGCACGGGGCAGGGTGGGTGCCCAGGCCCCCGGCCTGCAGCTTGGCCCGTGCTGACTTTCTCCCATCCCCTGCAGAGAGTGGTCTTGTCCTTCGATTTCCCTTTCTACGGGCATCCGCTGCGACAGATCACCATAGCAACTGGAGGTAAGGCCTTGTCAGTGGGTCCTGGGGGAGGGTTTGGAGATCTCAGCCTGAACTCAAGGGGCCTCCCTGGGGAGGCTCGTTGGAGACAGGGTTGTACAGATGGACTGGGGGACCCACGTTTGCCTGTTGGGAACCCGGTTCTCAGAAGGGAGGTCAGTGACTGTCAGACCACCCCCCCTTACATCAGCTCACCTGCTCGTTTGTGTGTGTCTCCCTCCGGGCCAGCGTGAGTCCTGTGTCCCTGTGTTTCTGAGTCCCTGAACGAGAGGGAGATGGAGACGCCAGTGAGAGCCTGGGCTCCTGGGACCAGGCTCTGTGTTGACACGAGGAGCCCATCTTTAATTCCTGTGCACTTTAGTTCTCTGTCCCACTTCCCCAGGGACGGGAAAGCTGAATGTCACTTCCTCTTCCTGTCCCTTTGCCCTACAGTTTATGCCCACCTGGAGGGACAGGGAGAGTCTTTTCTGGTTTGGGGCCCTTTGGCTCCGTACACACCAGACCCAGAGCCCACCAGGCAGGGACAGGGGACAGAGGTCCCCCTGTCACTTCCAGCTCTGCCCCTTATGGCCCTTGGGGAAAAGACCCCAGAAGCAGCCCCTCTCTGGGCCATCGCTGGTGACTCCTCTGCGCCTCTCCCCACCCTAGGCTTCATCTTCATGGGTGACGTGATCCATCGGATGCTCACGGCTACACAGTACGTGGCCCCCCTCATGGCCAACTTCAACCCTGGCTACTCCGACAATTCCACGGTTGCTTACTTCGACAACGGTGAGACCAGATCTCAGAATTTAGGTCGCCTGGCTCCAGGGATGCCTCGGTCCAGCCCCTTTAGAGAAGCCCAAGACCCAGAGAGGGCGAGCGTCCCGCAGCCCCAGAGCCAGGCAGCCACACCGTTCTGTGCTCAGTTTCCTCACCTGTAAGATGGGCACAGAATGCCCACTGCCCCACAGGATCCAATGAGGTCACAAGATGAAAAGTGCTTGGCTCTTAGTAGAGGTAAAATAAGTGTTGGGACCTTTATTATTTTTCATCCGTACCAGGTTGTCCTGTGAGCACCACCCCAGGAGAACAAACGTCTCTCCTGTTTCTCCTCCTTTTTATCTCAAGGGTTCAGGATGGGCAAGAAGGAAGGGGCATGCGTAGGGGTAAGAGGTGATCGAGTACAGTGTCTGGGGGCTGAGGCGGGACCTCTCGGATCCTGTCCAGCGTGGAAGCCAGGCTGGAGTTTGTGGGCTGCCCAGCTCCTGCCTCCTCAAATCTGCAAACTGCCCCCATCATCCCAAAGCGACCCCACCTGTGCCCAAGCCGTTTCTGCAGGGCCCTGCTCCTTGCGCTACCTCCTCATCCAGCCAGGCCTCTGCTCGTCTCCCCAGGGACAGTCTTTGTTGTTCAGTGGGACCATGTCTACCTCCAAGGCCGGGAGGACAGGGGCAGCTTCACCTTCCAGGCAGCTCTGCACCGTGATGGCCGCATTGTCTTCGGCTACAAAGAGGTGAGCGGGCCCAGCCACAGGAGAGCTGGGTCTTGGAGCCTTTCTTTCATTCAACAGATATTTGTAGACAACTTGCAATGTGCCAGGCACAGGGCTTGGCACTGGGGATACAGCAGTTACTAAGATGACTGTGGGCCCTACCCTTGTGGAGCTGTAAGTCTGATTGAGAAAATAGACAGTAATTACACGGATAAATGTAGAATTGCCACTGTGACAAGCGTTCCTAAGTAGAGGTGCCTGGTGTTAACAGAGCCATGCACAAGCTTCCTCACGTTGGTAGAAGCCAGGGGAGGCTTCCCTGAGGAAAGGAGTTGAAATCTTCAGGACGAATAGGAGTTAAGGAAGCAAAGAGGGGAGTAAAGTGTGTTCCGGGAGCGAGAACATCACATGTAAAGGTCCTGTGGTAGCAGAGCATGGGTGGTACAAAGCACTGAAAGAAGCAGCATGGCTGCAGGGAGAGAGTGAGGGGCAGGACAGGGCAGGGGAACAACAGATTTTCCTTTGAGAAAGGTCACTGTGGCTTCAGAATGGGGAACAGATTGTTGGGGGCTCAAAGGGAATGCTGGGAGATGACTTAGGAGACGAGCGATGGCAGCTTGGAGTGGGATGGGGGAGATAGAAAGAGCTGGCCAGCTTTGAGAGCCACTTAGCAGGTTAATTAACAGGCTTTGGAGATGCATTAGATGGGGAAGGGAAGAAATGGAAGAAGTCACTGAGCCGGGGAAAAGGAGAACATGTGCCAGGAGGTGGTGCGGGGGAGCCTGGAATTGGGACGAGGGCCCACTGGGTTTGAGATGTCTTCGAATCCTCCAAGAGGTGACGCGGGTCTGGAGCTCAGAGCGGACGTGGGGCTTCCAACCGTCTTCTCCCCACTGCAGATCCCTATGTCTGTCCTGGAGATCAGCTCCTCCCAGCACCCTGTCAAAGCAGGCCTGTCAGACGCCTTCATGATTCTCAACCCATCCCCGGACGTGCCAGGTGAGTCCCCGGGGATCCCGCAGAGGCCTGGACTGGGTAGGACTCAGCCCAGATTGACGCCACGCCGGTGGGGGGTGGCAGAGAGTTGAGTGGGAACTGGGGGAAGGAGGGAGGCGCAGTGAGCTCCGACTCGTCTCGGTTACAGTAGAGGGACCATCTTTCCCAACAGAACCTCCGGGGGAGGCGCCGCTCTGGCTGTTGAAGGGAAAGGGAGCCAGAGCCCTCCACCAGCACCTGCTCCTTTCAGAAAGACACCACGTTAGGGGTGTTGAGTCCTCCTAGAACACAACCATGATGGCCTCCTCACCCCAGGGATAAAAGGAGCATCCCAGGGTGTCAGGAGACAGGAACGCAGCCTCAGACATGCCATCCACTCTCTGTCATCTCTCTGGCCTCAGTTGCCTGATCTGTAAAATGGGAGAGGAGCTAGAGGGCTACTTCTTCCCCCAGGTCCTCCTCCAGCGCTGACATCTTAGGGGACCACAGCTCTTTCTTTTCTGCTTCCGGCCTCCAGCTCGTGACCATGAGGGCCAGGGATTTGCGTTCCTGGGAACACTGCAGGCCTGCCATCCACTGCTTCTAGACCCCTGGCTCAGTGGCTTTTTAACCTGACCTCTCCTGCTGAGCCGTGTGCAAGTTCTGCCATGTAACCTGCAGGACCCCAGGCGGGTCTAGGGGACACCCTTGTCAGTCTTCCCACCCCACCTATGCTCAGTGGTGTCTGGGGACCTTCTGAGCTCCACCCTGGCCGTGCCAGGTTGGGTGAGAGGATGTGCTTGGGAGCCACCAAGGCACTTTCCTGTAGAAGGGCCAGGCACCCCCATTCTGTGAATTCTGGGGCTTCCAGGGGAAGCATCATTGCTTATGTCTGTTGATTAAACTCCATCAATACACATGTTCTGACTTCCTACTGTGGACTAGGCCACTATGTTCCGGGGGCCGTTGAGACCCAATGAAGAGGAAGCCAGTACTGCCCTTGAGGCATTCGTCGTCTGAGCACAGAAATCTGAGAGCAAGGACCAGGGCTTAGTTACAAGGCTTTATCCAGCACCTTCCACATGCAAGGTGATCGGCACCGTGCAGGGGCTCAGCCCTGGCGCGGGAAGTCTGAGTTGGAGTCCAAACTCTGCACAGGCTTCTGACCTCTGGCAAGTCACTTAACCTCTCTGGGTTTATTTCTTCGCCCGTAAAATAGGGATAAGAGTGATACCTCGCCTCCTACAGTTACCGTGAAAATGAGTGAATGCAAGAACGTACGTAACGTGTTTGGCCCGATGCCTGGCACATCAGGTCTCGGTCCTGTACTGGAACATGGTCCCGTGCTGGCCTTTGTGACTCATATTTCATCGTCCAACAGGACCCTGGTACCGAAGCAAACGGTGCAGGAGTAGGAGCGGGTAACGTCATGATGCTGGTGTGTCACAGGTCACAAGCCACAACCACAGGGTTTTCATGTGGCTTTTGTGGCTAGGGACAAAAAGTCACGTGCTAGAGTGGCAGAGTTTCCCAAACTTCACTCATGTGCACATCCCCCTTTGAGATGTTGCCATTTTCATGAATTGCTGTTCTATTATTTACCGATCCTTTTCTTTATCTTCATTTATAAGATTATATTTTTTCATGAATAAATGTATCTGGTCTAAAATTCAAAGATAGGAAAGGATGTACAGAAAAGATTAGGTTTTTCTCCTGCCCCCCTGTTCCCCAGGTCCCTCTCCCTGGAAGCGACCAGGGCCACCCCGTTATTTCCCGAGCTGCAAGCCTGCCTGTGAGCGTGTGGGTGTACACGTAACACACGCTTAACGCAAACGGGTGGCACGGGACGTCCGCTCTTGTGTGCTTGAACGAAGTGTATCGCACCTGCCTCTTTGTGAGCTGCCACACTCCTTTTAATGGCTGCGTGATAGTCCATTCCATGGACGTGCTTTAATGTAACCCATCCCCTGGGGACAGACTTTTCAGTTACTTCCAATCTTTTGCTATAATACATAATGCTGCAGTAGGTACTTTTATGTCCCCATGTGAGTATTTCTGCAAGATAAGTTCTCAGTAGCTGAATCGTTGAGTCTAAGGACAGGGGCATTTCTATATATTTTTTTTTGTATAAATGTGTGGGGTACAAGTGTGATTTCGTCACACGCGTAGATCGCATAGTGCTGCAGGCAGGGTTTTTAGGGTACCCATCACCCCAATAACGTACATTGTACCCATTGAGTGATTTCTCATCACGCCTCCTATTCCCCCCTCCCCCTCCCGAGTCTTCACTGTCCACCATTCCACACTCGATGTCCCCGCGCACACCTTATTAATTCCCACTTATAAGTGAGGACATGCGGTATTTTTCTGTCTGTGTCTGACTTGTCTCACTTAAGATAATGGCCTCCAGCTCCATCTGCGTTGCTGACGTGCACAGTTTTGGTAGCTTTGGCCAAAGTGAGTTCCATGGAGATTCTGGCACTTTACTCTCCCTGGGGGTAAGCACATGCCTGTCACTGCCACTTGCTGCGTGTCCCAAGGCCAGGGCTGGACCCCAGTGCTCCATGCAAATGAGTTGCCTGCAGCCCGTCCAAGGGCTGTGTTGAGGATTAACTGAGAGATGACGTGCACAGAGTGCCCAGTGCAGTGCCTGGCCTGGGCCAGGTGCCCAGAGAGGGCTGGTTGTTACCCAGCGAGCATCTCTCGCCCCCGTCCACACCTTCAGCCTGCCAGCGCCGTGGGTGGGTGGGTGACACTCAAGGGTCGAGGGGTCGGTGAATGGGGCCTGGTTCGTTCCCAGCAGGCCAGGAGCTCTTTCCCCTTTTTAGAAATTCACCAGCCCTTTCTTCCTCCACCTTCTCACCATCTCCCTTTCTGTTGCCTTCTTCTTCCTAACATCTGTCCGCTCCCAGCAGTTCTTGCCTTGGGACGCGCAGCAAGCGAGAGTGACAGGTATGCTCGCCTATGGGGAGCGTAAAGCGCCAGAATCTCCATGGAACTAGCCTTGGCCGTAGCTACCAAAATTACCCATGCCAGTGACATGAGAGGACCTGGAGGCCGTCATCTTAAGTGAAACAGGTCAGACCCAGAAACACAGCGGGCACAGACTTGGTCCCCTAAGCGCATCTGTCAGTGAGACCAGCTGCCGCACGCCCTCCCCACAGCGCTGTGTGTGGTACTTAGAGGTGGCAGAGGACAGGAGGCTGGAGCGTAGGGGCATCTGATTTGCATTTGCTTCTGGAAAGGGGTTTTGTGGTCAAGTTTTTGCTGCTTCCACTTGGGACTACTTCAGCCCTCAGCGTGCTGAGGGTGGCCCCGCCTGTGGTTCTGGGAGTAAATGGCTCTGGTGGGCCTGGGGGCAAAGCGCCCACCACTAAGCTGCAGCTGCGGACTTTCTCCTCCTGGTCAGCAGTTGGGCTGGTTATGGCCTCCATCCGCCACTGGGCCAGTTGGCTGATGGCCATACCGCAGGCCTGGCCTGTGGCCCAGCCTCTCTTCCCTTCCTCTCCTCCCTCTTCAGGGCCCAGCACCCTCTGCCTCCTCTCCCCCCACCACACACCTGCCCGGGAAGACCTCAGGCCCCCGTGGTCTTAGACCCAGAAGTAAAGCCTGGGTCACCTCATGTTAGACGGCAGGCGCTCACTCCATACATGTGCGTGTCTCTCCTCCTTCCCTTTCGCAAACATGCCTTGAACTCTCCTGACCGTTCCTTGTATTTGTGTTGCTGCAAAACTAGAAGCATTTTTAGCCAGCAGGACTGTTTTCCTGATTGCTGTGTGTGGATGGAGCAGTCTTTGCACTCGCACACAAGAGGTGATGACAGAAAACTCTTCCTTAATATCAAATGTGCGTCTTGCCTTGCTTGGTGCGCAGGGCCCTGTGGATGTCAGGTCATCCTTTAAGGCCCAATTCCCACCCTAGGTATTGGCTGAGAGTCAGCTGGTACACCCCACTGTGGTTATGCCAGTTGTCAAAATATTGAAATCCTTTCATTCTTACTGAACAGCTGCTGGTTTGAACCCCCTGAGTACCTCTTGCCACCCCATCTCCCCTCCCATTCCCCTTCCCCCCAAGCTCCCAGTGCTCTATCAAGTGGTTTCTAGCTCGGGGGGCCAGGCATGGACCTTTGGGGTCTGGGAACTCCTGGAACTGTATGTGGAGTGTTGAGATCCGAGTGCAGCATTTTCATATCCAGACATTTTTCTGGGACAGTATCCATGGCTATCACTGGGGTTTAAAATGGGCCACAGTCTCTGATTTGGGAGTAATGGCTTTTATGCGGCTAAGAGGTCAGATTCCTCTGGGTCTGATCAATTCATCCTAGCAAGTAGGGAATTTGTTTGGATTAGGTTGAGCTGCCAATAACAGTAAACTCCAAAGACCCATGGCTTAAACGAAACAGAAGTTCAGGAAGAGCCCTGTGGTCTGCAGTCCCTACAGCCACCATGGATATTGCCATTGTCCAGGCCCACCTGGTCGTTCACTGCCACTTGGGTGGTGTCACTGTCTTGAACCCAGGCTTGGCTCCTCCCTGCCTGGGGCACTGTGGGGAGTGGAGGCTGGTTCCCCACTATTCAAGAATCCCCCAGCCACTGAGCCCTGCCTGGGGGACTCTCTCCTCCCCCAGGCTCCAAACACTTTCCTGCCCACCCTGCTGGGCGAGGGTGGGGGTTTGGGGGGTGCCTGGTGGTTTGAGGGAAGGAGCTGCTGAACACAGCCAGAGTTTTTCTTGCCATTACTGGCTTGTACAAACCGTTACACGGGCTTTGGAGCGGAGTCTGCAGAGCATCTCTGATGAAAAGAAAAGTCACGTGCCATCGGCAGCATCTGTCTGCACTCAAAACGTGCAGGGCGGCTTATACCTAGTTAGCCGGAGAGGCCGCCAAAGTCCATACAAGTTCCTCTATTCATTCGCTTATTTCATGGACAGTATAAAAGCAACTTTAGCGTTGCCAACATCACAGCTGACAGAGATCCTGAGTTAGTGGAATCGGTTAATGAGGATTTTATTACAAAGGGTTTATCACAAAATTGTAGCCTGCCCCTTGGCTGGCCCCAGAATGGCCTCAGACGCCCCTAACGCTCTGGTCCTCCTCTTTTACCAGAACTTTCCTATTCTTTCTGAGGAAGGCTTGAGTCCAAATAGCGGCCAGGCTGCGGGTGGGGGAGGCCGGGGTCCTGGACCAGCGGCCACAGGGACGTGGGGAGCAGAAGCGGATGTGGCCGCCAGATCTGGCCGATTTCACTCTCTCACCTCTCCTGCTAACGGACCCTGTAAAGTGGTCTTTGTTGGAAGGAAGTTTTTAATCCATCCGGGGGCCCCTCGCCCCTCTTTTCCCTTTTCTCTTTTGTTTTTCACACCGCTCTGCTCCCTGAGTCTTGTCATTTCTCTCTTTCTTGCCTCTTCTTTCTTTGCCCTTTTTTTCCTACTTTGCTTCAGTGCTGAGAAGGAATGTCCTGCCTCCCCTCCTGGGCAGAAAGCTCCTTGGGTAGGGTCCCCTGCTGGGACTTGATTCATGATTGTTGAATGAATAATCAAATGTGCAAAGGAATGAAGGAATGAATGAATGAATGAAGACTTCCCCCCAAACCCACTATCTTACATTTTTTATACCATAACCACCCATTCTGGAAGGAAGTCTGTGGCTGGACTTTTTGGTCTCCTGACTTCTGACCAAGCCAACACTTTCTGAAACGAAACTGGACATATAGCCAGAAAAGGCATTCTTGCAATTATTAAAAAGAAGAAGAAGAAAGAAAGAAAGAAAAACTGGCTATGTAAACCTCTCTTTTGAACCATTAACATTTCTTGTTGGCGTGGCAGGGTTTGCCGTGTCTGGACCTTAGCATTTCTGAATCTTTGATGACTGGAAGCAGAGATAAAACAGAACGTCTCGAACTGCCAGAAATGTGGCTTTGGGGCACCGAAAGTGACGTGCAAATGGACATCATTGTCCTTGGGCGAGCCACAGATATTGGTGAAATAATCCAAAGCCAATAACGCAGGTGGGGATATTGTAAAAAAATTAGAACTTACCAAAGCCATACACTCAGACAAGCACAACATGGCAGTTGAAGTGAGCGAGTATTTTCGATTAGCGATCCGTGTCCACACACCCACCCTCGTCCCCTTCCCAGCACCTCTCGGTCTCCCTGCCCCACCAGTAGGGCTGTGTTTGTTTCCAGAGGACACCTGATGGTCCCTGGCTGCACCCACGCTCAGGCACCTCCCCAGCTCTGCTCCCCGACCTAGATGGTGGGGAACCCATCCCTAGCCCCTGGTGTGAGGTGTCTAGGAGCCCCCCTTGCCTTCCTGGCTGCCACTTGTGTCTCTGTCCTTGAAATCGGCTCCTTGACAAGTCCGTGTCTCCCTGTGCCCCACCCTGAGTCCCTTCGTCCCTCCCATTTCACCTTCCTTCTGACCAAGGGCCAACTCTGCCCCACGTCTTGCGGGTGGAGAAATCCCGACAGCTGGCTCTCCTCCTCCTCTGGACTCTGACTTGGGAAGGAGCATGGCTGGCTTTCCGTGGCCCTTTGAGAAAGGCCGTAATCTGTGGTGGGCTGGGGAGGAAGGGCGTGCTTCCTCTGGGCTGCGGCTGATGTTGTAATGAGCTTCTGAGGTTTTTGTGACTCTTTGTAACCCATTCGTTCATTCACAGTCATTTCTTAAGGCCCTGGTGAGTGCAAGGCTGCTGCTAGGGGCTGGGGCACCGAGACAAGTACCACGTGGACTCTGTCCTCGCGGAGCTCGCAGTCTGAGGGTGGCCGGGAAAGTAGATATTGATGAAACAGTGTGACAGGTGACACTGGACATTGCTCAGGGGGTGGTGGAGCTCAGAGGCCGGGCCACTAACTCTGCCCAAGCGTGGGGGAAGTCTTCAAGGAGGAGATGGCATTGGAGCTGAGCCTGGAAGGATGAGGCAGATGGGGGAAGAAAGGCCGACATTAGGCTCTGGACCCCATGGGCTTAGGCACCTTGCAAGGTGGGAGTGGGAGACCTGGAGTTGCAGATTTATTTTTTATTCCATTGCATTTTGGTGCTGAAAGGGGCGGTTTTTCAGGAGAGCTGACCCTGGGGTAGTGGATGGAGAAGAGCTGTGAAAGACCGCCTGGAACTTTTCCATCCTCGACATAGATGTTTCGAGGCCCCCAGGCTCCCTCGGAGCCCAGGCCACCTTCTCAGGGCATTGGTGTCACACAAGGCGTGCCTGCATCACAAGTGGGCCTGGCGTCCCCTCTGGGCACATGAATTTCAAAAAGGTGCCCTTCCTTGCCCCAATCTGTCAGACCCTCCTGCTTGGCAAAGGGTCTTTCTTATAGCAAATCCGTGTTTGTGTGTGTGTGTGTGTGTGTGTGTGTGTGTGTGTGTGTGTGTGTCTGGGCTGCGCACACACACATACAGGGCTCTGTGACCTCGCCCCCTCGGCTTTCGATGGAGGTTTTCTCCTCTAAGAACCTGATGTTCGCGAGGCCTCCTGGGCCCCTTTGCCCTCAGACTCAGGGTTGTTTATGAGAAAAATGAACACGCAATTCAATCTTTTGGATATTGGCTTAATTATTTTTTTTTAAAGAAAGAGATCTAAATGTTTCCCTTTGACTCTTTTAGAAACACAAACCAGGAAACTGCAAGCAGTGGTGTGCTGCTTGCGAGAGAGGATTGAACGTATCTCTTCCTAACTCCATGTTCAGTAACCCTACGTGGGTAGCTGGAAATCAGGCACGGCGGGTATTTATACCACAGAAACTGGCAAAAGCTAAAGTCAAGTCTCCTCTCCCCCCACCCCCCAATCCCCACCCTCTAGGCACCTTGTAGTCCCAGCTACTAGGGAGGCTGAGGCAGGAGGATCGCCTGAGGCCAGGAGTTCAAGGCTGCAGTGTGCTAGGGTGGTGCCTGTGAATCGCCACTGCACTCCAGCCTGGGCAAGATAGTGAGGTCCCATCTCTTAAAAAAGAAAAAAGAAAAGAAAAGAAAAAGAAAGTCGTGAGGACAAATGAGTTGATTCAGATCCCGGTCAGCTCTGATGATGTGAGCTGCACAGTGGCGGGGGCCAGGTCTGTCCTGTGTGTCACAGGGTGCTTGAGAGCTAGCACAGCCCCCACACAGCAGGTGCCCGTGCCTATGTGCGGAGTGAGCCGATGAATAGGGTACGGGGTGGTGCTGTGCTTTTGTGTGAGTTTTCTCATTTAAATAGGTATTTTCCTTGTAAGACTCTGATTAGGCTTGGTAAATTGTAAAGTGATGTATAAAGTTGCATCAGTCCTTGGGTTAAGCTGAGTGAACCTCAGTTTCCCCACTCATGAAGTGAACGGTGGGACAACTTGACTTCTTGACTCCCTTGCAGCTCTCAGCCTGATGGGTCTGAGTCTCTGAAGCTGTGGCCCGTCTCGGTGCTCATAAAGCTCACACCTGGGCCGCGCTCACCTAGTGGGCACCTACCAAGACCACCCGGACCTCTTACCCCACCCACTCCTTCCAGCTCTTTTCCTGAGGAGCAGCAAGTTCCCTGATCTGCCTGGGATGGAAGGAAGGGAGGAAGAGCGGGAGGAGGTGCGGAACTCCCTGCAAAGCATCGAGCTCAATTCAGGAGTTGGGGGCGGAGGGGGGCGCGTTGAGGGTGCCTCGGGGCTGGAGCGGTCGTCCTCCCTGGCAGGAGAGGAAGGCCAAGGCCAAAGTCCTCCTGTTGCCCCTCCCCATGAGAACCAGGAGGGGTGTATATGGGGGGAATTCGGAGGTAAGTGCTCTCTGAGCAGCCCTCAGAGGGGGCGTGGGAAATTCACCCCAACCCCAGTGTCCCCAGGCCCACTGGCCACCTGAGCATTGGTGTCCCCCACTTCCCCTGTTCCCTCCCTCTCTAGTGGGGGCAAAAGCAAGAAAAAGCATCTGGAGCAGGAAGACACAAGGGAAGCCAGGATGGGATGGGGGCAGCCTGGACTCTGGGGCCAGCAGAGGGCAAGGAGAGGCCCGTGCGGTGAAGGGCAGGGGTGGCACTGAGGCTGAGAGGATGAAGGTGGGGACACCAGGGGTCCATATGGCCAGCACTGCAGTCAGCTGCCTCTGTGGGGGTCTCCACTCTGCCCACAGCATCCTCCACAGCGGGAGGGAGCTGAGGGACCCAGTGGAGATTTTCTGACAAGAAATAGGCCATCCTGGGGGCGTGGGGCCGGGAGATGGGGAGCAGAAAGAAACGTGCCGTCCTTCCTTCTCATGCTCAAGTTTATACACATGGGTTAGGGCAGAGTCTGAAGGGTTAGGAGAGGCTGAAAATGCCCAGGAGTCTCTGTCACAAGAAAAACAACAAAAAAGGAGGTGGGGCTGCGAGGAAAGACGGGCTCACGTGCTTTAAGTGGCTCCTCGGTCCACACGCTTCGTGCACATACTTTGTCTCCCTTAATTCTCAGGACAGCCCCGAGTTGTGGTTCTCGGGTAGGCGTGGTGGCACAGGGGAGACAGCAGAGCATCTCACATTGCCATTTTAAGAAAAGCCTTTTCATCTACAATTTCAGTTTCTTCATCCCACGGTGTTGTGGCAGCTGTTTCTGTCTTTCCACTTCACAGACAAGACACTGAGGCCCAGATGACTCGCCTATGGTTACCCAGCAAGTCAGGGGCAGAACTAGGATCAGAACCCGGTCTCCTGCCTCTGAGGTCCTGTAGGAGGTTTCTGCGGGGACAGAGATAGGATGTAAGCCTGGCTCCAGGTCCTGAGCCCTGCTGGGGCCTCCACACGGGAGGGGAGGGAGGATGCGGTGAGCAAGGTGCCAAGGTCAGCCTGTCCACCTGCAGGCACTTGCAGAGCGCCCCCCGTGGGTCAGGTTCAGCACAGAATGCTCACAATCTAACGCCACCTCCACCCTCCAAACAGACCCCTGTGTCCACACAGTGCGCTGAGTGCCGGGGAGGAGGGCACCTGGCCTGAGTGGGGGAGCGGAGGGGACTGGTCAGGACATGCTACTCAGGGGACGTGGCCCTCGAGCTGGATCTGGGAGGGTGAGCTAGACTAAGAGAGAAGGGGTGGAAGAACATTGTGCGTCATGGGAACAGCAGCCGTGAAGGCACAGAGGCAAGGGGAAGCACGGGCTCCCCTGTGTCCTGAGCCCCAGGAGCAGCCAGGCCTCCGCGTTGAGTAGTTTAATCTGCCTGCACCACACGCTGGTACAGGCCAGCGCCCTGCAGCTTCAACGTCACCGCCCAGGTCAGCGGGTTTGCTGCACACTGCTAACCCCTTCAGGCTCCCCGCGGAGGCCTCAGAGTCCTCTGGCCACGACGCGCTCCTGATGACAGGCTCTGCCTCGGTTTCAGAATCTCGGCGAAGGACCATCTTCGAATACCACCGCGTGGAGCTGGACCCCAGCAAGGTCACCAGCAGGTCAGCTGTGGAGTTCACCCCGCTGCCAAGTGAGTAGGGGTCATTCCCACCAATGGGGGGCATTCTACTGTCCTGGGAAGAGCTTTCGCCTCAAATAGACTGGGTTCAGGTCCCAGGCCCCCACCACCCCTGTAGGGGACGGCCACCCAACTTTTCTGGGCCTCCGTGTCTCGTGCGTGACCGGGGCCTAGTGCTACCTCCCTCCCAGAGCCGTGGGAAGGGTTAGAGCCACCGAGGTAGAGTTGGGCACATTGGTGGCAGCTCTGACACTGACCGGGACATCCCAGGCCTGGGGTGGGGTTTGGGCTCGATACAGGACAGCTGTTGCTCTCCACACATACTTGAAACCCAGGAAAGCTGCGCCTCTGAGAACACCTGGCCTGAGCCCCCAGGACGGGCAGTCCAGGAACTGCATGGGCCCGTGGTTTGTTGCTGTACTTTCCTTAGAGGAGGTGACGCTGGAGGCCACAGAGGGCAATGAAGGGATTTAGCGAGCAGCCTCCAGGATCCATGGGGCTCTGGCCCTCTGTACCCCTCTCACCTAGAGTTCAAGGCCAGGCCGAGGACCCACCTGCTGCTGTGGATGCACAGGATCGGGGGTGGATGCTCTCCAGGATGTGGTCGGGACAGCCAGGGAGAGTGCAGGAAGGAGGACAGCCTCTCCGTCCTTGTCTTTTTAGGAGGGTTTCAATTCCCCTTCCCGTCTGGTGAGGCCTCCCAGGCCCCCCACCCCCTGAAGCCAGGGCCTGCTCCTGCCTGTGGCTAGGACACTTTGCAGGTCACAGCCCCACCCCCAACACAATCGCCCTCCATCGAGGCAGCAGGCCTGAGCCCCAGGGCTTCCTCAAGGGCTGGTGAGAGCAAACCCCAAGTCCTAGGATAAAACTGCATCTAGGAGCAAGGACACCCAAGGGCAGGGCTGACTGCTCAGGCGAAAGCAGTGAAGTGTTCTGGGAACGCATTTCTGGGACACTGTCTGTACATTTAAGGCACTTCCCACCCTCCAGTGAATTTTGTGAGCATTTAATAGTGTTCAAGACGTCTGAAACACAGATGAGAAATAAAGGTCAGAGGTATTGCGAGTCCCCCATAAGGCTCCCTGGGGCTCTTCTGTGGCCAGTTTGGCTGGAGCCTTTTAAGGGGCCTCCAGAGTCACCAGGAACAGCCAGGCCAGGCCAGTGCCCGTGTGAGTGCAGCTGGCGGTGGAGCGCAGGGCTGTCAAGGCTGTGATTCGAGCCCCCCGAAAGTGCTCTGCATCCTGGTTTCTGCCTTACCATTGGGAGTGTTAGGTAGGGGTGAGGGGTGTGCAGGTGGCAGGGCAGGCCATAGGGGGATGTGGTCAAGGGGCAAGGGTCATGGGACCAGTAAAAACAGAGAAAAAAACACAACAGCAAGGACTCGAGGTTAGGGACTTTTCCAGACCTGGAGCATGCGCAGAAGCTAGGAGCTTATGACCAAAGGTAACCTTTCCCTTATTAACATAGTAAAACTCACACCCCTCAGTGCCACGACAGTTCCAGAGCCAGCCATGCAAGGACAGAAAATGGGAGGGTGCATGATTCCAGGAGCCTCCACCCACTTCCCCCAAAAGACACGAATAAGCCAAAGAACCAGGACAGCTCTCCCTAACCACTCCGGCCAGGAGGACATCTCCAGGTTATGTCCGGAGGGATGGGGGCTTATCTCCAAGCCTTCACATTCCTTGGTTGGTCCCTCCTGGCCCCTCTTCTAGCAGAGAGCCATGAAAAGGTGGCCTGGAGTGAGGGTGGGGGCTGCGGCAGGAGGAACCCACAGTGGGACCTCAAGGTCAAGGGCTCGGGCCCTGGGCTCAGACAGACCTCGGTTCAAACCCAGACCTGCCACTCTTAGCTCCATGGCTCTCTCCAAGCCTCAGTTCCCTCCTCTGTAAAATGGGGGTAACAAGAGCATCTATGTATCAATTGAATATACCATGTGCCGGCCCCGTTCTAGACCCCCTGGACACACAGGGAACAAAACAGCCAGAGAGCCCCTCCTCCTGCTCAGGGAAGTCCCTGCTCATTTCCTGCCTGTGGCTTTCCATCCGCCCTTCCAGAGCCTTCAACGCCAGGGTAGACAAAAGGACACAATGCCACCAACCACCAGTGCCTCCCAGAGTGACTGAAACGGCCACACTATGCCCACACAGCCTCTCTCCTACTCGCCGAGGGCTGGTCCCAGCTGCCGCTTGCTGGGACTCTGTACAATGCAGATGGGCTTCCTAATTAATGGATTGTAGCACAGTCACACGAAAGCTCACTTTAATGGAGAAATGCATGCAATATTTATTGAATGAAGGCGTGGTGGCTCACACCTGTAATCCTAGCACTCTGGGAGGCTGAGGCAGGAGGATCGCTTGAGCCCAGGAGTTTGAGGCTGACGCCACGGCACTCTAGCCCAGGTGACAGAATGAGACTCTGTCTCAAAAAAAAAAAAGTTATTGAACAAGTGGCCATTTTTTGTGGTTAGTTGTCACCTGCTGTCAAGGTGTCCTGTTGAGCTGCTTATTAGATGAGCTCTTCAGTGGCGCACATTTATTCTGGGTGAGCGCCTGTCTCTCTTTGCAATAAAATGCACGGGCTTTGTGACAACTACTTGCCACTGAGAGGTCACCTGGTGCACTTAAGTGAGTAGCACTGGTTTGCAAGTGAACAGCTTTTAAATGCAGCCCCCGTGCCTCCCGGTCTCTTTGCTCTCACTGCTCCTCTGCATGGCGGTGGCAGAGTCGTGCACGCCCCTCCTGCAAGCTGCTCCCACTGATTTCTGTGCTCTGACCCTGTCCTGCCCAGGCTGGGCCTCAGCTGTCACTCCCTCCTCGTTCCTACCATTTGCAGCCTTTCCACTTGGCGCAGCCCATTAGCAGTTCCGGCTGCAGTGGGACCGCGCCTGGGCCGCGCCCCTCCCAGCTCTACACAGGGACCCTTCTGCCTGGACTTCTCCTCCTCTGGGACAGCTGCTTGCTGGGCTCAGTGTCTGCCTCCTTTCAGTTTCTGCCCGAATGTCCTCTCCTCGAAGAGGCCTTGCTCAACCTCCCTGAGTAAAGCCCAGCCCCACTCTCATTCCGCCTCCCTGTCCTGGCCCACTGTCCTCTCTGGTCTGCTCGCCACAGAAACCCCCGTGTTGACTTATGTGTCCGTCTGTTTGGCCACCAGCTCCGCCAGACCGCGGCTCCGTGCTGGCAGTGCCTCTGTCCTTTCCTGCTCACCTCTGCGTCTCCAGCACTCGGGACAATGCCTGGGCCCTGGTGGACGCTCAAGAAATATTAATATTTGTTGAATAAATGAATAAGCGAGTGAACGAATACCCCACAGGTTTATTGAAAGGAATGAGTAACTCGGTGGTGAGAACAAGCAACCTTTGCCAGGCGCTCCTCCTGGGGCAGCGCAAAGAACAGCACTCTCTAGGTATCACCTCATTTCATCCTCATAGCAAGTCCCCGGGCAGGTGGCATCATGCTCCCCACTTTACAAATAAGGTAACTGAGCCACCAAGAGGCTAAGTAGCTTCCCAAGTAGGACTTCAGCATGGACGAGTAGAGACGATGGCACAGTCCCTGCACACTCTGAGAGGAGAGCTGGGGAAGAAAGGAACGGAACTGCCAGAGCCGGGTGACCTCATAGACTTAGCGCTCAGTGCTCTAGATGGAGGCCAGGAGGAGCTGGAGAGAGGCCGGGTGGGACTGTGATGCCAATGAGGGCCCCCAGCTAGCACTGGATGAGGGGCAACCAGAGCATCGTTTTTCTAGAGACAGGGTCTCGCTCTGTCCCCCAGGCTAGAGTGCAGTGGCATCATCATAGCTCCCTGCAACCTCAAACTCCTGGGCTCCAGCGATCCTCCTGCCTCAGCCTCCCGAGTAGCTGGGACTACAGGAACAGGCCACCACACCAGCCAATTTTTCTAATTTTTGTAGAGACCGGGTCTCGCTCTTGCCCAGGCTGATCTCGAACACCTGGCCTCAGGGAATCCTCCCGCCGCGGCCTCCCAAAGTGCTGAGATTACAGGCGTGAGCCACCTTGCTTTGCCTCAGTGCATCTTTTTAAAAAATAAATTTTATTGCATATATTTCAGTTATAAACATGGTGTTATGAAATACATAAACATAGCAAAAATGAAGCTAATTGACATATCCATCATCTCATGGTTACCCATTTTCTTTTGTTTTTATGGCAAGAGCAGCTAAAATCTGCTCATTTAGCATGAATCCCAAATACAATACAACTCTATTAGCTGCGGTCTTCATGTTGAACATTAGATCTCTAGACTTGTTCATCCTACATATCTGCTACTTTGTGTCATCTGATCTTTTAAAAAAAATCCCTCTGGACTTTGTCATTGTGGAACACACATCTGGAAGTATGACTTCCCCAACTAGGTGAGATCCCTTTGTACACACTTGTTGTGTCCTGTGATTTTCCTACAGAGACCCCGTGACAATTCTCATTCTGTAGTTATTTTTGTTTGATTATCTGTTTAGTGTCTGTGTCCCCATGTGACTGTAAGATCCAAGAAGAGAGGGACCAGATCTCACTGCTGAATGCCCAGCGCCATTTCAGGGCCTGACCCCCTAATGACAGGAGGGAGGAAGGGAGAAAGGGAGGGAGGGAAGTTAGGAAAGAAAGGAAAGAAGTTAGGAATTGGGGCTGGACTCAAGTGAGGGTGGCACTGATGGCCGCAAGGGTCCCTGCTAAGTCAGGGACGCCCTAGTCCTGTAAACACCCATCATTCAGGAGTGGCGCCCTTTAGCGCCTGTGGAGAGGTCCCGGTGCTGAGTGGCGCGGCCTTCTCTCTTGCAGCCTGCCTGCAGCATCGGAGCTGCGACGCCTGCATGTCCTCGGACCTGACCTTCAACTGCAGCTGGTGCCATGTCCTCCAGAGGTTCGTGCCCAGGGTTCCCTGCTGGTTCCCAGTGGCAGATTGTGGAGGGACAGAGGGCGGCACGACCCTGCTCCTGGCCTCGGGCCTCATCACCCACAGTCTGCCAACATGAGGGTGTCTCTGGCCAGTGTCACTCTGACCCTTAGGACGAGAGTGTCACGGAAGTGAGTTTCTCCCTGAGGCTTACGGCTGACACAGGTGTCTGTGTGTCAGGGTGTGGCCTGTGGCCATACTAGGCTTCTGGAACACCATTCAGGGATTCCAGCTGCTGCAGCTCCTTCCTCACACCCAGGAAGGGTTGGTTCATCTTGGAACAGGGCTTGTCAAAGAGTGGTGCACAGCTGTGGGCACCCCACTCTTAAGGCAGAGCCCTGGGACCCCACACCCTCTGCATCAGGATCTCTGGGAGAGAACCCAGGAAGCTGCATTTTAACATAGTGCCTCATCTGCAAACGAGTGTGGAAACTGTCAGCTCAGAGACAGGATATAATCTGAAGACCCATGACCCCAAACCACTCCTCAAGATCTTTCTTGGGCTGCAAGAACATTTCCTGCAAACCAGGAATACGGACATTGCAGGCGTCTGTGGAAAGCTGGGGGCAGCTACGAAGCTATGTTTGCTTGGTTTTAGAAGCTCAGAAAATTCTGGGTAAGATTCAGTTTCAGGGATAGAGTTCTGAAATCCAACTCATCTTCCACGCCTTGTTCTGAAATCATTTCCTCACAGATTAGACTCAGAATTCAAGCTCTGTGCCCTGCCCAAGATAAATAAATAGCAGGAGGGGAAGAAAAAAGGATTTCTTTGGGGACTAGGACTCTCCTGAGAGTGGGAAGCCCTGTGAACTCCAAGAGACTTTAAGGCAATCTTGAAAATTGCAAAATTATAATCTGTGGGTTCCCAAGCAGCTGGCGTGCAACCGTCAGCATTTCCTTCACTCCTTCCCAATATCTCGCTGCAGAAATAGAAGCTCTCGCCTCGAACACAGGACGTGGCTCTGGGCCAGAAGGGGACTGGGTGGTGCTCCTCAGGCCTGTCAGGTGTTTTTCCCACCAGCTGTGCTTTTATTCAGTCTCTTGGAGCCTCAGTTTGTTTACCCTGTGTAATGGGCTGAGTTGATGTGATTCAGGGATATATCTGTGAGGAACACACCATAATTTAAAGTCCTCGAATACCAAATGACATTTTTACAAAGCATTTAGGGTCCTTCGCATAAAGGTACAGAGCCCAGAGAAAAATACACAGGGAGACCCCAAGTTGGTTCTTCCTGGAGTGGAGCTTTGCAGAGTAATCTCCAGACTGTGAGGCTCTAAGAATCGTCTGGAAGGCTTGTAAAAATGCAGATTCCTGGGCCCTGCACCAACCCACTGAATATGATCCTCTGGGACCAGGATCCCAGAAATCTGATTTTTGAAGTGATTCATCTTGTGTTCTTTCAAATTCGAGAACCACTGTCTCAGTGATAGGGAGGTGACCTCAGATGAGCCCTGAGATTGCAGAGCTGGCTGCCACGGCATGACTCAGCCTCCAACAAGAGCTGAGCCATGAGAACTGCAAAATGGGTCAGATGAAAGCAGAACCCTTGCATGGACACCACCCCCAGGGAATGCATACGCCCAAACTCAGAGACCATGACAGTTTAATGAGGGCTGGGCCCGCCTCCACATTAAGAGGTTGGTCGGGTTGGGGGAAGGGCAGGCCCTCTGTTTGTGGACTCTGCCTATTTTGTGGTCATGTCAGCAAAGAGAAACAGCATAGCACAGGGAAACTCCAACGGGGTGCAAGGCTGATGTGGACTGGAAACCATCCGGTCCCCAGACGCCCCGTGGGCCTGGGCTCACTCCAGCGCGTGCCCCTCCATGCCAGCTTTCTGGAGCCTCAGCTCCAACTGAGAGCTGACCCCAGGTCCCCAAAAAGCCAGAGGGCCAGGGCTGGTGCAAAGGGGCCAGCTGACATGGTCTCTCCCACCAACAGCTGCTGTCAATCCCCATGGGGTGCTCCGCTCCCCTCCCCTCCACCGCTCGGCCCTCTGCAGCCTCCCAGGATTCGCCCTCCTGCTCTAGGGCCGGATCTGATTTAAACAATTTCACTTACCACAGCAGGTGTCTTCCCTTCATCCCACCTTGCCCCACCATGGCCCACTCTGGAGTCTAAGGGCAACCTTAACTTCAGGATTGGGTCACGAACTGGGGGTCATAATCCTTGCCTTTCAGTGTCACTGGGAGGGGCCCGTGAGATGGTGCAGGGCAGCATGTGGCTGGGGCAGCACCTGGCATTCAGGAAGTGCTCAATAAATGACCATTTCTCATGTGCTTCTTGGAAGCTGAGTTGGTGGGCTCAAGGCTAGAATGTGGACCTCCACCAAAGACTCAATCCTTGAAAGACTCAGTTAGCTCTTATCAGTCTCTGGGAATATTAAAGAGAAAAACAAAAAAGAAGTGAGAAAAATCAGTTAGCTTGGTCTGAAAGAGACTTTAGTTCCCAGACTCCAACAGCCCTGCCCCAATCCTCCATCCCCCAAAGTGGTGGGCATGGGGGACCCGAGAGGAGAGCGTGGATGGCCCAGATCAGCCATCCCGGCTGCAGAAGGAGTGGCTTTGAGCACACCAGGGCATCTTTAGAAGGAAAGGCCGACAGTCCTCGGAGAGCCGTGGCCTCACCAGGTCTTGTGCGGCTGCTGGTGCAGAGTTAACTTGCTGAGAATGCGGCCTTAGCACCAGCGGCCCGTGATGTTTTCCACGCAGGTGTGCCTGGGCTGGGGCCGGGCTTGGCGGATTCCCCAGTGCCAAAGAGTGAGGGGTGGAAACATGGGCATAACATGTGGAGAACATTCTCTGGTTCATGCCCAGGCCCGCGCCGTTCCCCAGGGAAGCCAGGATGGCTGGCTTCCAGCCCAGCTGGGCTGCACAATGTCCTCTCTGGAGACCCTTGCGAACCAGTTTTTAATCTCTCCCAGCCTCTGCCCTTGAATGATCACACAAGGAAGTGTTAGCTAAATCTGCCCACTCTCCTTCCCACATCTAGGCCCCTCAATAACGATGGGGCGGATGTGCGAGGGAGCAAGCCTTTGTCCGGATGAGAACGTGTGTGTGAATGTCCTGGGTTCTCAGCAATGTCGTAGCAGCACAGCATCTGGGGGACCTTCAAGATCATTAGAGGTCGTGCGGTTGTGCCGGCCTCCTACCCACACACGCAGGCAGATGCGGCCATGGTCCTGGTCAGAAGGAGGCTGAGGGTGCCACAAATGCTTTCCCTCCTTCTGGGGAAGCAACAGAGGGGCAGGAGGGCCGAATCCTGGTTCCACAGTTGCCCGAGGTCAAGCCTCCTGCCGAGTAGTCTTTAGGGTCTTGGCCAGCCCAGCGCCCAGGAGCTTAGCCGCCCTCCTCCCTTTGTAACAGAGCTGTTGCCATGGGGGAAGTGAAAGGGGAGGACTTCTCTGTCGGTCCCATCACATCTCTCACCTTTTGGTCCCCCTGCAGATGCTCCAGTGGCTTTGACCGCTACCGCCAGGAGTGGCTGGCCTACGGCTGTGCCCAGGAGGTGAGAGGCATAAGTGATCTGCTGTAGCTCCTTTGCCAGGCGGAGGGGACACGGCACTGCTGGCAGGCCCTGCTCTGGCAGCTCGTCTCAAGGTGTCCTTAGCCCTTGGTGATATCCTCCCCTCCATCTGAGCTTTGTTTTCCAGATGGCTCTGAGCCAATTAAACCCGCTTCGGAAGGTTGTAGGGAGCTCTGTGGGTCCCTGAGACAAGCACTTACGATGACTTGGTCTTGAGTGGGCAGCCCTGGAGAAACTCCTTTGGTCCGTGCAGAGGGTACGTTGGGCACGGCCTCAGCCACAGCTGGATCCCCTGGGAGACTGTGCATCTGGTGACATTAATCAAGCACCGAGGATGCTTGCTTTTGAGGAGGCAGTCATTCTGGGGGTGAGGAGGGTTGCTCCAGGAACCTCCCATTTAGAATCCCATGTAGCAGTGGTCCCCAACCTTTTTGGTGCCAGGGACCAGTTTTATAGAAGACAATTTGTCCACAGATGGGGGTCAGGGGGCAGAGCTCAGGTGGTGATGCAAGTGATGGGGAGCGACTGTAAATACAGACAAAGCTTTGCTAGCTTGCCCGCCGCTCACCTCCTGCTGTGTGGGTCCCTGGTTCCTAAGTTTCGTGGAAGACAATTTTGCCATGGACCAGGGGAGTGGGGGAGGCAGCAGGGCTCTGCAGCCTGGTCCCTAACAAACCATGGAACAGTACCAGTCTGTGCCCTGGGGATTGGGGACCACAGCCATTTAGATTCCTTCTCACTGCTGGAATTTTCCAGAACACTCAACACTTTGGTTCTGGATGGGGAGCATCTTAGTCCCACACCTTAAGACTGGCACAGACAGACCCATTCACCCATGCGTCCTTTCCCCCTCCCTCTCTCTGTCTCTTCTGGCAATGCCAGCACACTGCACGTGCCAAGCATTCACCGAGGCTGCCCTGCCCCTGTTCTTCTTAACATAACTCCCAAAGCAGGGGCCAGCGCACCCATCGATCAGAGGGGGAAATTGAAGCCAAGAGAAGTTTAGTGACTTGGCCTGCATCTCACAGCCAGAAAGTGCTGGGCCCGGCGTTTAAATGTCAACTCTCCAGGCACCACTGCCCTGCACTCACCAGGGTCTGTTTTATGAGTCTGGGTCTGGGCGAGCTGTCTTTTTTGGCCTTCAAAAAGAAACCCTGTGCAGCAGCCCACTTCTGAAGTCGGCTGTTAGTGAATGTTCAGATCTGCTCTATTTGCTTAAGATTGACATCTCAGCTCCTTCCTTCCAGCTGACGGATAAATTGCCCTGAAAGATAAGAGCTTTCAGGACAGAGCGGAAGGTGTAGATGCATTAAGGGCGCAGCTCTGTCTGGGGCGGCAGCACCAAGGTCTGTCTTGCAGGCGGAGGGCAGGACGTGCGAGGAATTCCAGGATGACGACCACTACTCGGCCTCCCCTGACAGCTCCCTCGGCCCCTTTGATGAAGACCTGGCCACCACCAGCCCCTCCTCTCTTGTCATCGACAGCCTCACCACGGAAGGTAAGGCCTGAGCCCAGGTGTGGCGGAGGCCATGGGGAAAAGCCTCCGCTGGTGGCACTCACTGTCCCTGACACGGATAGTCTCATGGGATATGAACTGCCCCACCCTGGCACAGAGGAGGGACCTCCAGAAGCTCAGAGAGTTTAGGTCACTTGCTGGCGAGAAGCAGAGCCCGGTTTAGGCTGTGGGGATGCCACTCCCAGGCTCTCACCTCCGTGCTGGCCTGCACCAGGGCTGAGGGACAGAATTCACTGTGGAGAGGGGAAACATTAATGTCCCAGCCCAGTGCCAGGTATCTTATGGAACCTAACTCAGTGAAGCTTAACAGTAATCCTCAAGCGATCTTACCACCCCTGAGGCAGGTGTGAACTCAATCCGCACGCTGAGACGTGAGACAAAGATGGCCTGATCTTCCTATAGCTTCCCTTCCCTTCTGACTCGCCGGCCCTGCCGGGCTGGAGTGCTGGGGGATTCCACCTCAGACTGCCACGTGGCTCCCTGCTCCTGTGACCTTGTGCTGGCAGAGGGTCCTGGTAGGGCCACGGAGTCCTCCATCTCTGGTTGTTGCTGATCTGCCTACCTGTTCGGGCCTGGCTGTCCCCAGGGGCGTCTTTGCTACCTCGAGGCCTGGGGGTCTTGGTTGAAGCCACCGGAGGTCCATTCCCCTGGGGGCACCCGCCATGCAGTGTTTCAGGAAGCCCTGTGTGGCCTCCTCTCGTTTTAGGACCCTTAAGTCTCTTCCCTTTCTCCTGCCCCCTTCCAGAATTCTTCAGCTATGTCTGAGAAAGTCCTCTCTTACACTTTTTCAACACACTGCATCTAGGTTTGAAAGACTGAAAGGCTCACGGCCTCCCCTGAGCCGAATACCTGCTTGAAAGGAATAATGGAAGAAAGGAAAGGAGAGAAGAAAAAAGTTAATATTTTAAAACACTATTCAGCCACGATCCTTTTTTATAGATAATGAAACAGGCTCATAAGGTACAAAGTAGGTTACTCAGAGTTACATGAGGGGTAAGTGGTGGAATGTTCTTTCCACGGTGCTCCCTGCCTTTCTAAACATCGCCTAGAAAACTGGAGAACTAGAGCAGCGACCCACAGACCTGGCCAGAGGCAGGTCATGGAAGAGAATGAACTAATGCTGGAAAAAGCTAATGGAGGTGCTCGCTTCGGCAGCACATATACTAAAATTGGAACGATACAGAGAAGATTAGCATGGCCCCTGCGCAAGGATGACACGCAAATTCGTGAAGCGTTCCATATTTTTAGAATAAGTGGTTCTTCCAGAAGCTGCGGTTTTAAGCGTTTTTTGTTTTGGTCATTAAAAATATTTAAAAAAAAAAAAGCTAATGGAGGGCTGATCATGTGCCCTGTAGGGTACTAAAGTAGCACACAAATTAATATGCAGTCCTCATGGATGTCGATACTGTTATATCCCCATTTTATAGAGGAGACACTAAGGCTCAGAGAGGCAGATGACTTGCCCAGGGTCACACAGCCAGGAAGAGAAAGAGTCAGGTCTCATTGGCTCTGAAAGCAGTGATCTTCCCCCTTGACTCCATTGCCTTTCTTGGTGCCGAAAGGAATGGAAAAGGTCTGTGTGGATGCAAGGGCAGGGCAAAATAGCACGGGTGAGCAAGCCAGGGAGATTCTGACGGCTTCTAGCACTCTGAAGTCGCCTGGGAATAGCAAGGAGCTGGTTAAGACTCCGATACCGAGAGCAAAGCTTGTGCTGGTGCTGCAGGGGGTTAAAGGAAAAAGAAGCAGGCAGAGACCTTGCCCTTGGGGAGTTAATGATGGAGTCCAGGGATAACCCTCAGTCAAAGGAGACTCCGCTTAAAAGGAAGCGCGCCCTGCTTGGCCACCCTCAGTTAACCTCCTGTGCTTAGTGCGGCACGTTCTGAGCCCAGAGCGGGGCTGGGGACGCAGACACCTCCCACCCCACTCAGAAGTTTAGCCACAGAGTGTCAAGAGGCCAGAAGGGCGGCTGTGTTTGTCACCGTAATAGGTTTGTTTGCCCAATGCGCACAGCGAGTCAGGACGGCAGCTTGCAGCAGGGAAAGGGGTTTAATTGCAAGGCCACCGAATGAGGAAAGACACCTCAAATCCACCTCGCTGAGGAGTGTGGGGCCAGGGGTCTTAGGGGTTTGTCGAGGGCCAAGTGTGGAGGTCACTGACTGGCGGAAGCGTGCAGGGCGAAGTCGTGGGATCAGGAGCTGGAGAAACGTCATTCTCATGCTGACTCGGTTCTCTGTGGGGTCTCCACACTGGTTGGCATCAGCTCTTCCGCTGTAATCCAGGACCTGAAAAACATCTCAAGCGATTCGTAAGCAGAAGTCTTATGACTCTAACGTCATAAACCCTATCTATAGGAATGAGGGGGTGCAAATGATCAGTGTCTAGTGCTGCGTGACTTCCGGTTACAAGGAAGTAGGCCAAATTAATTGCAGCCTGGTTAATACTTAATTATAATGATATTTCTGTCCTGAATTCTTGTTAACCCTGTGAAGGTGGCTTCATGGTGGCCATGGAGAGCCGTGTTCAAATCCTGCCTTGTGATTACGGCCCCCCCAGAGGGTCCACTTGTGCCGTGTTACTGCTGTGGTGGCTGTCCCTGCACAGGCAGCGAATTCTGTTTGCCTGTTTTACTGTTTGGGTGTGGCACCTGCCAGCCCAGGAGTGGGTCTCACTTATGTTTACTGTGGAACAGTCCCCAGCAGAAAACCTTCATTAGAGTAAGTGAAGACAGTTATGGCTCTATGTCCTTCTGGTCCTGAAGGAGGTGGCAAAGATTATCAAGCTACATCTATAAGAAAAAAAAAAGGTTTAATGAGGACGTCCCCCCACGTGCCCAACTCTCAGGGCATCTTGGCAGAACAGATTTTAGTCACCCGGGAGCCTGTGCAGTTACAGCCTGCACAGGGAGACGTGCAGGCTCGGGACAGAATCTCTCCCGTACCTTCTACCTCGGGGTACAGGCCACCGCAGGGAGGTGTTGTGAACGGAGGGACGCAGCACCCCAGCCGGAGGGACCTGCCTGGGCAGGACAGAGTCAGAGAGCAGCCAGGGCCGTGGGGGCGGGATGGATTTAAGAGCCGCTCACTTGCAATCAAATGTTACAAACTTGAGTGAAGCAGATGAGCTGTGAGTGGCAAATAACTGTCGCGAAGCCCATGCATTTTGTTGCAAAGACAGGCACTCACCCGGAATAACTGTGTGCAGTTGAAGGGCTCATCTTATAAACAGGTCGACAGAACTCCTCGATAGCAGCAGGAAGTGACAACTAACTACGAAAAATGACCACTCATTCGCTGACTAGTACACACATTTCTTTACTATGTGAGTTTTTGTGCAGCTACACCATAATCCATTCATTAGGGAGCCAATGTGTACTACATGGTGCCCCAACAAGATGGCAGCTGGGAGCCAGCCCTTGGGGAGTGGCGGAGAGGCTGTGTGGGCACAGTGTGGCCACCTTTAGCCACTGTGTGGGAGGGACGATGGTTGGTGGCACTGTGTCCTTTTGTCTACCAGTGGTAAGTGTAGACTGGGCTACAATTGATTTTCAATTGATTCAAATCAAGTTAATTTTCCCAATGATATTTGAGGTTACCTTGGTCAGTTTTGACTACCCAATTCATTATTTTCAACTTGCAGTAACAAAATAGATTCGAAGTTTGTTTAAATACCTTGTTTATTGAAAAAAACATATCTTTATAAGTCTACAACTCTATTTTGTTTTAATTTCAATTTATAAGAATTGCTTTTTTTTTTTTTGACAGGATCTCACTCTGTCGCCCAGGCAGTGGCACAACCACAGCTCACTGCAAGGCCGGGCACGATGGCTCACACGTGTAATCCTAGCATGTGGGGAGGCTGCATTGGGAGGATCCCTTGAGACCAGGAGTTCAAGGCCATCCTGGGCAACATGTGGAGACCCCCATCTCTACACAGCTCACTGCAGCCTAGAACTCCTGGGCTAAGTGATCCTCCTGCCTCGGCCTCCCAAGTAGCTAGACTACAGGTGCACACCACCATGCCCGGCTAATAGGAGTTGCTTTTTGTATTAGTCAGGGTTCTCCAGAGAGATAGAACCAACAGGAAATATATAGAGATATGTGAGACGGGGTTTATTAGGGGTATTGGCTCATGCAATTATGGAGGCCGAGAGGTCCTATGACAGGCAATCTGCATGTGATAGCCCCTGGATGCTGGTAGCTGGTTCAGTCCCAGTCCTGAGGCCAGAGAACCCAGGGCTGGAGGAGGGGGTGCTGGTATGAGTCACAGAGTCCCATGACCAGAGAGCCTGGGGTCCTGATGTCCAAGGGCAGGAGCAGCAGAGTGTATCTCAGCTTTAGGAGAGAGAGCGAGAGCGCACAATTGACTTCCCTCTGTGTTTGTTCTATCCGGTACCCAGCTGACTGGATGGTGCCTGCCCACACTGAGGGCGGATTTTCCCCACTTAACACACGCCAGTCTCCTCTGAAAACGCCCTCCCAGACACACCCAAAACAACGCTTCACCAGTTCTCTAGAGATTCCTTAATGCAATCGAGTCAGCACTCAAAAAATTAACCATCACATTTTTAAAAATTTTTTAAAATAATTAAATGATATGACTGCTATGATTTCAAAGTCAAATCTACAAAAGCAGGTATATGCAAAGAATTTTAGTTTCTCATCCTCTCCTCTCCACCTTATTTCCTTCTTCTGCTATAGGGAACCATTTTTAAATTTTCTTATGGTTTATTCTTTCATCATCTATATTTTGGTATTTCGAGATGTACTGGAACTGTACAGCAGGGCAGGCTGCCCTGTCCTGGCGCGGGGAGACTAAATAGGTTGGGCGTTAAGGAGCAGGGAAACAGCAGGAACCGAGAAGCTGCAGGAACAGAGAGCAAGGCCAGGGGGGCACAGAGGGGACACAACCATCGGCCCTCAGTTCTGGGGCAAGACAAGGGAGGTGCTCAACTCAGGTGAAAAATTTAAGGAGGTGCAAAAAAAAAAGGATTAATCAAGTGATATTTTAATGCAATATTTGTACAAATCAAAATTAATGCCCCAAATCCCATGATAACAAAATTTCAAAATTTTAAATAAAGATAGAATGGGACCCTCATCCCAGCCCTGTGGAGGGTTCCTAGGGGTGGGACTTGGGAAGGAGGAACAGTGTGGGGAGGAAAAGCATGCCTGTGCAGGGGGAACAGTCACAGGCAGTGGCTCAGAGGTGTGGAAGCCCAGGGGGTCTGGAGAGCCTTGAGCAGCTTATTCCTGCCGTGGCCACGGTGTTGCGTTCTGGCGAGTGACCGGAGGCCAGAAGACTGGAGACACATTGCGAGGGTGCTGGACCACCTGTGAACAAAGGCGAGCGGTCAAGGCCTTTAGAATGACCTGGATGGTGGAGGGGCTAGAGGGCGGAGGAAGGGAATGCCATAAATTGTGGGTGGGTACATTTGTTTAAAGTTCAGGTGCTTAGAATAACATTCTCCCGTCATCTAGAGCATTCTCTTGACAGAGAACTCTTGCTTTCCTTCCCCCATACAAGTCTGCCAGGGAAGGAAGCGCAGGAAGGGTGGCCGTTGGAACTTATTTAGGAAGCCACAGGGTGCGTGCCCAGCAGAGACAAAGTGGGCTGGGAATCTTCCCTGCAGCTGCAGCCCCGGGGAGTCTGCAAGCTATTCTGATCTTGTGACACACACAGCCCTGCTTCCAACCCTTCCTCGGCTTTCTATCGCCTCTTAGAAGAACATGCGAGGTTCTCCACGAGGCTGTCCCCCACCCTGCAACCCCGTCTCCTCCCTCACCACCCCTCACTCACATCCTCTCCACCCTCCAGCTACACTGTGTGACTCAGAGCAAGGCTCCTCCCCTCTCTGTGCTTCAGTTTCCTTGCCTCTAAAATGACCGTTTGGACCAAACCTCCCAAAATTCCCATTGGGACCCAGAGTGACAAAGGCCATGATGATTCCACTAATCTTGCTCCTCTGTCCTCTCTCTTTGAAGATGACACCAAGTTGAATCCCTATGCAGGAGGAGATGGTGAGTACAGAACTGCCTGTCCTCCATCAGACCCACTGCCTCTTGAGCCCACCCCAGACAGGGGTGCAGTGGTGGCCTGGCCTCTTTTTGTGGGTGAGGGGAGGGAGCACCCTCAGCCTGAGCTTCCCAGACCTCCTGCTCAGGGGGAAGGCAGGCGGGCTCCTGGGCACGGGTTCCCTAGATTGAAGGAACATGTCTGCACCTAGACATTTCTCCTCGCAGCCGTCAACCTCCTGGGGTTCTTTTCCTGGCCTCTCTGCTCTTGAACTTCCACTGCCATGAAGACTGGGAGGAGGGGGAAGGGCTGAGCCTGGGCAGGGGGGGCGGTGGGGGCTCTGGCCATCGCCCTCCCCAGGGCTCACGTCCTCTCATCCCCTGGGCTCACAGGCAATGCGGGCTGGAGAGCAGCTTCTCTCACTTCGCTTCCTTCCGTTCCCAGCCCGGGCTGGCAGAGAGTATGCAAAAGTTATCCACAACAGTTCTTGCGGAAGGCAGGATTCCCCCCAGCTTCCCAGGATTATCTAGAAGGATAATCTCCTCTCTGAGGTGTGAGGGGCCCCCACCACCCCTACCCTTTGCCCAGAGCCAGCTCAGGCCTTCGGGGCTGCAACCCTACAAGAGTGGAGATAGAAATGCCTTCCAACCCCAGAGGCTGGGGATTGTCATCTGGGCTTCCAGCAGGAGAGGGGAGGTTATTAATGCAGCACAGTTGGATTGAGTCTCCCAGCAGAGAGGGAGCCAGTGCTCCTCTGTAGGTGGTGGGTTTACGTGTGTGTGTGTGTGTGTGTGTGTGTGTGTGTGTGTGTGTGAGGGGGTGGCCATTCCCCTCACTCTGCACTGCATGCTCGTCAGCCATCAGCGTCACTGCAGGCTGCAGTGATTGCCAGTCGGGGAGGCTGGCTTGGGGCATTTCACCTCAGCCCTCCCACCTGTTAGCAGATGGAGGCACTGGCCATGCACTGGAGAGTCCTGGATAGTCCCTGTCCTGGGTGTCCTCTGCTTACAGAGCTCTAAGCAGAGAAAAGAGGACAATGATTTTGAATGCATACAATATACTATTAAAAATCTCCACCCTCTGTTGACGCTCATCCCACCCAGTAGCTATGTAAAAAGGATTCGATGTTTTTTTTTTTTTTAGAGACGGGCTCTCGCTCTGTCACCCAGGCTGCTAGAGTGCAGTGGTGCGATCATAGCTCATTGTAACTTCGAACTCCTGGGCTCAAGTGATCCTCCCACCTCAGCCTTCTGAGTAGCTTGGACTACAGGCATGAGACACCATAACCGGCTAATATTTTAAATTTTTTTTTTAGAGATGAGGGTCTTGCTATGTTGCCCAGGCTGGTCTTGAACTCCTTGCCTCAAGCGATCTTCCCACCTTGGCCTCCCAAAGCATTCGGGTTACAAGCATGAGCCACTGCACCCAGTTGGATTGAGTATTTCTGTTGTTGACCTGCTTATCTGTCTTCTCTACCTTATTGTCCCCACACTCCCTTAGGGTAGGGTGAAGGAGCAAACAGCCACCCCAGGTAATGTCAGGGAACGAGGCTTCTTAGTGGCTGGCACTGAATTTGTGTGTCTATGGGCAAATCACTTAACCTCTCTGTACTTCCTCCATGACCTCAGTTATACAAGAAAGCGGTTGGACTAGAGGTGCTTCCGGCTCCACAATCTCTGGAAAATACTCCACCTCCTCCTTGGGATGTATCTGAAATTCCTGGGATGTTCTCAGGGAGTGTCTGCCGGTTTATTCGCTTCCAGAGGACCTAGTTCATTCCATAGACTTTTATGGAGCTCCTACGATGGATCCACCATTTTTTCTAAGAGCTGAGGACACAGAGATGAATAACACACTGTGTCTGCCCTGCAGGAGGTCACAGTCTGATAGTAGACAGTGACAAGAAAAAATACGGTCATTTGCTATCATAATAGCTAATACTTACTGAGGTCATCCAAGATGCCAGACATGTTCCTCAGAGCTTGACATGAATTATCTCATTATTATCCTTGTTCTACAGAAGCAATAATGAAGACACAGAGAGGTTAAATAATTTATCCAAGGTCACATGGCCAGTAAGTGGCAGAGTACAGATTTCGAACCAGGCAGCCAGATTCCACATCCCAAACTCTTAACCGTCACGTGCCCTTTGTGAATACATTCACAGGGCTTAGGTGACACAGGTATCAGAGAGAACTTCTCTTATGATCCTCATTGGATCTTGGGCACCTTTTTTTTTTTTTTTTTTGAGACAGAGTCTCACTCTGTTGCCCTGGCTAGAGTGAGTGCCGTGGCATCAGCCTAGCTCACAGCAACCTCAAACTCCTGGGCTCAAGCGATCCTCCTGCCTCAGCCTCCCGAGCAGCTGGGACCACAGGCATGCACCACCATGCCTGGCTAATTTTTTCTATATATTTTTAGTTGTCCGATTAATTTCTTTCTATTTTTAGTAGAGACGGGGTCTCGCTCTTGCTCAGGCTGGTTTTGAACTCCTGAGCTCAAACAATCCGCCTGCCTTAGCCTCCCAGAGAGCTAGGATTACAGGCGTGAGCCACCGTGCCCGGCCTTGGGCACCTTTTAAGTGATCTGGGAACACTACCCGAATGGTGCCAAGGGCAACGTTAAGGCCATACTCGTAATGATTCTACCACCTCCTGTGTCACCTTGTCATGTATTTGATAAGTAGACCCAAGACCGTCGGCTTTCATCTCTGGGACTTTGTCAGAAGCCAGGGCTCCGTGGCCTGACTGTCCCTGCTCCCCTGCAGCCCATCACTGCCGTAATGGTCTCTCCACAGGCCTTCAGAACAACCTGTCCCCCAAGACAAAGGGAGCCCCCATGCACCTGGGCGCCATCGTGGGCATCGTGCTAGCGGTCCTCCTGGTGGCAGCCATCATCCTGGCTGGGATTTACATCAGCGGCCACCCTACCTCCAATGCCGCCCTCTTCTTCATTGAGGTCAGTGTAGCCACAGGTCTGCCATCTGCTTCAGCCTCAGCGTTTCCAGGGCCATTTAATACCTGCCTCTCCCGTCTCGTCCCTCACCTGCCACATACCTGAGAGACCTCCATCGACTCCATCCTGGCACATCTGGTGGTGGCTGGTGCCCTTTAAGCACCTCAGAACCCCCTCGGCCCTGCTGTCCTTGGGGAGCAGCCTGTCTGCTTTTGTTCCCCCATCTGTGAAATCAGAAAAGTCCCCAGAGGAAAGAAAGAAGGCCACACGTGCCACACAGGGCCCATTTAGTGGCTGGGCAGCCAATCCCCAATGACTTAACATCTCTCTTGCCCAAATTCCAGGCTCGGTACTTATTCCAAGCCGTAATGGAACCAAGGTCCCTGCTGCTTTTAGGCGGGTGTGGGGTCTTAGATGAAAGCTGACAAGCCACAGTGATGAGAGGGCTGCTCGCTCCGGGAGCTGCATGAGGATGCGCAGTTCGAACGTCTCGGACTCCTGAGGAGCAGCCTGAGGCGCAGCATGGGACATGGGACGGAGGACTCAGCCCCTTCACTGGGGGGCGCAGGGCTCAGCAGCTCCTGCCCCCAGCCTCCACTCTCCGCTTCTTGCCAGCTCTCCACTGGGCACGGTGGCACCTCTGTGACCTTAGTCTCCTCCACACGGGTCAGGTCCCCCTGAGTTTGACGACTCCCTGTTTCTCATCCGTCCTGGCCAGTCATTCTGAAGTCTTAGCCTACCTAGGTGACACCTGGGAACTGCAGATTCCCAGGCCACAGGCTTTCTGATGGGGCAGGTCTAAGGTGGGCCCAGGAATCTGCATTTTCTAAGCCCCCCAGTTCACTCTGATGCAGGACCTGTGCTATCTGGAGGGTTACCTTGGCATTGCCCGAGCCTTCCAGATCATCCCAGCTGTCCCTGACCCACTCCCTCACCCTGCACAGTCTCAGGTCTCCACTCAGTGTGTTGCTGAAGCTTTTTGCTGTGAGTTCTGCAGACCACACAGGGGAGGAGAAAATGTCCTCCTCGCAGACTCTGGCTCCCAGCAGGTTTCCCAGTGGTCGTGGGGTCACAGTGGGAGCCTTTTGGGGACAGGGGCCCTGAAGGTCAGTCATTCAGCTCCTGGTAGGTCCCTAGGGCCCTGGTAAGAGAGTCTTGGTGCTGTCCCTGGGTGGGGAGAGTCCCCATGGTTGGGGTCAGGCCCACTGACTTTGCCTCTGTGCCCCCCCCCCCCACAGCGGAGACCTCACCACTGGCCGGCCATGAAGTTCCGCAACCACCCCAGCCACTCCACCTACACGGAGGTCGAGCCCTCGGGCAGAGAGAAGGAAGGCTTCGTGGAGGCCGAGCAGTGCTGAGATGCCAGGTCTCCCCTTCGAAGGGTAGGAGAGAAGACGCGGGGGCCGCAGAAGAGATAGTTAAAGCAAAGAGAAGTGACTTTTCCTGGCCTCTCCGAGCATGCCCTGGGCCCAGAAGATGAGAGGGCGGTTTATGGCCCCAGAGCCGCCGCTCAGTCATCACGCCCCAGACACTGAAGAGGGGGCAGGAAGGCAACCACATGGAGTTTCTGAAGGACGATAGCCGAATCTCATCCTGTTTTGATGCAAGGGTTCTCCCCTTCCAGGCCTCGCAGCGATCTACTCCGTAGCTGTCCCTGAGCCCCTTCCCCACCTGGAGATGGCCAGATGCCCTGCTTCCGGTCACCTAAGCCCCTGCATATGACACCAGCTAGCTAGAGTCTAGATTGGGGCTGTGCATTCCAGGATCCATAGACTCAGGGGCTGGTCCTCATGGCTATGGAGTCGGTGCATTTAGCCCCTGCTTCTGTGGCTCCGGAAGTCTGAAGTTCTCTCCATCGGTTAGACGCGGGTGTGGCTGCTCTCAGCCCTTGGGGCATGTTGTCGTGGCAGGAAAGCCAAATAAGAGGAGAGAAAAGAACTTGTGGGGTAAATTGCATTTTTAGGCTTCACTCCCTTAGCCTGCCCTTTCTGCTCAGAACCAATCCTTCTGCAACCTGCCTGGGGGCTCTACCCGAACCCGCGGCCGTCCTCCCCCAGGCAAGCCGTGCTGTGCGCGGCCACACGCACCACGTGCGGCGCCCCATCCCAACGGCGTGTTCAGTGCCCGTTTTATTCACTGGCCTGTTCTGCCGTCAGTGCCGGCACGTACCTCCAAAGGCAGGGCTTGCCTGATTTATTTTCCCTCCTCTGGACTGGATTTTTATAGCCATTAAATACAAATAAGGTGGCCAGAGGGCTCCCGAGACAAACCCAGCAGGGAACTTCAGTTGGATTCTGTGGAGAAGCAAAGCGCCAGAATGGCTGGGACAGAGGCAGCTGGCATGGGAGGGAGGGACTTTCTGCACAAGACCTTGACCTGGAAAGTTGCCGCCACGTCCCCGGCTCTGCGAGAAGTTTTTGGGACGGGGAGTTTAGGCTCCCAGACTTAACCTGGCTTTAAGGGAGGTCCGTCCCAGTGATGAGTTGGGGCTGCTTCTGAAGGGCATTTAAAATTAAAATCTATAGCTCACCCTCATTCGAAATAAAAAGTATCAGCAGCAAATAAATGTTAAATCACAGTCTCTACTTAGTCATGCCCTTTGATGCATGTCACGGGGACCCTGCAAAAGAAGTCGGTTTAAGTACAAGGCAATCCAGTGGACGGTTGGGCAGTCTGCAAACAACTAGACCCATCCAAACACTGGTCGATGGTTTTCCAGTTGCCCCATGGTTTAATGTTGGTGAGGATCCCGGTGACAGAGTCAGAAACACGCTGGGCCTCGGCTCTGCTTCCTAAACCAGCCGAGGAAGAGCTGGGGGCGTGGGGCGCCGTGGGAAGGAGCATCAGAGTTTGAGAAAGAAAAAAGCACAGCAAAGAGAGGCAGGTTCTCCACACGTCTGAGGACAGGAAGGTCTGTAACAGGGCTCTCTGAGCGAGAGAAGCGCAGCCCATGCCGGGAGCGACCTGGGCTCCCAGCCCTCCTGCCCATCCGGAGGGAGATTTCTGCTCTTGCCTGACCAGCAAAGCATCTGTGACCTTTATGTGTCTAAAATGGCCAGTGGGGCAGTTCCTTGGTGGCCTAATTCAGTGGACAGCACCATTTGCCCCGCTCCCAAACCCCGGCACGCTTTTCCCCACTGGGAACTCAGCCGACCATTATAGATTCACGAAGAAGAGAATATTGGGAGTGGAGAGAGAGGTAGTGATGCAGGGAGGCCTCTGCTGCTAACTGCTGCAGGTGGAGAAAGAAAGTTCCAGATGCTTCGGCCCTGGTCAGAGCAAGCCTGGTGGAGCCCTGGGTTGTCAGCGGCACGAGGAGTGGAGGTGTTCGGTAGTGGGCAGCCTGTTTGTTACAACAGAAGGAACCAACGATGTGTCACCAAGAGAGGCCCCGGACTTCTCAAGCCCCAAAACGTAGACTAAGTCTCCTAAGAAATAGAGCCGAGAGTCTCTCAGAGTTCATGCCGGTCCCCGGCTGTCCTTAGGATACCTGGCAAGACAAACATTTCTTAGACCTAGGAGTTCCACGCCAAGGTTTAGAGCGGGTTAGCTGGATAACTGTGGAGAGTGACTGGCTTCACGAGTGAGTGACCAGATAGAGACTTGGGTCTTGCGGCCGGCCCTCTGAGTGTGGCTCCAGTTTAGCAAGGCAAGGTGGCACTTCACATGCCAGGCACTACCAGTCCCAGGGCGGTTGCAAACTTCCAGGCCTCTCCTCCCCATAGGCATATACAGCTCCAGAGAAAGCAGGTGGTTGGCAGGTGCTTCCCCACGTGACATTGGGTGTCCTTGCAGGGGAAGGGGGTCCATGCAAGTCCAACAGGAAGCTTCAACCTGTGAAAGAGGACTCTGGGGAGTTTTCTGTGTTGAACAGAGAGATCGGGAAGGCTCTGTTATCCACCAGAACTCTGAAGAGAGCTAACAAAAACACGGGAATGTGAACGCAGAGGCTGAGTATGACAGGGGGTCGCCTGTAAGCACAACCTCCTGCTCCTATAATTGGTCACTCCTAGATCTGTGGACTTATCCAGTAAGGTTCCTGGGGTTTCTGACTCTAGACACAAGTGCATGTGAGCCCAGCCATCAACCCCAACATGCAGGAATGCACCGGGTAGAGCAGATGGGCTTTCCAAGCTTGACTGGCTGGCTACCTCCCTCGGCTATAATCTGGTGTCACCTACTCACCCCAGCAGGCCCTGCCACTCTGGAGGTCACTTCGGATCTCAGCCTGGAGCCTGAGGTTGCAAACATCTTTCGGTCACTATTAGAGGTTCTTGATGGACCTAAAAAAACAAATTTTTAAAATTTGTGTGTTTTATCAAGGCTGCCCTGTATAGTCTATCTGTGTGTGTGTGTGTGTGTGTGTGTATACACCCAGACACACACACAGGTATTTTATTGCTAAAAACATCGGACAATGCTGGAGCTGTGCTCAGCCTTTAGCTTGGTTTATTAAATTAGGACAATGGCAAACACTGCCAGCCAACCACACTATTCAAAAAGCAGAATATCCGGGGCTGGGCGCGGTGGCTCACGCCTGTAATCCTAGCTCTCTGGGAGGCCGAGGAGGCCGGATTGTTTGAGCTCAGGAGTTCGAAACCAGCCTGAGCAAGAGCGAGACCCCCGTCTCTACTAAAAATAGAAAGAAATTGGCTGGACAGCTAAAAACTTATAGAAAAAATTAGCCGGGCATGGTGGCGCATGCCTGTAGTCCCAGCTACTCGGGAGGCTGAGGCAGGAGGATCGCTTGAGCCCAAGAGTTTGAGGTTGCTGTGAGCTAGGCTGACACCACGGCACTCTAGCCTGGGCAACACAGTGAGACTCTGTTTCAAAAAAAAAAAAAAAAAAAGCAGAGTATCCACCATTTGAGCCGACCATTCATCTGGTTGTGAGCAAGGCTGAGACTTTCTTTTTTCTCCTGGTCCTGGAACAGACTCACAGATTGGCACTGATCAGGGCTGCACCCAGACTCCCTGGCCGTGAGAACCGACGCCAATAGAGTCAACATCACAGATAAAATGCAGCCAGTGTCTCTCTCTCTCTCTCTCTCTCTCTCTCTCAGCTAAAACCTACCTGAACTCACAGCACAGTCAGAAGGATCTGGGGACTGAAGGTCCCCTCCCTGTCCTAAACACAGTGCATTCACATATTTAGTGTGAATTCTCTGCCTGGATCCTCAGCATTAATAATAAAAGGAAACATTCTTTTACAACTTCTGCTATGTGCAAAATAAAGTACAAAGGATCTGGGGTAGCATTCTGCAAATCCACACACACACCTTAATCCTGACCCCGGATCTCGGACACCTACATTAGGACCAGCCTTGGGAGTGTAGGAAGAGCCTCCAGTTATGTTTTTCCCAACCTCCCGCCCCACCTCCAAGAGCAACAGCCTGGAAAGAAACCTCAGCTGTTTACTTGTATTGGGTTTGCAAATCCCTGGCAGTAAACCTCATGCATTTTTAATCTACTATCTGGAGATACCAAATAAATCTGAGTAAGTCGATGCTCTCACATTTCTGGATGCTTTGCATTCGGACAACTTTAGCAGCGTCATTGTGTTTTTATTACTTTGTGTTTTTGCTCACAAAACATGGTTTAGCAAACCAAAACAAAGAAAGGAAAAATTTGAACGCCTCCTAGCCAAAATCAGCAATGCCAAATCTCAGGCTCCAAACAAGCCAATTTATAAATAAATACGCTGTGATTGCCAAATCGAGAGGAATGTGTTGGAAAAGACAGTGTGGATGGATGGAGAAGGGTCTGAGCTGCATGGGGAGTCAGAAGGTGGGAGTGTGGACCTCAGCCCTCCCTCTGAATCGCTGTGTGATGTGGACCAGGTCACTGGACTTCTCTGGGCCTCTTTCAGCCTCTGTGAAATAGGAAATACTAGATTAATTGGTCTAAGGTAGGACCTTAGCAAACAGCTTTCTCTGTTTTTGTTCAGCTCACGCAGCAACTTAGACAAAAGCATCCCTTTCTCTTTCATTATCCTGATTCTTTGGGACTTTTCTGGTTCTACCACTGGAAGTCCAGCATCCTAGGAATCTGCTCAAGCCCGGGCACCATGGGACATTTTGTCACCCCATTTTTGGAGCTGCCCTCCCACTCCATTGGCTAAAGAAATAATGTTAACGCTGTCAAGCATCTGGAGAGCACTTTGGAGACTAGAACCTTGCTACTCAAAGTGTGGGCAGATAAGCATTAGCATCCCCTGGGGTTGGTTGGAAATGCAGAACTCAGGCCCACCCACCGCAGGTCAGAATCTACCTTTGAGCAGCTCCCCAGGTGATCCAGGTGACATGCATGACAGTTTGAGAAGCACTGCCGAGGAGACAAGTCTACCTACAGGATGGCAGCCTGTTGGGAAGGCATATTCCCCCACTTCCCAGATGATGAAACTGAGGCTCCGCTCGGAAAGGTAGTTAGGTTACTAGTTTGTTTATTCATTCATTTGATCCACATTCCTTAAACACCTACTGTGTGCCAGACACCATTAAGTGACTTGCCCGAGGTCACACCGCTAGAAAGCAGAGACAATCCCCAAACTCAGGTCTTGGAATTCCCATTTGAGGTTGTTCTCTGTGTGCCTCAGGGTGCTCCCAGAACCCAAGGCCACAGTTTCGTATAGAAACAGATTGTGGATTACGACAGAATCCTCCGGGCTTGTGGAGAGCCTACAAAGATGCATGCGATGATTTCAGATCCATAGTCTTGGCTCACGAAACTGTGAGCTTATCGTCTATTTATTTACACAGCCCCAAGAGCTTGAAAACATCCTAATTGTTGCTGCTTCCTTCTCATCCCCGCTCCTCGCGCCAGCAACCCTCCCACATGAAGAGTTAGAAGCTTTACAGAGCACCAGGCTGATGCGCTGTGTTATTTATCTCCATGAATGGAGGGCCGTGGATTACTGCCTCCTCCGTGATGGGGCCAGGGATGCGGGGAAGTGGGAAGGGAAAGGAGAATGTTTACTCGAACTGCTAAAACCAAAGATAAATTCTCTGGGGGATGATTTTTCTGATGTTCATAAAACACGTTTACATTTGGTCCCTAGAGATAGCTAAATGATGCCCACGGTTTTCCGCAAAGCTAAAAGCACTGAAAAAGAAACATCTGACTATAGGCCAACGATATTTCGTCATACCTTCCCAGAGTCTTCGGCTAGAACCTTCCCTTCCAGCTTCAGTCTTTCCTCTTCACCGTTTTTTATTCAGACATTGACTGTCACCATCATGTGATCTGATGGAGTGTCCAAAAGATGTAAGGGTCACTGTGTCCAGCTAAGCTGAGAAAAATTGAAAAATCCTCAAAAAAAAACAAAAAACAAATCCGATTTCCCCTCCATTGATACAGTCCTCGAGATTTAGATCCCATTTCGAAGTCAGAGACGGAGATGATGTCCTCAACAAACTGTGCCTGACTCCCCTCTCCCAAGGAACATGAAGTCACACCAAGAGCCCCTCCTCAAGGCCAAAAGGCAGGGGCCTGTCTTCCTCCCTCTCCAGAGCTGACAACACCCCTCTCTGTTCTCTGGGGCTCTTCTCCTCCAAGCCCACTAGGGATTGAGCAAAATCCTCCCACCTGCCCTCGGATCTTCCTTCTGCCTCCAGAGACAAGCACTCAGCCCTCTTTCACCGTGAAGGAAGAACCAAAACTCACAAAATTGGCTGATGGTAAAGCTTACTTAGAGCCCGAAGCCCGGGTCCACTTACTTTTGTCCCCTGCGATGATGGTGACGGTGGGGGGGTGGCTCACGTGGACTGAGTGCTCACTATGTCCTGGGTGCTGTTTAATGAGATTTATGAGTAGCATCACCTGGGGGCAGGTGCTACCATTATCTCATTGCCTCCATCCTCTGAAGGGGGTGGAGGTACACAGGGGGCCACTGAGGCACAGAGCACTAGGGAATTCGCTCAAGGTCACAGCTAGGTCGCTCAGGCGATGTGATGGTAATTAGAAGTCAGGTGGCCTTCAGCCCTCAGCTTCCATTCCGATGCCGGGGCCAGCCCACTCTCCCACCCTCAACATCTTGACCCTCCCTCCATCGAAGTCCCCGTGGACCTTTTCCTCCATGGAAGCCTCATTTCCCACCCAGGAAGTGGCATCGGGTGGGAAGAGACACCGTTGCCTCAGCTTCCAGTGGAAGTTCGGAGTCTCTGGGGCCCCACGGATGGGGTGACCCCAGTTCACTAGGCGTGAGCCCTCTAGGGATGGCCTCTCTTGGGGTGCCCCTCCCACCCTTTGGCCACACATCTTAGAGACTGTTATCTCCCAGTCCATGAGAGCCCACTCTGCACGAATGGCTCTCTCCTGCAATCCCCCAATCCCTTGGTTTTACGGAGGGAGAATCGAAGTCGCGTGAGGGCCAGCACGACTTGCCCAGGACCACGCAGAGAGTGGGAGAGCCCAGGCAGCGAGGCGGGCTCCAGAGCGTGGGGTGTGTGGGCGCATGGACTCTGAAGCCACCAGGCCTCAGTCGAGTCCTGGCAATGCCGCGTACCACCTCTGAGACCTCTCGCAAGTCGCTCAATGTCCCTGTCTCACTTTCAGCATCAGTTCAATGGCAGCGACGAACGTAACGGCACCTGCCTCACCAGGCTCGTGTGAGGACTAAACATTCCACAGCGCTCGGACCCAAGCGCAGCACTCAATAAGTGCTCCAAAAGCCTTGGCAGCTTTTTTTTACTTGTTAATTGCTGAATGCAACATGACCTCTTGTCCAGGGCACTGAATAGAATTTCTGGTGCTTCTGCCTTTATGGTGAGCGGTCGCTTCTGCCTGGAGACGTCCACTGGGCTGCTCTGCAGGCCCCTAGAATCTCCCTCTCAGGAAAGCCTTCCACTCACCAGGCTAAGGACAGACACCTCAAAACGTCCCCTCCAGGGGGCAGCTTTCACTGCGCTGAAGGAAGCAGGCACTTAACGTCTGGTTACTATTCATTCTTAGGTTTCTCTACAGGCACACCTCGGAGATACCGCAGGGTCAGTTCCAGATCACCACGGTAAAGCAAATATCGAAATAAAACTAGCCACACGGATGTTTTTGTTTCCCAGTGCATATAAAAGTTATGTTTAGACTGTACTGTAGTCTGTTAAGTGTGCAATAGCATTATGTCTAAAAAAAAAAAACCAATGTGCACACCTTAATTTAAAAATACTTTTGGCCAGTCGTGGTGGCTCACACCTGTAATCCTAGCACTTTGGGAGGCTGAGGCGGGAGGACCACTGGAGCTCAGGAGATAGAGACCAGCCTGAGCAAGAGTGAGACCCCCATCTCTGCTAAAATAAAAAAATCAGCTGGGCGTTGTGGCGCACGCCTATAGTTCCAGCTACTCTGAAGGCTGAGTCAGGAGGATCGCTTGAGCCCAGGAGTTGGAGGTTGCTGTGAGCTAGGCTGACGCCACGGCACTCTACCCAGGGCAACAGAGCAAGACTCTGTCTCTAAAAATAAATAAGTAAATAACAACTTTATTGCTAAAAAAAAATACTGATGATCATCTCAGCCTTCATCAAGTTGTAATCTTTTTGCTGGGGGAGGGAGGGTCTTACCTAGATGTTGATGGGGGCTGACTAAACAGGCTGGTGGCTGCTGAAGGTTGGGGTGGCTGTGGCAATTTCTTAAAATAATGAAGTTTGCCGCAATTGTTTGTTCCTTTTAACTAAAAAATTTCTCTGTAGCCCACGATGCTGTTCAACAGCATTTTAACCGCAGTAGACCTTCTTTCAAAATTGGAGTCAGTCCTCTCAAACCCTGCTGCTGCTTTATCAACTAAGTTTATGGAACATTCTAAATCCTTTGTTGTCACTTCAACAATGTTCACAACATCTTCACCAGGAGTAGTTTCCATCTCCAGAAACCACTTTGTTTCCTCCCCCATATGAAGTAGCTCGTCATCCATTCACGTTTTATCACGAGATTGCAGCAATTCAGTCACACCTTCAGCCTCCACTTCTAGTTCTCTTGCTCTTTCCACCACATCTGCAGTTACCATCTCCACTGAAGTCTTGCACCCCTCAAAGTCGTCCATGAGGGTTGGAATCACCTTCTTCCAAACTCCTGTTAATGTTGATATTTTGACCTCCTCCCATGAATTATGAATGTTCTCAGTGGCACCTAGAATGGTGCATCTTCTCCAGAAGGTTTTCAAGTTACTTTGCCCAGATCCATCAGAGGAACTACTATGTATGGCAGCTATAGCCTGATGAAATGTATTTCTTAAATAATAAGACTTTGGCCGGGCGCGGTGGCTCACGCCTGTAATCCTAGCACTCTGGGAGGCCGAGGCGGATGGATCGTTTGAGCTCAGGAGTTGGAGACCAGCCTGAGCAAGAGCGAGACCCCGTCTCTACCAAAAATAGAAAGAAATTAATTGGACAGCTAAAAATATATAGAAAAAATTAGCTGGGCATGGTGGTGCATGCCGGTAGTCCCAGCTACCCGGGAGGCTGAGACAGGAGGATCGCTTGAGCCCAGGAGTCTGAGGTTGCTGTGAGCTAGGCTGACGCCACGGCACTCACTCTAGCCCGGGCAACAGAGCGAGACTCTGTCTCAAAAAAAAATAATAATAATAATAATAATAAGACTTTAAAGTTGAAATTACTCCTCAATCCATGGAATATTGTGTTAGCAGGCATGAAAACAACATTAATCTCTTCGTACATCTCCATTAGAGCTCTTGGGTGACCAGGTGCATTGTCAATGAGCAGTAATATTTTGAAAGGAATCTTTTTTTCTGAGCAGTGGATCTTACAGTGGGCTTAAAATACTTAGTAAACCACGCTGTAAGCAGATGTCCTGTCATCCGGGTTTTGTTGTTCCATTTATAGAGCACAGGCAGAGTAGATTTAGCATAATTCCTAAGGGGCCCAGGATTTTTGGAATGGTAAATAAGCATTGGCTTTAGTTTAAGATTTCCAGCTGTGTTAACCCCTAATAAGACAGTCCTCTGAAGCTTTGAAGCCAGGCACTGAGTTCTCTTCTCTAGCTATGAAAGTCCTAGATGGCATCTTCTTCCAATAGAAGCATGTTTTGTCTACATTGAAAATCTGTTGTTTGGTGCAGCCACCTTCATCAATTATCCTAGCTAGATCTGGACACCTTGTTGCAGCTTCTCCGTCAGCACCTGCTGCTTCACCTTGCACTGTTATGTTATGAAGATAACTTCTTTCCTCAAACCTCATGAACCAACCTCTGCTACCTTCCAACTTTTCATCTGCAGCATCCTCACCTCTCTCAGCCGTCATAGAATTGAAGAGAGTTAGGGCCTTATTCTGGATTAGGCTTTGGCTTAAGGGAGTATTGGAGCTGGTTTGGTCTTCTATCCAGATCACCAAAACCTTCTCCATATCAGCAATAAGGCCTTTTCGCTTTCTTATCATTCATGTGTTCACTGGAATGGCACTTTTAATTTCCTTCAATAACTTTTTCTTTGCATTCACAACTTGGCGAACTGGCACAAGAGGCCTAGCTTTCAGGCTATCTTGGCTTTCAATGTGCCTTCCTCACTAAGCTTAATCATTTCTAGTTTTTGATTTAAAGTGACAGACCCATGACTCTTCCTATCACTTGAGCACTTAGAGACCACTGTAGGGTTATTAATTGGCCTAATTTCAATATCATCGTGTCTCAGGGAATAGGGACAGCAGAGGTGAGGGAGAGAGATGGGGGAATGGCCAATCCTGAGAACGGTCAGAACACACATTGATCGATTAAGTTCACTGTCTAACGTGGGCGCTACTCATGGCACCCCAAAACAATTACAATAACAATATCAAAGATCACTGATCGCAGATCACCATAACAGATATAATAATGATGAAAAAGTCTGCAATAGTTCGAGCATTACCAAAATGTGAGAAGAGACATGAAGTGAGCACGTGCTGTTGGAAAAATGTCACAGATAGACTTGCTTTTGATGCAGGGTCGCCACAAACCTTCACTTTGTAAAAAATGCATTATCTGCGATACAGCAAAGGGCAATAAAATGAGGTCTGCCTGTATTTATCTTGGAAACACTAATTCATTCTCATGTTCTTCAGTTAAAAAAAAAAGATATGATAAAGGAATATGGATATTACAAAATTCTACCTGCAGAAATCGAACACTGGAAACTTCCCTAAGTGATTCATTTTGAAGGAGGGTCTTGGTAACCAGGCTGACTGTCTGTAAAGTAGACCAGACAAGGCACTGGGCTTGCCTGTCTATTTCCTCTTAAACCTCAATTACATTAATTGTTGCAATTCCTTTTTAAAAACAGGTTAAACTAAGGCAGCACCCGCACCGAGGCCTGACACACAGTAGCTATTCAGGGCATATTTGTGGAAAGGATGAATGTAGAGCAAGAGGGGTGCAGCTGAATCCAGCCTGAGCTCTTCTCTTCCTTGACTGAGCAATTCCTCTCGTGGATATTCTGATGGAAAAATACAGGGTGAACAGCCTTCATGTTCTTTCAAAGGCATGCAAGGCCAGGACAAGTCCAGATGTGGCTTTCATGCTGGCTTGTGTGTTTGGATGGGCTATGAGCTAACAGGCCTGTGGGAGGGTGGGATGAGGCCTCCACGCCTGGCTGAAGAGGGAACCTCTAATCCCTAGGCCTACAGACTAGCCAGAAACCCAGATTTATAATAGAATCCTCACTTCTCCCCTTGCTGGCTTCCTTTCCTTCATGAGAAGCAAAGGTTGATGTCCCTCAAAGCCCCCAGAACCAGGATAATGTGGAGCATTGGACACAGAAGCACGGACCACCCACAGAGGACCCAGGGCTAAGTCTGCGGGCTTTCTGGCTATTTGGCAAAAAAAAGCACAAACTGTCTGGGCGCGGTGGCTCCTGCCTATAATCCCACCAATTTGGGAGGCTGAGGCAGGAGGATCGCTTGATGCCAGGAGTTGGAGACCAGCCTGGGCAACAAAGCAAGACTCTGTCTCTACAAAGAAAAAGAAAAATAAATTAAAATAAAATAAAATAAAATAAAAAGTAAGAATTAACTTTCCATCCTCAGCACCCAAAATATATGACTCATAGGCAACTCTGCTGCACAAAGAAAAGACACGAAATGAGGAAATGCACAGCCAAGTGCCAGAGGCACTGTAAGTGTTTCTGGAACAAATTCCTTCCTGGTCTGGTCTTTGTAATCCAGATTCTCAGTTTCTGGAAAAAAATCACTTTCTATAATATAAATATCAAAGGAGCGAGGAGTGAGGAGGTGTGGGACCATAGCTCAGGACGGATTTTTTTTTTTTTGGTGGTGGGAGACAGGGTCTCTCTGCTCTCTAGGCTGGAGTGCAGTGCCACCATCACAGTTCACTACAGCCTCCAGCTCCTGGGGTCAAGCAATCCTCCTGCTTCAGCCTTCCAAGTAGCTGGAACTGCAGGTGTGTGCCACCATGCCCGGCTAATTTTTTTATTTCTTGTAGCGATGGGGTCTTGCTATGTTGCCCAGGCTGGTCACAAACTCCTGGCCTTAGATAACCCTCCTTGCCTCTGCCTCCCAAAGTGCTGGGATTACAGGTGTGAGCCGCCGTACCCTGCCTCAAGACAGATTAGAATCAAGCACCAAAAGGCTGCAAAGTAATTCCTCCTTTCCTTTGTTTATGATGATTTATCAAAAGGCCCTTTTCGGGAGTAATTCTGCCTTGGAGACCTCAGAGAAGCAGAAAAGCTCCCTCCAAGCTTTCTCCCAGTTCTCCTCCTTGGGTCTGACGGTTCAAGACACATCCACCATGGTGGTTTCTGCTATTTCCATCTTAGCTTCTTCTTTTCAGGCAACTGTGTGGATTTGACAACCAGCAATTACGAGAGCCCGGATGAATGCAGGTCTCTCGCACCAGTTATATTTCCTAGGCTCTAGTAAAACAAAGCTCCTCATCAGTGTGGCATAGATGGCACTCCCACCTCCACCTCCACCCCCACTCAAAATGAAAGGATCCCTTGGATAGGCCTTTACAGCTTTCCAAACACTTTCATGTGTTCAAGTCTTGAAAGCAAGGCCCAGGTGGGGCTGCCCAAGCACCTGCCCCTGTCCCTCCTTGGCCCAAGCCCTAGCACAACATTGAATTCAGTACAAGTATAATCACACTTTATATCGATGGATTTATTAGTTTTCCAAACACCTTCTCAGAATAACATCTCACCTCGTCATCATAGTTCTCCTTTTGGAGTTGGCAGGATGGGAATTCACATCCCAGTTTAAGGATAAAGGATGGCGCATGCCTGTAGTCTCAGCTACTTGGGAGGCTGAGGCAGGAGGATCACTTGAGCCCAGGAGTTTGAGGCTGCAGTAATCTATGATGATGCCACTGCACTCTAGCGGGGGTGACAGAGTGAGACTCTGTCTCAAAAAAAAAAAAAAAAAGGTTAAAGGAAACTAAAGCACTGAATGATTTTCCCAGCCCCACTGCCTCTGACATGTAGTCCTTCTAAGAAGCTCTCATCAGAACTTCAACTCTGGCCACCACTAATGATAGCACAATGAGGACTAACATTTATGGAATGTCTTTTGTGGGCCAGGCAGGGCTAAGCACCTTGTGTGTTCCACACCAGAAGGTAGAAAGGACAACATTACCTTTACTCGCTGTTGGATTCCCAAGGATGTCCATCAAAATGTGCTTCTCAGGTCAGGTGCAGTGGCTCACACCTATAATCCTAGCACTCCGGGAGGCTGAGGAGGGAGGATCGCTTGAGCTCAGGAGTTCGAGACCAGCCTGAGCAAGAGCGAGACCCCATCTCTACTAAAAAGAGAAAAAACTAGCCCAGCATGGTGGCATGCACCTGTAGTCATAGCTACTCAGGAGGCTGAGGCAGGAGGATCCCTTGAGCCCAGAAATTTGAGGTTGCTGTGAGCTAGGCTGATGCCACGACACACTCTAGCCTGGGCGAGATAGCAAGACTCTGTCTCAAAAAAAAAAAAAATTGCTTCTTGGCTTGGGACTAGGAAAGTAGTTTTGGAAATATAGAAAGTAAGCTAGTGGCATTTATGGTGCTTACTTGTAGAGTCAGTGAGACAAGATGAAATCACGCGAAATGGAGAACAATACAATCTAATTCATATTTATAACCTAAATGAGTAAGCAGACTAAACTCTCAGAGCTATGGTAAACCAAAGGGGAGCGAAGATGGAAGAGTTAGTGCTGCTCTGTTCAATGTAGTAGCTGCTGCCTACACGTGACTGCTGAGCACCTCAAATGTGGCCGGTCCAAACTGAGATGCGCTAGTTCTGATTACAGGTTGAAATGATAATGTTTTGAATATGTTGGGTTAAATAAATTATTTAAATTAATTTCACTTGTTTATTGTTACTTTGTTAATGTGGTTACTAGAAAATTTTAAATTACATATGAGACTTACATTATATTTCTGTGGGGACAGGGCTGGTTTCGAATAATGAGCAGTCATCAACATGTTATGAATGCCTAATTAAATGCTAAGCACTTTATGTGCATTCCTTTATTTAATCTTTGCATCACCCACAATTTCATCATTATTCCATTTTACAGATGAGGAAGCTATGCTTTAAAAGAATTAAGTATATAGCTATTAAAAACGGTAAGTCAGGCCAGGCGCGGTGGCTCACACCTGTAATCCTAGCACTCTGGGAGGCCGAGGCGGGTGGATCGCTCAAGGTCAACAGTTCGAGACCAGCCTGAGCAAGAGCAAGACCCCATCTCTACTAAAAAGTAGAAAGAAATGATCTGGACAACTAAAAATATATATATATAGAAAACCTGGGCATGGTGGCGCATGCCTGTAGTCCCAGCTACTCGGGAGGCTGAGGCAGAAGGATTGCTTGAGCCCAGGAGTTTGAGGTTGCTGTGAGCTAGGCTGACACCACGGCACTCTAGCCTGGGCAACACAGTGAGACTCTGTCTCAAAAAAAAAAAAAAAACAACGATAAGTCAAACTATATGTATTGGGCTGGAAAGTATCCACAATACATTGGGTTTTTTTACAATGATTTCCCATTATCAGTAAGATAAAATATACCGATATAACTTATTTTAAATAAGACATTAAGTGACCTGGTTATAGCTACCTGTAGAGCCAAGACTTGAATCCTGGGCCTTTGTCAACTCCAAGTTCATCCTCTTACCCAAGAGAAGCAACAGAGGCATAGGAGGCAAACTCTCACCCACATCAGGTCTTTTCTTTGCAGTACCCCTGGAAGGAGGCCAGCCGGTATCTGCTTGAATACTTTCAGTAACGAGTTCATTACCTTCCTAGGCAGCACGCACCATTGTTGGTAGCTGGTTACTAGAGTTCTCCTCCATGAAATGAGGGTAAATCTGTTCATCCTAAGATCTGTTCGTGAGTTCTGGACCCTCGCAGAGAAGGTAGCCCACTTGAGCCAGGTCGAAAGGATGTGCTGACTTGCCCTGGTCTCTAAGGCGAGACTCCAGGTGCAGGTGCAGCAGGTTCCACACTGTTGCATGGGGAAGGGGACACCCTACACCCCACTCCTCCCACCTCAGACGACCAGCAGTTCCTGCAGCCTGGCCCAGGTAAACCTTGCCTGCTTGGCGAGCACTGCTCCCATGATGTGGCTTTAGGGCCACAGCTGCAGCAAACACTTGCATTTCCATTCAGGGTAAGGCCTCCCACCCCTGAAAGGATAATTATCAGCCTGCCGAGCTGATAGGTTCCCATCTGGTGAGGGCTGAATGCTGTGTCTTTAGAAAAGACACCAGAAAAGGCAAGCTCTCTGCCTGGCTTTGAAAGATTCCCTCAGCTACTCTAAGGAAAAAAAAATTGCTGAGGTGGAGGGGGGTGGAGAGAAGACCTGGAAAGGAAGGGAAGATGAATATGGGATGCTAATGAATTCCTGAGATCTCACGCTCTCCGATTCCAGTACATGCTCCTCTGCAGAAATTGGCGAGGCTGCCTTGCCAGCTGGAACCTGAAAATGCGCCCAAGGTAGACAGAACCGCGAGTCCTCGGACAGCCTGTGACACGCTGGCTGCCCACTGGTGGCTGAACGTCCAGGATGGAAAATAAGAGGAGGGACCCGCAAATGGGATGCCCCTCAGCATTGTAACCCAGGGGTCTGCTTTTCTGGTCTGCCTCTCCCCAGCCCCTCACAGTGAAAACAGAGCTGTGAACCCAGGAACAAACCCTACCACTGCCCCTTCCTTCCTCGCATCTCCACTTTCCACATCAAAAAATAATAAAAGATGGCAGGGTGCAGTGGCTCACGCCTGTAATTCTAGCACTATGGGAGGCCGAAGTGGGAGGATTGTCCAGGAGTTCGAGACCAGCCTGAGCAAGAATGAGACCCCCATCTCTGCTGAAAATAGAAAAATTAGCCGGGCATGGTGGTCCACGCCTGTAGTCCCAGGTACTCGGGAGGCTGAGGCAGGAGAATCACTTGAGCCCAGGAGTTTGAGGTTGCTGTGAGCTAGGCTGACAGTCTAGCCTGGGCAACAAAGTGTGACTCTGTCTCAAAAAAAATAAATAAATAAAATAATAATAATAATAAAAGAAACACCCCCCAGGAGTTTCAGTAAAGAGTCTGAAGTCTATACGTTGCTCCCCGGTTCCATTTCATCTACCGAGGCTGTGGCAGGCCCGGCATGTGGTTGGGAGCGCAGGCCAGCTGTCTGCCGGCGACCACGGTCGCAGGCTGATCCTAAGAGTTGGTGTCTTAGTCCATTTTATGCTGCTATAACAGAATAGCACGCACTGGACAATCTATTATGAATAGAAATTTATTTGGCTCATGGTTCTGGAGGCCGGGAAGCCCGTGAGCATGGACTGGCATCTAGTGAGGGCCTTCATGCTGTGTCATCCGTGGCAGAAGGTGGAAGGGCAAGAGAGCACAGGAACGAGTGAGCAAGAGAGGGCCAAACGTGCTTTTAGAACAACTCACTCTCCCAGTAACAAACCCACTTCCACAAGGCAACACAAACCCACTCACAAGGGCAAACCCTCATGACGTAATCACCTCTTTATACGTCACAATGGAATTAAATTTCAACGTGAGTTTTGGAGGGGACACTGAAACCATAGCAGTTGGCATAACTAGCATGGTTAGGTTCAAGGAAAGCCACGGCAGCATTACTGATCGCCAGTCCTATTCCAGGCTTTCCCCTAAGTGCTTAGTAGACACGCAACGAACTTGTGAGCCAGGAGCTATTAACATTTTACAAGGTTCAGACAACTTAAATAACAATGTTATCTAGACGAAACATAGCAGGGAAGGAACTTGAACCCACATCTAAGGTCCGTGCTTTAAAAAACAAAATAAAATTTTTATTATGGGAAATGTCTAATATATGCAAAAGTTTCACAAACCAGTACCATGAATCGCCACATATCTGTGACCAAGTTATTAATACCATAATAATCAAGATAGGGCCACTCGCATCTCTACCCCCCACTCTCTCTCACTGGTTTATTTTAACACGGACATTAGATATCATGTCATTTCACTCATAAATAGTTCAGCATGTATCTCTAGAAGATAAGGATACTCTTAGCCCCCTCAAAATAACGAGAGGTGAGAGATTACCAAGAAAATGTCCTGTTCTTCTTTGAGACAGAAAAATGGCAAGATTTGCATCACCCCACAGGGGAATAAAGAATTTCTTTAGCTGCCTGTGGCATTTTAGTGCAATGTGGAGAGGGCGCAGTCATTGTCTGCTGAGTCTAGGAATGCCCACCTGTTGCAGCCCCACGCCTCAAGGATCTGCCCACCTGGCCACACGGAATGACCCTTTTTGCAGTTTGCCCCTGAGTAACACCTGCTACTCCACAAAGGAGACCTGCTGCAAAACGTTCTCTCACCTGCTCTTTCCAACAGCACTATCTCAGAACGAGTTTTGTTGTTGGCTGTCACGTGCACATGTAATAACATTAACACTTACCAAACACACCTACTATGTGTCAGACACTGAGCCAGGCGTTTCCATATGTGTTAGGAACCTAACACTCAGGTTTTTACATTTCGATTAGATTTTTGTGGTTCAGATTTCCATTTGGTTCAAAATTCCATCCTGTGTTGGAATATCATGGAAGAGACAATAATTTCTTCAGGGCTGAATCCATCAATAAGTAGCACTTCTTGAGAACGTGTTTGCATGGGTGTGTGTGTGTGTGTGTGTGTGTGTGTGTATAAGCCACCCCGAGGCTCACCCTGGACAGTACCAAGACTAGCACATGGTTCCTGCCCTATCCTGCCATGGAAGAAACCTCACTGCACTGGAATCCACAGAAACTTCATTCTCTCCTTCTCCCACGCTGCAGGACTTGTGATCCGAGTCCCAAGGAGCTTGGGAGTCTAGTAGGGCAGATAAGACAAAAGTACACAAAGAGGTTGATCTACTAGGCAGAGGATACCAAGAGGATACTGCCACAGCAGATGTAGAAATAACACATCGCGAGGGGCAATATTGAAAGGCAGGAGCAGCAATGTGTGCTGGGGAAATCAGGAAAGTATTGGGGGTGTGGCACGTGAGATGCAGAATGTTCCCAGGACCCTGTGCAGTTTGCTTTACCCGGCCATGTACTATGGACTCCAGAGGCCACACCTGGGTACTACTCTCCAGGGCGTCCTCACAGTGATGCTGGTGACGGCCCTTACTGTGTGTGGCAGGCTTTGGTCCCATCTGCCTTCTTTGATGAGTCCAAGGTGTCCCCTGACTGCTCTGGGCCATCTGCCCTTTACCATGGGACCCTTGTTCCTGGTGGAGAGGGCTCTCAGGGTTTACTTGTTAACCCCAGAAAGCTGGGAGACGCTGCAGCTCTCTGTGTCTCCAGCAGGCGTTTGCTTGTTGCATCATTGGTTTTGTGCCTCAGTGAGACTGAAACGGGGGTTGGAAGCGCTGCTGGAGGAAAGAGTTATGCCTGTTGGAGTCAGGGCTGAAAATAGACCCTTGGTTAGGATTTTCACAGGCAGAGTGATGGGGGAGGGAACTATAAGGATAGAGGCAGCAGGACAGGAACAAAGCATTTTCAGAGAACTCCAAGTGGAGGAGTTCTCTGAAACTGTGGAGGGCAGAAGGGGAGAAACTCGGAGATGCATCTGGAGAAGCAGGTTGGGAATTTTGTAAAAACACACTGAAGATTGACACAGGCAAGGCAGAGCTTACAAAGGGGCCTAGCAGAATTGTCACCAGACCTGAGGAATGTTAAGCTGGCACAGCAAATACCATGGATTGGAATGGAAATAAAAATGAAGGCCGAGTTGGGCGCGGTGGCCTAGCACTCCAGGAGGCCGAGGCGGGAGGATCACTTGAGTTCAAGACCAGCCTGAGCAAGAGCGAGAGCCCATCTCTACTAAAAATAGAAAAATTAGCCGGAGTGTCATGGCACATGCCAGTAGTCCCAGCTACTCAGGAGGCCGAGGCAGGAGGATCACTTGAGCCCAGGAGTTTGAGGTGGCCGTGAGCTATGATGGTGCCACTGCACTCTACACCCAGGGCGACAGAGCAAGACTCTGTCTCAAAAGAAAAAAAAAGGTGTTAGGTCCGGAGCCGAGAGGGAGACACACGAAGCCTCATGCGTAGCAAAATGCTGTTTATTTTGAGGATCTGGGTGCAGATGGATGGAGGCCAAAAGAGCATCCACCACAAGGGAGAGAAAAGCCTTGGGTTTTATAGAGGGTTTTTCTGGGGGGGAGTGAGTAACTGGGCCAGAATAGCTGCTGTAATAAGTTTTTTTAAACAACCAATTTCTGGGACCCCTGTGTCGGTCTCATCCTGTAGAGATAGGGGAGGGAGTAGCTTCATCCTTATCAGGGGGCGGATGGGAACGTTAGCATCACCCGCAACTGTCTGTGGCCAGAGTTAGATTTACAACCTCCGGACTCTCCAAACTCCTGCGGCTATTGTTTCACAGGCTTGATGACCACTGAGTTTTCCATTAACCGCATTCCGTCCTATACATACTTTTGAGTTCCCACCCTGAACAAACCTAACAAAACGGAGGCCAGGAGACCAGCTAGGAGGCTCTGAGTGCACACCCCATTGCACTGTGGCGTACTTCTCCAAGGCCCCCACTGGAATGTGGGCCTCCTAAAGTAAGCCCCCTCCTGGCTCTCAACACCTTGGGAATGGGCCTGCATTGCATTAATTTTTTATTTTTCCAGTGCCTGACTCATAGTAGGTGCTCAATAAATATTTGTTGAAAGAGAGAGAGAGAAGGAAGAGAGGAAAGAGGGAGGGAGTGATGAAGGGAGGGAGGGAGGAGGAAGGGAAAGAAGGAGGAAAAAAACAAAGAAAGCCAGACCTGTGGCAGGTTGTGGAGATGGCGCAGGGGAGAGGGAATGAAGGCCTTTCTGCAGGGCAGTAAATGTCAAGGTGGGGGAGCCACGGATATTTCCTTAAGAGGATCTGTAGGACTTGGCGAGTGACTAGCTGTGGGAGGAAAGCAAGAGCGAGAAATCCCGATGACTGGGGGAATGATGGGGCCATAAATAGAAATGAGGCAAACGGGAGCAGAAGCGAGTTGATGGGAAAAGGTAGTAAGAGGAAGCTTTTCACTTTGGATGTTTTGAATTTCAGGTACCAGCAGGGCCACCCCAAGTGGAGCAGCAGCTCAGGAGGGAGCTCAGCGCTGAAGGCACAGACAGGGGAAGGGTTTGCAAAGAAGGCCCAGGGGCAGTCCTGGGAGTGGGTGAGATCACCAAGCAGGGAAGAGAGAAACAGGAGGCACAAGAGCAGAGCCTTGAGGAATGCCAGCACTTATGGAAGAGAACAAGCAACTGTTGGAAACAGAAAAGGAAAATCAGGAAAGCGCAGGATCCCATAGCCAGGAGGAACATTTCGAGCAGGGGGAGTGATAGGCAGAGCCAGATGCTTCAGAGGTCAAGTGAGATGAGCCCCAAGCCGGAGAAAGATCCTGCAATCCAGCAGCAACAGGCGGTGGCAAGAGTCCTCAGAGGGCGCCACGACTATGGTGCCGAGGGCGGGCCGCAGACTGTGCCAGCTAGGGAAGCAGTGGGTGGTGAGAGCCCGAGGCAGCCAGCTGAAACACTCTTCGAAGGGCTTTGGCAGCAGTGGGGGGAAGAACCGAGGACCATGGCTCAAGGGGGAGGCGAGTGGGAGGAAGACGTGTTTTTAAACTGGGTGAGTCCGGAACAGATTTGTGGGCGGAAGGGAAGGAAACAGTGAGATGGAAAAGGAAGGAGACAGAGGGCATTTGGTGGAGCAGAGAAGGTCCCAGAGAAGGAGGGGGAATTCAAGAGAGCACTTTTTTAAAAGCATACAAATCAAAGCAGCACACAAGTGGGAATAGTAAGTCCTTATATTTGAAAAGCAGTGAAATGCAATCTACAAAGCATTTCTATGTGCTTTATCTCATTTAATCCTTGTCAGGGGCATATTACTCTACTAAAATGCAAGGAGGTTAAATGATTTATGCAAGAGCACCCAGCTAATCTATCGAAAACTTGGGATCAAAGAATCAATCAAGAGACACTCATTGATCCAGTGGCTGCCATGCCAGCACCGTGTTAGGCACCAAAGATCTCAAAGGGAACAAGAAATGGCTCCTGCCCTCAGGGAGCTGCAGGCCAGGAGACTGAGCTCCACTCTGCCGACAAATGTGCTCCGTCATGTGAGCGTGTGCAGCGTAGGACGCCAGCTCAGACCAAGGAAGGGAGGGAGGTGGGATGCAAGGGAGGCCTTCAAGAGGGGTGAAGTTTGAGCTGAGTCTGGAAGAGCAAATGGCAATGACCTGGCTGAGAAGTGGGCACAGGAGGAAAGACATTCCCAGCAAAGGAAGTTGGTGTGCAAGAGCCTGGGGCCTTTGGGAGCTGTGAGCAGTTCGCTCTGCTGGAACACAGGGTGGGTGTGGCTGGGGCCCAAGAGGATGGCGCCAAGACGGGGGTGGTGGAACGTGGCAGGCTACCCTGAAGAATTCTAATTTTTTCCCTTCCTTAAACCAGTGAAGTGTTTTAATCAAGGGAATGATATCATCAGATTTGCCTTCTAGAACAATCGTTTCGGAGGTCCCCTGGAGGCAGTGTGGAGGATGGGTTAGAGGAGGATGTTGTAGGATGCAGGGAGACCAGTTAAGATGCAAATATAGTGACCTGGGCGAGAGAGGGCGAGGACTGGACCGGGGCAGGGGTATTTGTAATGGAATAGGGCACGGGCATCTGTCTGTCTGTCTGTCTATCTATCTGTCTATGAAGAAAGAACTGGCCAGCCTTAGAGGAAGAAGAAGAAAATAAGGAAAGGAAAGATTCTCAGGTTCTGACTTCAACAGAACAAGAAGAGAAGTAGATATTGAAGGGGGTGGGGAGCTGGGTAGAAAATAAGTTCAGGCACGTTGGATTGAGAGCCTATGGGACATTCAGGTGCAGGTATCCGGGAGGCAGTTGGATATGGGGGTCCAGAGCTCCTGGGGGAGGCTGACCTAGAGATATAACTTCACGAGTCACCAACGTAGGTAGTGATTGGAGCCACCGGTGGGGGTGAGTGTTTGGAGAGAAAAGAGAACAGGGTCTTTCACACAGCCTTGAGGAGCAACGCGGCATTTAAGGAGTAGGTGAAGGAGAAGAGGCGAGGCCAGAGAGGTAAGAGAGAAAAAAAGGAGAAAATGATGTCCTAGAAGACAAAGAAATTGAGGGGGTCACGTGGGAGGATGCTACTGCGAGTTGGAAGAATACCATCTTTGATTGCTTTCAGGGAGAGGGGCGATGGCTTCCCGCAGGCTGGTCAGAGAAGGCTTTGGAAGCAGAAGAAAAGTGAGAAGAAGAAAGTTCCTTTCAAGCTGAGAAATGGGAGGAGAGTGGGTTGAGTCCCTCTCGTCTCCTCTTTGCCGAATTTTCTTTTTTTTTTTTTTTTTGAGACAAAGTCTCACTGTATTGCCCGGGCTAGAGTGCCGTGGCGTCAGCCTAGCTCACAGCAACCTCAGACTCCTGGGCTCAAGCGATCCTCCTGCCTCAGCCTCCCGAGTAGCTGGGACTACAGGCATGCGCCACCATGCCCGGCTAGTTTTTTCTATATATTTTTAGTTGTCCAATTAATTTCTTTCTATTTTTTGTAGAGACGGGGTCTCACTCTTGCTCAGGCTGGTCTCGAACTCCTGACTTCCTGCCTCCCAAAGTGCTAGGATTACAGGCGTGAGCCACCGCGCCCGGCCTGCCGAGTTTTCTTGACTCGTGCTGCAATAATCACTGCATTTACAGAAAATAAAGCATGGTATTTGGCAAAATGTGGAGAATCAGATGTTCGAAATGTTTCTATAATGTGCTTCAAAATGAGACACACTGAAAAGGGACCATCCAATGTGATCATGCTGTCCTTAAAAATGTTCCTTTGATAAACATTAAACTGTTCTGTTTATCAGAAATGTTAACGAGGAAAATAAACAACAGGGCTATTTAGGAGTATTTCAAAATTGAAGTTTAAACCATAAGAGAAAACAAGCTCCAAAAAAAATCCAAACCAGCATGAACGTTGCAGAGCAGACCTCAGCTGTCTCTGAAATCTTCTCCTCTCCCTAACATTACATAATTTTCCGTCAGCCAAAGAGATCGGTTTCACACGCTAAAATTCACTGTGTATGTGTCATACTTAAAGGACAGGATATTGAAAGGAAATAATAATATAAAGAGATAAAGAAAAGGTTTGGGAACCAATGCATAGATCGGCCTGAGAATTGTCTAGAGAATCTTTAAGGACATTACTGAAAAATAAGTAATGCAGACTTCTATTCCAGATGATATAATTGACCCAGGCACCCTGTTAACTGAAGAAAATGACAAGGTTCATAAATTTGGAAAGGAGAGCTTCATTTTTCATAAAGGGTGGCAGCCTGTGGGTGGCAGCCTGTGGGTGGCCAGTCTGGAAAGCAAAGCCCCGCCCAAAGCCAGGATACATGCTTCCAGGCAGGTACAATGGGAACAGGCATTTATACCAAGCCGATGGCCAACTATACATATTTAACAAGCTATAGGAGGAGTCATGAATATTTATGAAAGGAAAAACATGTGCATGAGCAATCAAGCTTTATGCCCCTTTATGGGGTCCATGTTCAGAAAATGGCAGCCCTCTGGTGTCAAAAGGTAAAGCAGAGGACATGAAAACGCTCTCTGCACATGCTCCTTAGACTGGTTAAAAACCACTCCATGATTGGTGGTCTCTCATCAGGAAAGAACGCTGGTGTCCTGTCGATGGGAGATTGGTTTCTGTTTAGCCCTTAGGAAAAGAGCCTGATGGCCATTAGGGGAGGGGGTATAATGAATCCTGTCTGACCTCCCATTGTGTCATGGCTGGGAACTCAGCTTTAAGGATTCTCTGGGGTCCCCTTGTCTAAGAGGGGTCTGATCAGTCAGCAGGGGGCTTAGGATTTTATTTTTGTTCACAATTCTAATTGACCCTCCTGCTGGAAACAACTAAAAATTCTAGATAAAATACTAAAAATATCTTCTAAATAAGTTAATAAAAGTAAGGAATATTCAGCCAAAATCAAGCGACGGTAGAAACCCAGAGAGATAAATGGAGCAATTGCCAAACCAGTTAATTTTCAGTTTTTAAGAAGCTAAGGAACTCCAGGGATAGGAGACAGAGCCCAGGGTCTGCCCAAGATCGAGATTCTAACTGCATACTCTCCCATACAGGTGACACCCTAAAGCTATACCCTACTGTTAGGCTAAACTAGAAGTAAATCTAACCCCCCCACCACCTGGAGGATCTGCAAGCAAAATGACCTGCCTAGGTCCTCGCTATAACATGAACATGAAAAAGAACTGAAAATGTGTAACCAAAAGCTAGTCCTAAGACAAATTTGTAGCCCAGATTCTTATTAGTTGAATAGTCTGAAAAGCCTCTAGCAGAGAATTTAATTTAAAGTGGTCCCAAGTGCTTAAAGTGCTACAAGAAGCAAATGCAATCCTCTCTCAGAGAACCCACCTTAATCTCAGGCCTCAAAAAATTCCCACAGCCAGGCATGTGATCCCAGCACTTTGGGAGGCTGAGGTGGGAGGATCGCTTGAGGCCAGGAGTTCGAGACCAGCCTGGGCAACATAGCAAGACTTCATCTCTACAAAAACATTTAAAAATTGGCGAGGCATGGTGGCATAGTCCTAGCTACTTGGGAGGCTCAGGTGGGAGGATTGCTTGAGCCCAGTAATTTGAGGTTATAGTGAGCTATGATCACACCACTGCACTCCGGTCTGGGTGACAGAACAAGACTTTGTCTCTCAAAAAAAAAAAAATCCTCCAGATAAAAGTTTTAAGAAATATAAGCTCACAGTAAAAAACTACAAAATCCAAGCAAACTAGGCAGCATGAACAAGAGAAGCAGAAATATAGACAGCAGGACCCACAAAGACTGTACATATGGGAATTATCAGAAACATGTTATAAAATAACTATTTTAGAGCTTCTAAGAAATAAAAAAAGAAATTCATAATATGCATAAATAGGCTGGGCCCAGTGGCTCATGTCTGTAATCTTAGCATTTGGGGAGGCCAAGGCAGGAGGATTTCTTGAGCCCAATTTGAGGTTGCAGTGACCTATGATGATACCACTGCACTCTACCAGGGGTGACAGAGTGAGACTCTGTCTCAAAAAAAAAAATTGGAATGGAAGAAACAAAACTGTCATTATTCATAGACGATATGATTGTTTACATTGAAAATCTCAAAGGATCCACAGATATATTAATATCCTAGAATTAATAAGAGAATTTAGCAAGCAAGTATATTAGACACAAAATCAATAAATGAAAAGTGCATTTTTATATGCCATCTACTAATAGAAATTGTAATTTACAAGAGATATACTTTGGTTTTTTTTGAGACCAAGTCTTGCTCCGTCACCCTGGGTAGAATGCAATAGTGTCATCATAGCTTACTACAACCTCAAACTCAAGCTCAAGAGATCCTCCTGCCTCAGCCTCTGAGTAGCTGGGACTGCAGGTGTGTGCCACCACACCTGGCTAATTTTTCCTATTTTTGGTAGAGATGGTGTCTCACTCTTGTTCAAGCTGGTCTGGAACTCCTGACCTCAAGCAGTCCTCCCGCCTCAGCCTCCCAGAGTGCTAGGATTACAGGCGTGAGCCCCTGCTCCCGGCCTAAAAGAGATATCCTTTATAGTAGGATCAAAAATATGAAGTACCTAGGAATAAAATGAACTAAAGATGTGCCAGACCTCTATGAGGAAAATATTACAAAATGTTATTAAAAGATATTAAAGAATACCAAAACAAATAAAGGATGACGCTATGTTTACAAACTGCAAGACTCACATTTATAAAAATGTCAGTTCTCCCCAAGTTGATCTACAGATTCAATGCAATCTCAAAAGTCCAACAGATTTTGTAAAGAATTTGACAAGCTTATTCTAAAATGTAAATGTAAGTACAAAAGACCAGGAATAGCCAAGACAAAAAAAAAAAGGACTTCCCTTCCAGATCTAGCCTCTTTAAGAGGCAACAATGATTAAGACAGTGTGATATTGGAGCAAGGACAGAAAATAGAGCCCAGCAACACACGCCTGCCTACATGGCCACCTGATACGTAACAGGAAGTGCTGTAGGTACATGAGTGCAATAAGTAGCACCAGGACATTGAGTATCTATACAGAAAAAATAAAATTGGAGCTCTACTTTCCACCTTACATAAAATTCAGTTCCAGGTGAATCTGACACCTACATACGAAAGGAAAAAAACAAAGTTTTAAGAAGATCATTTAAAAGGACATTTTCATGACCTCAGAGTAAGGGAGGATTTCTTTTTTTTTTTTTTTTTTTTTGTGAGACAGGGCTTGCTCTGTCACCCAGGCTTGAGTGCAATGGTGTGATCATAGCTCTCTGAAGCCTGGAACTCCTGGGCTCAGGCGATCCTCCTGTCTCAGCCTCCCAAGTAGCTGGGACTACAGGCATGTGCTGCCACACCCAACTAATATTTTAAAAAATTTTTTGTACAGGACTCCCAGTTAAATTTCAATTTCAGGAGAAAAACAAGGAAATTTTTACTATGAGTGCATCCATGCAAAATTTGTAAATTTAGTAAAAATACTTATACTAAAAAAGCATTGTTTATCTGAAATTAAAGTTTAATTGGATGTCCTGTATTTTATCTGGCAGTCCTATTAAAAATGGAAGTACCCAGCCGCTCCACCTCTGTGGAGGTGTGTGGAAAAGGAAGTAATCATTATTATCTGCTACGTATAAGCCAAGCGAGTGACAAGTGTGATCTCATTTAAACCTTGCAACAACCCTGAGCAGTACAGATTATTACTCCATTCTACAAGTGAACACAAAGGTTGAATAATTTATTCAAGGTGAGAAAGCAGGCATCAGATAGATGAGGAATCAAATTCAGTTTTGCTTCCCAAATGAGTACTCTTTCCTAAGTACTTCCCATCTGAAAGCTTTCAGATGGGCTTTTTTTTTTTTTTAAGATTTTAATCAAAAAGGGGGCAAGTTTCTGAAAATACTCCAAAGGCTTTTCCATCATAACTTAATATTTGTTCATGTCTCATTAAATTTGCTTGCATTTATAATGTAATTATAAATGGCATTTGCATAGTCTGATATGCTTTAGGGAATTTATTTAAGAGAGAGGGGTCTCACTGTTTTGCCCAGGCTGGAGTACAGTGGCTATTCTCAGGCACCATCATAGCTCACAGCAACCTCAAACTCCTGGGCTCAAGTGATCCTCCTGCCTCAGCCTCCCCAAGTAGCTAGGACTACAGGTGTGTGCCACCGCACCCGGCTCTCAAGGAATTTACTTTAATGGAAAGCCTTGGGAAGGTGAGGTAACCTCTTTGGAGCTCAGCTTCCTCATCTGTAAACTGAGGATATTCTATGTCAGCTAACACACTTTGCAATTTTCTACCTTTAGGGTTTCCCCCGCCTCTTTTGAGAAAATATATTAAATTTTATACAGCTCTCTGCTGCCACCTGCTGGAAAAATTACAGCACACATTTCTGCTTGAAAATGAGCTCTATTTAGTAAAAAAGTCCCTTTGATACCCGGGCTTATTTGCTTAGTAATTTCAATTAATGAGAATTATAGTTTTCTGGGGTTTCTAAGGTTCAGTGTTTTCAATCTGTAAAACATTCCGAATGAGTCAACCCTGAACTTTGACCATCTGGAAATTAATTTTTTAGCAGTTTTTCCCACAGGGGAGTATTTTTCATACTTGTGTTTTTGCAGTGACTGTCCTGCCAAATCTGTTCACACGAATTTGCTTTAATAATTGTCTTTAGTGTTGCATTCATGAGGCCTGATAAGAAGTATTTACTAGAGCAGAAAAAAATATTTTGTTTAAACTATCCCTTAAAGATTTCTGAAACATTTAATTCTTGTGCTTTGAGAAGACATGGACACAATGCTCAACCACTTTTGCATGACCTAGAATAAATGTACATATTTTTTGAAAATCTGACTGCTTTATATCTGGAAAGTCTAAATTTTTAAACTGCAAAATGTTTTCTAAATCAAAGGCTAAGTGCTGGCCTTAATTTTTTTTTTTTTTTTTTTTTTAGACAGAGTCTGGCTCTGTTGCCCAGGCTAGAGTGCAGTGGCATCAGCCTAGCTCACAGCAACTTCAAACTCCTGGGCTCAAGTGATCCTCCTGCCTCAGCCTCCTGAGTAGCTGGGACTACAGGCATGTGCCATAATGCCTGGCTAATTTTTCTATTTTTAGTAGAGATGGGGTCTCATCTTGCTCAGGCTGGTCTCAAACTCCTGAGCTCAAGGTATCCTCCCGCCTCGGCCTCCCAGAGTGCTAGCATTACAGGCATGAGCCAGTGCACCTGGTAGTTTTTTTATAGACTATATTTTTTAGAGCAGTTTTGTTCACAGCAAAATTGAGGAAAGCTTCAGAGATTTCTCATTCTCCTCCTACCCCCACACATGCATGAACCTTATCAACATCTCCCACTAGATTGGTACATTTGTCACAACTGATGAACCTACATTGACATATTCTTCTTCTTTTTTTGTCTTAGCTTCTTTCTTTTCAGCCGTCTTAAGTGAGACACATCATTATCACCCAAAGTCCATAGTTTACATTAGTTTTCACTCTTTAAAAAACTTTTGTATTATTATTATTTTTTTTTATAGAGACAGGGTCTTGCTCTGTCACCCAGGCTGGAGTACAGTGGCACTATCATAGCTCACTGCAGCCTCGAACTTCTGGGCTCAAGGGATCCTCCCACCTCAGCCTCCCAAAGTGCTGGGATTACAGGTGTGAGCCACCACACACAGCCACATTAGGATTCACTCTTGGTGTTGTACATTCTATGGGTTTTGACAAATGTATAATGACATGTATTCACCATTATATTATCATACAGAGTATTTAAACTGCCCAAAAAATTCTCTGTCCCTCCTCCAAACCAACCCCTGGCGATCACTGATCTTTTTACTGTCTCCATAGTCTTGCCTTCTCCAAAATACCATGTAGTTGGAATCATAAAGTATGTAGCCCTTTCAGATTGGCTTCTTTCAATTAGTAACATGCATTTAAGTTTCCTCCATGTCTCTCTTTTTTTTTTTTTTTTTTAACCTTTTGCAGAGACTGGATCTCAAAGGGATCTCAACAGACTGGTCTTGTACTCCTGGCCTCAAGCGATCTTCCTGCCTCCCAAAGTGCTAGGATTACAGGCGTAATCCACCGCACCTGGCCCTCCATGTCTTTTCATGGCTTGATAGCTCATTTCTATTTAACACTGAGTAATATTCCATTGCCTGGATTTATCACAGTTTATCCATCTACTACTGAAGGGAATCTTGGTTGCTTTCAAGTTTTGGCAATTATGAATAAAACTTCTATAAACATCCATGTGCAGAGTTTTGTGTGGACATACATTTTTAACTGATTTGGGTAAATACAAGGAATGTAACTATTGGATCATACGGTAAGAGTGTGTTTAGTTTTGTAAAAACTGCCAAACTGTCTTCCAAAGTGGCTGTACCATTTAGCATTCCCAACAGCAATGAATGAGGGTTCCTGTCGCTTCACATCCTTGTCAGCATTTGGTGTTGCAGTGTTCCAGATTTTCACCATTCTAATGGGTATGCAGAGGCATATCATTGTAATTTAAAATTTGCAATTCCCTAATGACATATGATGTTGATCATCTTCACATGCTTATTTATCATCTGTATATCTTCTTTGGGGAGGTGTCCAGGTCTTTGACCCATTTTTAAATTAGGTTGTTTGTTTTCTGACTGTGGAGTTTTAAGAGTTCTTTCTATGTTTTGGATAACAGTCATTTATGAGATATGTTTTTTGCAAATATCTTCTCCCCAGACCATGGCTTGTGGGCCTTCATTTTTAAAAACAATTAAAACCACTTTCCAGAATTCCTTCCATAATGTCAAAAGTGCAGTCCAAATAATTCAATCATACAATATAAAATATGGGGTTAAAATTATTGCCAGTTGGGGTTGAGCCTGCTTCAGAGGTTGAGAGCCAGTAGCCAGTCCCTTCATATCTGGATTCACACTTGTCTCAGGGTTTTGTTGTAGCTGGCTGCCTGGAGCTTTGATGCAATCTAAGAGGTAATAAAACCTGAACCTATATATTTCTAAAAACTAATGGGGAGAAGGAGGCCCTATTTCGAAAGGAGGTCAGGAAAAGATTTTGGGAAAAGAGCTAATGCTTACTCACTGCTGTGCTATTTGTCCCTCTGCCTTGTAATTTCCCAGACATAGCTATGAACTGGCTTAGATATTTGAATACACTTATTTATTGCCATCTTTCAGTTTATGTCGACACTCATTTAAAAATATCCAAAACTACTTTCCAACCCTTCTCTATCTCTTCCATTTGTGGTATAGTAATACAGGACAGTGCATATTTTAAATATTTTTTCTAATAATACACGTAATATGGACTCAATACAGAGAGCCGAGAAAACCCAGAAATGCACAAAATAAAAAAGAACTTAAATCTCCCTTAATCTTGCTGTGCAAAAATAACTACTGCTGACATATTAATAGTGTCGTCCCTTCCAGTCTTTTATATACTTATATATGCATTTTTTCCTCTTAAAATAGTATAATGCTGTAGACATTATTTTATAGTTGACTTTTTAATATAGCACTTTTCCAGACAAAATTTGACATGATCCAGATATAATTATGCAAACTGGCTGCATGCCATGATGCTGAGGCGGAAAACCTTGGGAAAGACATTCAACTCTTTGGGCCTTGGTGCCCTTGTCTGAAAAATGAAGAACTTTTTTCCAACCTTAAAAGCCATTCTCCTGCCAAAGCCTATTCTGGAGGAAATCTTGTCATCATGTTACAGCCTCAGGACTTTGAGCAACAGCCCCAGGTTCCACATATTCTTAGTTTGTACCTATTTTTACTTTTTGTTAGCACGTTTTTCTTTTTCTTTTTTTTTTGAGACAGAGTCTTGCTCTGTTGCCCGGGCTAGAGTGCCGTGGGGTCAGCCTATCTCACAGCAACCTTAGACTCCTGGGCTCAAGGAATCCTTCTGCCTCAGCCTCCCATGTGCCACCATGCCTGGCTAATTTTTATATATTGTTAGCACGTTTTTCTTTTTCTTTTTTTTTTGAGACAGAGTCTCACTCTGCTGCCCAGGCTAGAGTGCCGTGGGGTCAGCCTATCTCACAGCAACCTCAAGCTCCTGGGCTAAAGCGATCCTACTGCCTCAGCCTCCCAAGTAGCTGGGACTACAGGCATGCGCCACCATGCCCGGCTAATTTTTTCTATATATATATATTTTTAGTTGTCCAGATCATTTCTTTCTACTTTTTAGTGGGGAGGGGGGGGTCTCACTCTTGCTCAGGCTGGTCTCGAACTCCTGACCTTGAGCGATCCACCCGCCTCAGCCTCCCAGAGTGCTAGGATTATAGGGGTGAGCCACCACGCCTGGCCTTGTAAGTAGTACGTTTTTCTAACTGCTGTATGCAAATTGCTTAAATCTGCCTTATTATTTTTGCTAGCAATTTTTGTGATTCAGCTGACTAGTCTTTAAACATAAAGAGTAAAACGAAAATACCTGTCTTTTTAATTAAAAACAAGGAGGACAAAAAAGAAGCTAAATAAACATCAATTGTTGGGCTTTGCTCTCAGTTAAAGAAATAAATACAGAAAAGTATAGGATTAAATCACTATATTTCAATTCATTCAATTCAAACAATTATGATTTAGTGGGAAGAAAAGGTAACAAACAGGGACCACAATAAAGCAACATCAATAGAAGATGAGAAATATCTCAGAAGGATGGAATAGAATTCAGAAACTTGAAGGAAGTTAAACTAGGAAAGAAATTACTTCTTCTAAAGAAGGGAAGTTAGAAGTGGATTTAATTGTTTTCAATTATATAAAAGACATAAGTCAATTGTGTTTCTTTATCAAGAACCAACAGGAAATTTGCTTAGGTTGTTAGATTAATTTAGACATTAAAAAGTTGTTGGCCAGGCACGGTGGCTCACTCCTGTAATCCTAGCTCTCTGGGAGGCCAAGGCGGGTGGATTGTTTGAGCTCAGGAGTTCAAAACCAGCCTGAGCAAGAGCGAGACCCCGTCTCTACTAAAAATAGAAAGAAATTAATTGGACAACTAAAAATATATAGAAAAAATTAGCCGGGCATGGTGGTGCATGCCTGTAGTCCCAGCTACTCAGGAGGCTGAGGCAGGAGGATCACTTGAGCCCAGGAGTTTGAGGTTGCTGTGAGCTAGGCTAACGCCACGGCACTCACTCTAGCCAGGGCAACAGAGTGAGACTCTGTCTCAAAAATAAATAAATAAATAAAAGCAATCACGTGACTATTTTGAAAGGCCCTGTGCCCAGCTAAAACATAGCTTTTTAATGTCTAAATTAAATTAAATTAAATTCTAAGAATCAACTAAAACACCAGCATCACCTAGATCTGCATGGGTATATGTATGTGTGTATGGGGATGCTACCAAGTCAACTAACTCATCTCTAAGTTAAGACTCCACTGTTAACTGCCTTCAAAGACCTCACAATCCAACAGGATAACTAAATCTTGCATGTAATTAACCACAATTCAAGGCAGAATTAAATGCCCAGAGAGAAGTACCAGCAAAGAAAGAAGAGTTCAAAAGAGGAAAAACATCTCTCATTATAGGGATTTTAAAAGGTTTAAGACTCTTTGAGGAGGTGGCTTGTGAAATGGCCTAAGTCAGTGTTAGGGTGGAAAGGCTAGTAGGTGCTCACGGCGTGGGTGGAGAAACATTTCTCATGCACAAATTAAGATAAAAAAAGTTTATTTTATCTTCTCAGAAGGATAGAGAGAATGAGAGAGTGAGAGAGAGAGAGAAAGAGAGAAAGAGGGAGAAAGAGAGAAGGGAAGGGGTGGGAAGAGCAGGGAGATGGTGTGGCACCCCAGAGAAAGAGAAGTGGGTGCCAGCAGCAAGACCAATTGGCTCACTGATTTTAAGGGGATGAAGGGAAGAAAAAAAATAGTGCTGGCTGTCAGTTGATAACAAAAGCAGCAGCAGGTAGATAACAAAAACTGCAAGGATGTTTATATCCTTGGGAAGGAAAAGAATACATTTAGTTCAAGTTGGGTGCTGTGACCATGAGCCACTAGAAGGCAGTTGGTTTCCTGCCTTTCCTTGGAGAAGGGATTATCCCAGGAGATGTGACTCTGCCCTCGAGATATGGTTGAGGCTGTAGCTAGTTCTCCTGCTCTTTACTCAGGAACTCTGTAAGAGCAGATTCTCAAAAAAAAAAAAAAAAACAATTTTGAAAGAGAGAGATTTACATCTCTTTTCTGTTTATTCAGCTTTTTCAGAAGTTGTGCAAAACAGAACTCCTGCAGGGTGCCTGTTAGTGAGAGAACTCATAGGATTGATCTTTAAGCATTACTAAGGAAATTATAGGATTAGGTATTTTCCTATGTGGGATTAGGTATTTTCCTGTTATTTTTGCAGGGCTGCCCCTTTCAGCAGTATGTCCCAAACTTTATTGTGGATCTTGTTCAAATGCAGATTTGGATTCACTAGGTCTGAGGTGGTATTTGAGATTCTGCAATTCTAATAAGTTCTGGGGTGACGTTCTTGATAGAGGAACCTCTATTATAGAAGCAATGGCCTGAAGGATATTTTAGGATGTCAAAAGGTGGAGTTGAGAGAGAGAGCTTTCCAAGCAGAGAGATGAACAACACTACCAGGGTGACAGTGGGGGGTTCAGTTTTCAGGAAATGAAGAAAGTTTAGGGAGATAAGGCTGGAAGACCTAAAATGCAGCCACGTAGAGGCAGGACTTGAAGAAGAAGCTTATATTTAATTAGAGGCAATAGGGAGTCACTGAAGGGTTTGGGGCAAGGGAATGATATAATCAGTAACTAAAATCCTCACATAGATCCTATTAATAAAGCAAGTGTAATAAATCAGCAAATATTTGAGGTTAGTTAATTCTGAGCCCATCAGCAAATATTGCTTCAATTTTCACCTGCTGTTTATGAATACAAAACTAGGTCCAAGGTCCTGGAAGTGGCCAGTGCAAGTAGAAGGCCCTGAAGCTTAAGTTTCCATAAGCTTACGTTAGATCTGTCTCTTGAACCTGTTCTTTTCTATATGAAAGATACAAGAGAGGTATAAAGCATCTCAAGAGGTTTACAGCCCAGCATCACTTAGGAGAGAAAGCATACTTACTGAAGAAACAAGCTTTATGCAGGGTGTGAATCTTAAAGTAGGTCCTGGAGGAAAATTTAGTAAGGAAGGACGTCATTTTTGATGGAAGTTTCAGCACAAAGAGATAGGGATAAATTTGCTAAGGAGATTTACACCTCCTCCCACCCCTGCTTGAGTAGCTGGTTTATATCCTTGGGAAGGAAAAGAATACATTTAGTTCAAGGTGGGCGCTGTGACCATGAGCCACTAGAAGGCAGAAACTGTATTTACCCTGAAGCTAACACTGGACCTGGCAGAAAATGGCATGGGTCAAATGTAACAAATGAATGAATGACTAGGTGAGAAATAGATTGCAGAGAACATTAAGAAATAGCAGAGGGATCTGAGTTTGATGAAGTCGGCAAGGCAAAGTTACCACTGGTTCTTGAAATAGGAAATAGCAAGGTAGACCCAAAGTACTTCTACCGAAACTGGATTGCCAAATCCAGCAGACACCTGCAGTACTACTCATCTAACAGACACTATGCTGAACTCGGCAGCACTTGGCACAGCTGACAACTCCCCATTCTTGAAGCACCCTATTTCAGGATTCTGTGATCCCAACTCTGCTGGTTTTCTCCAGTTTACTTCACTAAATACTCCCTTTCAATCTCGCCTGAGAACTTGTGCTCCTTTTCCCAAATCTCTGAATGTTGATATTCCCCTAATGCTGAAAATCCTTAAATGGGTAGATCTCTAGTCCAAAGTTTTTCCTCCATCCTCCAGATTTGTAAATTCAACTGCCACCTCGACATCTCCACTTGGATGTCTCAAAGACATCTCAAACTTACTACCTGCAAAATTAAACTCTTAATTCTCCACTAGAAAAACTCCTTCCCACTTGCATATCTCAATAAATGTGATTAACTTCCACCCACTTATTAAAGTCAGAAACCTGAGAATCATCCCCATCTCCTTCCTTCCCCTCCCCCCATATATAATCCATCAGCAAATTCAGTTACTCTGTTAGCAAAATATATGTCAAACCCACCTCTCCAGGGCTCCCATCCTTGTCCTGCAACAACATCCTACAGGTCTCACCTTCCACTCCTAGCCTCATTCATTACACATAAAAGCCAGAGGAATCTTTTAATAATGTAAATTAGATTGTATCAATCTCTGCTTAAAATTCTTCTTAAAATTCTTCCATGGCTTCCCATGACACTTTGACTAAAATCTAAATTCTCACCACTCAGGGTTCTTGTATGCATTATGTCCTCCTGGTTTATTGCCCAGGAGCTAAGACTTTGTCAAGGACCTGCAAAAAATGTTGGGGGAGGCAGGGTAAGAAATGGCTCCAAAAAGATACAAAGTCAAAACCGATAAATATTTGTGACTACAGAATATAACAGCACGCCAACTAATCCTAAATTTCAACTCAATCTTTATGTAGTTATTTTAATTCGTTGGATATAATGTGGAGTTGGTCCCCCAAAGTAGGAGAATCTTTTCCCCATTCCCTTTTCCCACAGCCCTTCTCCTGCCTGGCTCCTTCTCCTCCATTAGTTCTCAAATTAGATGTCACCTCATCAAAGGGGCCTTGACGACCAGTCCATCTAAAGTAGCTTCCCCTCCAACACACACACCCCGGGTTATTCTCTGTTGCCTTATTTCCTCTCTAACACTGCTCTCACCATCTGTAGACGCTTTATTCGTTTATTCTGTCTTCCCCATTAGACTAATAAACCCCAATAAGGCAGGAAACTTGGTGTAGCCTTAGGGACTATTCCACTGTCTGGCCCAGAGCAGGCTTCAATAAATAGTTAATGAATGAATGAATGAGAATTTAGTCTTGAAGGCGGGAGGGCCTAGCTAGAAAGATTTGTCTTGGACTCCATCTTGAGAGAGCTAGAGGCACACATCTTTCTTTAATTCTACACAGATAGGTTTAAAAAGGAATGTTTGGAGGTTTTTTTTTCCAACAAAAGGTTTGATGAAAGCTCCTGTAACTTACCCTAATTAGGGTGGGGGTTGAGGGACTGGCTCAAGACTAGGTGCAGGGAAAGGAAGTGAAGCAACTGTGCGGCCCGAGAGGTTCCGGAACCCTCCCCTCCCTCAGCTTGTAACGGCTCCAACCCCTTCCTGTCTTCAACTTGCAGCTAAGAAAACTTCACCCTCATTGATTATTCATGAGAAGGAGGGCACTATGGGAGCGGGTTCTCTTGCTATTCATGAGGGGCGGGGCCTCCTCCCCGCTCGGGCTCCTGGGAGGATTCTAAAATATTCATGAGGGAGGAGGGCACTACGCGAGCCGAGGTTTCCGGCTATTCATGAGGGGGCGGGGCCTCCTCCCCGCTGGGGCTCCTGGGAGGATTCTAAAATATTCCAGAGGCCACGGGGACGCCTGGGAGGCGGGAACGCAGCTCCAGAGCCGACCGGAGCCGGACCCTCCCACTTCCCGGTGGGAAAACCTTGAGGAGATACTTTTTTTTTTTTTAAACACTAAGAAATTTGAGGATGGTGGGGCAAAGCGACTAAATCCCATTTTCCTGTGACTCTTTAGCCGGAAAACTGTCGAAATCTGTGGTAAAAAGAGGGATTTTTTTCCCTCAATACTTCCTTGAGATAATTTCATCTTTTCATAAGACTAAAGGGGTTAAAAAATGCATCAGCAGGTGGTTTGATTCTCATATTGACCAATTTCTCTTTTAGGTCTCCCTAGTTTGCCTCTTTGGAGATATTTTGGGCTAATACACGAGCAGATGAGTCTCTTCAGAGGATTTTGTGTTAAAACAAAACAGAAATCCCGTTGAAATTGCTTTTTGACGTATTTCTCTGAAAGGGGGGAAAAGAGTTCATCCGATCAGGCCCTCGAAACCTTTCACACATAGTCAAAATTAGTGGGATGGAACAGGGGCATTGAAACATCACTTTGTTATTATTTTGGTCTGTGATTCCTATTCCCTAAGGGGAGTGAAAGGAAACTAGAAATAATTTGAGATTACACCCTTTAGGATTTTCAGGAAAGGCTCTGTTTCCCCAGCAAAACATCCAGGTCTGAGTGAGGAAAATAAGGGATTGTAAGAGGAGACTTGAATTTTACAAGAGTTTAGGCCCATTATTTTTTAATCCCCTCAAAAGTTTAACTATATATACTTAGGTGACACCAAAGTCCCCAACCACAGGGTGTCAGTGACACTTTGAAAAACCTGCAGGCCCCACCCAAGTACCACTTTACAAGATTCCTTAGAGAGGGCAAATCCTAGGCCAGATTTCTATTTTATTGATATTAAAATGCTTTAAACACCTATTGTGAAAAGTTAAAAACAACTTCGGGGATTAAATAAACTAAGATTCTTCCACTTGGTAGAATTACACGCAGCCATTAAAATATATATACTTGTAGAAGTATATTTATTAGCATGGAAAGAGAATTCATTGAAACAAGCAGATTACGAAATAGCGTGAATAGTGATCTCCCGTTTTTGTTAAGAAGGAATAAATATATATGTAAAATTCTGGAGTGATATAAACCAAAGTGTTTACAAGTGAATTTAATTTTATTTAGATGTATTTTGTAAGCTTTTTGACATGTTATTTGCATAATTTTAATGATTATTTTAAAATATCTACTAATTTAAATGTTTACTGAATGCTAAAGCAAAACAATATGGTTTGGTTTGAAAGGAGGTTCAGATTATGCTTTTCACTAAGCAGTGAATTTCTTTGTCATGTTTTCAAATGTATAACTAATTTTAAATTGATATAAGTTGATATGTAACCTTTTGAGATGAATAGGTAACAACGTGACTTTAGCCATTTTGTATGGGAAGGAGAAATTATATTTTGGTCAGGTATATTTGTAACTCTTTGATGAAATGTCTTAGCTGTTACTTAAGAAACAAGGAGCCTTACATTGGCATTGTAGTTATGCACATATATGTGTGTATGATATACATACATAGACATTTTCTGAACTGAAGCAATAAAGTGACAGAGTCACTGTGTGAGATACATATTTTTAGTAATTATTATTTAGTGTAAGTAAATAATCAGTGGTTTTAATAAGTTATATTTAATAAGTTTTTGTTCATTTTTGAAATCAAGTTGTATAGGCCCTTCCTAAGAAATATCTCTCACTACTATTAACAAAAAGTGGAACTGAGGGACAAAGTATTACTATTCATCTATTTATTCTAGTCTTATTAATTTTATAAGACTAATTTCACTGCTTAGTTGTATATTATACAGCACGTGATTGGTAATAGTAATATCACCTACTTAATCTATTAGAGCTAGTAAATTTAAATTGCTCTAAACTTAAAGTCTCTATTTTTTATCTCTTTGTTTTTATTGTTTCAAACAAAAGAACATGTCATTACTGAGTTTTTAAGAAATAGAAAAACATTACTACAAATTTTTTTTTGAGACAGAGTCTCGCTCATTACTACAAATTTTTAAATCTACATTAATGCTTTGATTTTTAGAATATAAAGGTTTTAAAAACAACATACAGATCGACAGATATTTTGTGTTGTATTGATTTTTTTGTCAAATCCTTTATTTTTTTTTTCTATTTTGCATTTTTCTTGTCTTAGAATATATCTCATCAAAATACATGTCTCATTTCCTACTAAAACTTTATCTAGACTATTTGGCCAGGAGGTAAAGGATTTAAAATTTTTTGAAATGATGCTGAGATGAATAAATAGATTCTATTGGTGGGAACTCCGTAAATTAGACAACATATTAAAACTTTTGTAAATATGGAGACAGCTATTTCCCGTTGCCCATCATAGCATCAAGCTCTTCATTAAAAACAAACAGGCTGGGCGTGGTGGCTCATGCCTGTAATCCCAGCATTTTGGAAGGCTGAGGCAGGAGAATCACTTGAGCTTAGGAGTTCAAGGCTGCAGTGAGCTATGATCATGCCACTGCACTCCAGCCTGGGTAACAGAGTGAGACCCTATCTCAAAAAAATAAAAATAAATAAATAAACAAACAAATGAAAACCAGCTCTGCGTTGCTTTAATTTCCCTTCTTTTTTGTCTCTTATACTTTGTTTTTCTAACCAGGATAAATTGATGAGATAAGAACAAGGATGACATCCAGAATAAATACCAGTTTCACTTTGATTCCCAACCAGAAATGTAGACGTAGTAATCGTCAATCCAGCCATTTTTCCAACACCCTTGGCTCAGACTCTCAGCCCTTATCAACACTTGGAAGTTTTAAAGCCTTGCCATTGGAAATATTCCAAATAATTTTAAGATATTTGTCAGGTGAGGATTGGGGACTGTGAATAGGCTACACAAGATGCTAGAATATTTTAATTTTTCCCAAGAACTAGTTTGTCATCGTAGTCTCTGCTAAAATGTTAATGGCATTAACATGAAGGTTTTTTTCTAAAGTTTCATCATAGTCAGGTAAGGGGTACAATGAGAAAGCACAATATTCAGACTCTTTAAAGCATACCTCTAATGATAATGGCATGGTAACTTGATTATTATATCCCAACATGTTTCTAACTCATTGAGAACTGAATTTAAAACACTATTAAGATTTTTTTCTTTTTTCACACTGGTTTATTATTACAATTATTATTATTGAGTTAAGTTATACAGTGTACTAATAGTGGCATTCTTGCATTTAAGCCATTTATTCATATATAAATGTGTGTATGTATATATATTTCTTTTGATAGTGAAAGATATCAGCATGCTAAGCATGGTGTCCAAAACAGTCAGCCAGCAAATTATTAATTATATCTCAACCTCATCAGGAAGCAAAAGACTTTTACTACAGGACTTTCATAACCTTGAGCTGCCTGGCAGGAGACAAGACTCTGCTATACTGGAATACTACAAATCTCTAGGTAATTTATGTAATGAGAATAGCAACAAGTAAAGATCTATGCTTAATTAACAGGAATTTATTATAAAATTCTGTAAGGCCAATGGGAAATGGAGTATTTTCTAAAATGTGCCTGTTTCTATGATGTTTCTACTCTTCAATGTGAGGACTTTTCCTAAACAACAATTTCTTACACATATCTTTAAAGACAAGAAAATGAACTTTAATGTAAAGTGTTAGTCCTTGTGATTTCATGTGAATAAAATGTCACCTATGCTTATTGTCTAGGTGGCTTACCAGCTTAGGAAATTGATGTATTTTCTATGCTTTATTTCCTATGGATCTAATGAGTCTTACTTCTATATCTTTTTTCCCTTTCAACCATAATCTAGTTCTAAAATAGAAAAGAAATTTAAACATATTATTTTGGAAGATTATTTATTCTCTTATCAGAAACTATGGGGTCGTTATAAGCATGCTACACATTTACTAATAAACTATTATGCTATAATTAAATTGACCTTATCAAAGGAAATTCTGTATCTTTCTTCCCTTGACTTATAATCATTTATGTCTTTTACCCCATTCATCGATTTCATTCTCCCTAAGAGTACTGAAATAAAATTCTAATTTTGATTTGACTAATGACACCAATTTAATTATGAAACCACTTTATAATTAACCAAAGCATGGCAATAAAACCAAATATTAAGATAATGTTGTGATTTAAATAAATGCATAATAGCAAGTTAAGTGAATATTGCCTTTTAGTAACCTAGGGATGCCTACCTTTAAGATGGTAATAAAATGACTTTAATAAAATGACTACATAGATATGTAAATATATCAAAGTATTAGATAATTACCTGTGTATTTAATAAGACTGAATAAAAAAAGTATGTAATCTGATTACAGTGTTGTTGGTTTCAGTATTTATGATTAGGCTTAGTAAATCCTGTAACAAAATATGGCAATTGCGTTTTGCTACTTCTCATTATAAATGTCTTTTTTCAAACATCATTAGTTGCAGGGGAAGTGGTACTTGGATTTTTTCCTCCCTGACCAAATCTCAATTGCTTAAACAAACAAACAAAACATTAAGACAATTATAAGGATAATTCAGTTTTAAAAATACAAATACATAGTGATTTTAATAGCTAGCTTTTAAAAATGTTTTTATTCATGTAATGATTTCAACCTTCCATTTAATTTTAATGCAGACACCTGGCTTATGACTGATTCTTTAGGTAAATGTTTGATATACTTACCATTTTCTCATGTTGCCATTCCTATCTGATCTGTTCTTATTTTCACACATTAAAATAACATTTTCAGAATCCTGTGCTTTGAAGATTATAAATTTTAATTTGCTTCTTCATATAAAACAGAGCAGATGGCCAGTGTGGAAAGAACGTTATATCTGGCTCTATTTTAGTGGAACAACTTAAAGAAGTTGGTCTCTAAGGGGTATAGCAGAGCACCTGTGTTAAAAAAAAAAAAGTCAGCCAGTATTGGGTTTTATCATAAATTGCAATCCTTAAAAATAGGAGTTTTATATAAGAACAGGCAACCAACTTACAATACATTCTTACAGTTCCTCAGCTATGATATGTCATGGGACTGGAAGCCAAAATATGAAAGGAAAAGAACTCAGCCTAAAAACTAAACATTGAAAATTATCTTTTTTAGGCCGGGCATAGTGGCTCACACCTGTAATCCTAGCACTCTGGGAGGCCAAGGCGGGCGGATTGTTTGAGCTCAGGAGTTCGAGACCAGCCTGAGCAAGAGCGAGAC
>NW_012135969.1:4791184-4794035 GCF_000956105.1 Propithecus coquereli
TCTTGCTCAGGCTGGTTTCGAACTCCTGAGCTCAAACAATCCGCCCGCCTCGGCCTCCCAGAGAGCTAGGATTACAGGCGTGAGCCACCGCGCCCAGCCTGCCTACCATATATCTTATTTTTAGATTGAGTACATTTGCCCTTATAGGAATGTTAACAATGTATTGCCATTTTAGGAAAACCCAATACTTAAAGGAAACAAATCATACACTTCCTGTCACTGTAGCTGAAGTTACATATCTCACTGAGAAATTGAAGGGTTTTTTTCTTTCATAAATATCTGAACACAAAATCCTGTACATTCTTAACATGCAATCCCCATAAAAGGATATTTTTGAAGGAAAAGATAGATATTTCATCCTTACTGAATACTTTCTGTGAGAGGAAAAAAAGCTAACCTCTGAAATAAGTACTTGTGACTTAAAATTTTTATATTTGGAGAGGGTAATACAAAATCTCTTTTCTCATTCTTTCCGTGTTTTACATTAACAACTCTTAAAACATTTTCATTGTGGACATGAGGTTAATTTCAAGAGATACTGGAATCTGTTTTCTGTGTAATAGACAAAATAAAGTTTCCCTACTGTATCTTTTGTCTTATTATTGTATTTTTTAACTCTAAATACTTTTCCACATATGTCGCATGGTATCAATTTTAAAATTTTCTGCAAGATCGCATGCTAACGCCTCTGAGATAGACATCAGAGTCACTTGGTAAATACCATGTAAGTGTTCCCAAGTGTTCCTTCCTCCCAAACTTTTTCTTAAAAATCATATCAATTCATTTTCCACTGTGATATACCGTACTTGACTTTCAGGGAACATTATGCTGTGCTCTATTGATATTCTTCAATTGATTGCATTGTTATCATTTTTTTGTGTGTCTTTTTACTTTCTTAGGTCTACTGTTTAAAAGATGCACGTTGCTGCTACCCACCAAGGAAAGGCTAAAGTATATTCACAAGATACTAACAGAAGTAAGATCATACTTCTGAATTAGTTCACAATTTTGATTGTCAGTAAAGATATTTTGTTATTAATGCCTTATACTCATTTTAAATCTATCTTTAATTAGTGGAATTTCGTGAATTAGCACTAAAAATTTGATTTATCTAATCTAATACTTTACAAAGTACTTAGAGATTATATAACACCAAAATGTAGTACAGTAGTCATTTACTTATTATAAAACAATTTTTGTATATAACTAAGCACATTGGTCAAATTTATTATGTTTCTCAGAGTATAAAGTATTTTTACCCCACATAAGAATACTGGGGAAGTTTTAAAGTGATGATTTAGGTATTTATTAAAATCAAATAATTTCTAAATGTTAAAATCTTATTGTTTAAATATACAAAAACATAGGAAGGTATTTTTAATATATAAAATGACAGACCTTTTATGATAGTAGATTTAGATATGTGTATCAATGCATTTGAGCATAATCTCTAAATAAGACTGAGTTTTACTATACAAATCCAAACATACATCCAAAATTTGATGGTTCAGTTCTATACTCAGTACTATGCAAACAATCTGATACACTGACTTTTTTTCATGTCAGTATTTGCATTGAATTTTGGTCTATATTATTATTATTATTTTTTTTTTTTGAGACAGAGTCTCGCTTTGTTGCCCTGGCTAGAGTGAGTGCCGTGGCGTCAGCCTAGCTCACAGCAACCTCAGACTCCTGGGCTCAAGCAATCCTTCTGCCTCAGCCTCCCGAGTAGCTGGGACTACAGGCATGCGCCACCATGCCTGGCTAATTTTTTCTATATATATATTTTTTAGTTGTCCAGATCATTTCTTTCTATTTTTTGGTAGAGACGGGGTCTTGCTCTTGTTCAGGCTGGTCTCGAACTCCTGACCTTGAGCGATCCACCTGCCTCGGCCTCCCAGAGTGCTAGGATTACAGGCATGAGCCACCGTGCTCAGCCTGGTCTATATTATTGCAGCAGCTTCCCAGATGATCTTTCTGCCATCCATTTCATTATTCTCCAAACCATTCTGTATGCTGAATTAAGGTTATTCTTCCTAAAGCATCACATTCATCCAGATAACTTTCTTATTTAGAAATCTTTTAGTGGCTACTCAATTTCAGCAAGATAAGGTCCAAAGTCTATTGCTGGTATTTAGGGTTTTTCCAACAATGCAACCTTACTTCCTACTACTTTGAGCCTAATTAAACTTGTCATGTCTTTCTTATCAAATGAACATTGTTTATTCTACCTCCATACAATTTTGTTCTTATTGTTTCCCTCACCAGTCTTTTTCATTGTTTATATCTAAATCCTACTTTAAGACATTGCTTATTTCATGTTTCCTTCATTAAACTCTTAGGATCATTCCCAAGTTTATCTTTTCCCGGTTTTCATATTATCTGATTATAGTATTTATTCATTCATTTTTACATTTATACATATTCCAACCTGAATTATTGTAATAATTTCATATGGGTATATCATATTCTCCTAAATAAATTGTGAGCTCCTTGAGGGCAGAGACTTTGTTTTATACTTCTTTTGTAATCCTCACCTATATCACACAATGCTAATTAGAGTATATACTGAAAAAATTCTTGTTCATTTCAATTAAATTTGAATGTCAAATCATTGTATAGTTCCACTGAAAAGGAGGTATTAACAGTTGTTCTCTTTACAGGTTTCCTGTTTTAAATTCAATGGCTGTGCAGCTCCTCTGCAATGTTTAGGATTAGCATGTTATGGCATGTTTTTACAGGTACTTTTTTTAATGAAAGAAGAAAAGGAATGCTTTTTGAATGGTTAACGAGTAGAGCATGTAATCTATCTTTCCATAGATTAATAGAAGTTATAATAATTTTAAAGGCA
>NW_012135969.1:4796380-4798864 GCF_000956105.1 Propithecus coquereli
GAACTCCTGAGCTCAAACAATCCGCCTGCCTTGGCCTCCCAGAGAGCTAGGATTACAGGCGTGAGCCACCCCACCCAGCCCAAAAATGTATTTAAAAATACATTGTAGCATACATATATAGCAAAAGAACAAAGAAATGTAAGGGAATGATAAACACTGAATGGGATAGTGAGGCAAAAAGCAGTGTGCAATTGGAGAAAGAGAATTACTCAGAGGGCTTCAACTGTATTGATAATATTTTATTCCTTAAGCTGGGTGGTGAATATAAGAGTTCATTATAATATTCTTTAAACTTTTCTATATACCTGAAATATTCATATTTTCAAAATTATAAACTCTTACATCTAGCAATTCCACTCTGAGAAACTCCCACAATGTGCACAGGGAGACGTGTAAGAATGAACATTGCAGCATTATTTGTAACCATGAAAGACTGCAAACAATCTAAATGCCTCTTGTCGGGAGAATGGATAAATGAATTTTGGCATATTCTTATAATTAAAACCATCAGCAGTTAAAAATGAATGAACTAGAGCTATATATATTAATATGGATAAATCTTAAAACATAATTTGAGAAAAATGTTACCAAAGGATACTTTCAGTATGATACCATTTGTATATGTATTAAAAACATGTAAAACAATTATATTTATTCATTATGGTTACATTACATGTGTAAAAAATTATAAGAACATAGTTGGGTAGTATGATGGTTAATTTTGTGTAGTCAACTTGGCTATGCCATGGTACCCAGATATTTGGTCAAACATTATTCTATGTGTTTCTGTGAAGGTATTTTTTTTAGATGAACTTAACATTTAAATCAGTAGACTTTGAGTGAAGCAGATTACCCTCCATAATATGGGTGGGCCTCATCCAATCAGTTGAAAGCCTTACTAGAAAAAGACTGACCTCCTCAAGCAAGAAGGGATTCTGCCAGCAGACTGCCTTTGAAATTGGAGTGCAACTCTTTCCTGGGTCTCCAGCTTGCCAGCCTACCCTGTAGATTTTGGACTTAACCAAGCCTGCACAACTGCATGAGCCAATTCCTTAAAATCAATCTCTCTCTCTCTTTCTCTCTCTCCACTCACACACACACACACACACACACACACACACACACACCCATCCATCCTGTTGGTTCTGTTTCTCTAGAGAACCCTGATTGGTACAGGATGGATAGAACCCAATTCAGGGTGTTGATTACCTCTAGGGAGGAAGGGGAAAGGGATTGGAAGTGATATACGAGAAGCTTTAACTGTATCTGTGTAATGTTTTATTTATTTTTAAAAATCTGAAGCAAATATAACAAAAAAATAAAGCTTTGGCAAAGCTAGGCGATAGGTATGCCGTATTTGTTATAGTATCTCTTTTTTTCTGTCAGCTTGAAATATTTCATAATAAAACAAACTATAGATCAAAAAGGCAGATTTAGAATCCCAATGAAACAATAAGAAAATTAATTTATCATGTCTTTCCCTTAATCAAAAACTTTTGTTACCTCTCCGATGTCTTCAAAATAAAGTCCAAATTATTTACGCTGGCCTCCACATTCTGGCCCCAATCTACTTTTTAAAATTTACTGCCCAGTACTTTCTATGTCAGTTTGACATAGGCATATTGCTCTGCTCGCTGTGTCTTAGACACCCCTTAAACATTTCTGTCTCAGTACCTTTTATTTATTCTGTCTAATTTTCCTGAAATACCCTCTCTCCGTCTCATCCTTTAAGACCCAATTTGCCTGACCTCTTCAGGTAAGCCTTTCCTGTTCTCCCCACACCTATAGTAATCTCTCTCCTCTAAACTTCCATGTTACTTGGCTTGACACACCAGGGAGTACTTACATATGGCCTTAGATCATTAGTAGACTTTTCATTTACACTTGTTTTAGCTACAAGTAAGTAAAATGTAAAGTGTAAAATGGTATAGCCACTGTGGAAAACAGTTTGGTTGTTCCTCAAAAAGCTAAACAAAATTACCATATGACCCAGCAATTCCACTCCTAGCTATGTACCTAATGGAACTGAGAGCAGGAATTTAGATACTTGTATGCTAATGTTCATTGCAGCCTTATTCATAATAGTCAAAAGGTTGAAACAACACAAGTGTCCATCAACAGATGAATGGATAAAGAAAATGCAGCATATGCTATAACATGGATGAACCTTGAAAACATTATGCTAAGTGACAGAAGGACAAATATTGCGTGATTCTGTTTAAAAAACCAAAAACAGTGAAATACCATTTTACATCTACTAGGATGGCTAGAATCAAAAAGTTAGAAAACAAGTGTTGGCCGGGCACGGTGGCTCACGCCTGTAATCCTAGCACTCTGGGAGGCCAAGGCAGGTGGATCGCTCAAGGTCAGGAGTTCGAGACCAGCCTGAACAAGAGCGAGACCCCGTCTCTGCTAAAAAATAGAAAGAAATGATCTGGACAACTAAAAAAATATATATATAGAAAAAATCAGCCGGGCATGGTG
>NW_012135969.1:4799159-4801060 GCF_000956105.1 Propithecus coquereli
TCATTTCTTTCTATTTTTTTTTTTTAGTAGAGATGGGGTCTCGCTCTTGCTCAGGCTGGTCTCGAACTCCTGACCTTGAGTGATCCACCCACCTTGGCCTCCCAGAGTGCTAGGATTACAGGTGTGAGCCACCACGCCTGGCCAAAACACACCATTACATTTATTTACTCTATACCAATGTCCTCAAAGTTTCCAGCCAATTGTAAAGACTAGAAATACTATGGGGTGGTGTATGTGTGTATATGTGCGTGTGTATATATATATATATATATATATATATATATATATACAGAGAGAGAGAGAGAGAGAGTTTAAAATTGTGGCCTAGTCAAGATGTGATTTTAGAAATCAATTGTATGATTTCAAGAACATTTTTACTAATCTTTTATTGTAAACAAAGACAATAATAATAACTGGCATTTACTGAGCCCTTACTATGCCAGACACTGTTCTAAGCAGTCGACATATATTAATTAATTTAAAACTTTACAACAACCTTATGAGGTAGTCATTGCAATTGGAAGAAACTGGCTCTATGTCTCAGCCTACCAGCTACCAACTCCTACACACCCAGATTCTGGAGGCCTAGGTCCTCATATTGGCCTAGCCCTCTTCTAAGACAGATTTTTACTTATTTAATTTTTTTTTGTTTTTTGTTTGTTTCTTTCTTTTTTGGGGACAGGTAATACATACACATATATTCATGTACAAATCTAAGGGTACGAAATGTATAAAGTGAAAAGTAAGTCTTCTTCCTTGTCCACTGAGCTCGCTTTACCAGAAGTAATCACTGTTACCAGTTTCTTTTACTTTTTTAAATTTTTTAAATTTCAGAATATTATGGGAGTACAAAAGTTTTGGTTATATGAATTGCTTTTGTACAATTTGAGTCAAAGTTGTAAGCGTGTCCATCACCCAGATAATGTGCATTGTACCTGTTAGGTGTGAATTTACCCATCCCCTCTTCCCTCCTCCCACTTAAGATTCATTTTTAAACTCCTTAAATCCAGTTAACTATTTTAAGAAGAATTTATGTGATTAATAAACTTTTCAAAATATAATTGTAGTTATAAACCATTTGAATGTCCTTTTCATATATGTTGTACATTCTAGTAGTTTCAAAGACATAAATTTTTCCTAATAAAAGTTTTTTTGGATGTTCACATCCAGAAGTCAAAAATGCTCAGAATTGTCACATTAAAATGCGATCATCATTTGTAAGCAGTATCATAAATGACAACTAGCGCGGGTCATAGGGGTCCTACTATAGTCTTAAAACTAAGCTACAGTGTGTGCTTATGAGTCAGATGTCTAAAGCTGTGGGCTTTGGCCTTACTTTGTTATTTTCCTCATATTGTCAAAGTTCAGGATTCAGTACCATTTAAAAGCTCTCTAAAAATATACTTCCTTTCCAACCAAAAAGAAAATTGGATTTTGCAGCCTTTCTAGGTTTTGTTTACTTAAATTTCTTATTAATTTGATAGTTCCATAGTGGATAAAAATTGCATGTCACCTTATCATGTGCTAAAAAGTTATGCTCATAATGCAGTAGTGACTTACATTTTAATTTGATGGTCTGAACATCCACAATGTTTCCTTTATTTTATTTTCCTCAGACCTTAACAGCAGGTTGGGATGAACTTGAGTGTCACCGTGTTTTCAGCTTTTTATGTGAGCTAACTAACCTCACCCGTAAGATGGAAACTGTTGTCTGCAGCAAACCAGGTAAAGATCTACGATTTGCAAATAATATTATACAGAGATTAAAATAGAAAAAAAAAAGCAGAGTTCAAAAATGTATGTTTTTTTTTTGAGACAGAGTCTCACTCTGTTGCCCTGGCTAGAGTGAGTGCTGTGGTGTCAGCCTAGCTCACAGCAACCTCAAACTCCTGGGCTCAAGC
>NW_012135969.1:4803545-4864195 GCF_000956105.1 Propithecus coquereli
GGCGCATGCCTGTAGTCCCAGCTACTCGGGAGGCTGAGGCAGGAGGATCGCTTGAGCCCAGGAATTTGAGGTTGTTGTGAGCTAGGCTGACGCCACAGTACTCTAGCCCAGGCAACAGAGCCAGACTCTGTCTCAAAAAAAAAAAAAAAGAAAGAAAACAAGTGTTGGCAAGAATGTGAAGCTATGGGAACCCTCATAATGTTATTGGGATATAAAATGTTGCAGTCACTTTAGAAAACAGTCTGGCAGTTCCTCAAATGATTAAGCATAGAGTTATCATATGATCCAGCAATTCCACTCCTAGGTGTATACCCAAGAGAAATAAAAACATGTGTCCACACAGAAACTTGTACATGAATGTCAATAGCAGCACTATTCATAATAGCCAAAAGGTGGAAACAACCCAAATGTCCATTACTGGGTGAATGGATAAACGAAATGTGGTACATCTATACAATGGAATATTGGTTGGCCATAAAAAGAAATGAAGTACTGATACATGCTACAAGATGGATGAACCTTGAAAACACTATGTTAAGTGAAATAAGCCAGTCACAAAAGGCCACATACTTTGTGATTTAATCCATATGAAAATCCAGAATAGGGAAATCTTTGGAGACAGAAAGTAGAGTATGCGTTGCTTAGGGCTGGGGGTAGTAAAGTACAGAGAGATAGGGGGGGCGATAGCTAAAAGAACGGGATTTCCTTTTGAAGAGATGAAAATGTTCTAAAATTGATTGTGGTAATGGCTGTACATATCTGTGAATATATTAAAAACCACTGAATTGTACACTTTAAATGGGTAGAGTGTATGGCATGTGAATTATATCTCAATAAAGCTGTTTTTAAAAGTAGTCCCTTGGTAATCTAAAGTTTTTATACAGGAAAATGAAATAATGCTTTCAGTACAAAGTATATTAATGATGTATGTCTTTGACCTTTCTCTGCATTTATTTATTTTTAAATCCAAAATTGTATAAGATTCTGGTAAACTTAAGCATGTCTTTTGATTGGCCCATTATTCAAAGTATTTACAAATCAGGAAGGTAAGGGTAAGTAGATAGCCAATATTGGAATTAGGGCATCATAAGAACAGATAATCTCTTGGTTATTTCTTGTTTAGAAACCAAGTTTATGATCACTGTTTAACTACAATGGTTAATAAGTTGTTCTGATCACTATCCAATATGCACATCAACCTTTCTAGGAAGAATGGTTTACAATTCTTTTGTCTTCCTAGGAAGTGCCCGAAAACTGGAGTTAAGGATCAGATTATTCTGTAGGAGTGTCCTGCTTGATCACTGGACACATCAAAGTGATTCAGCTTTTTGGTTGACGCGACTATTAAGACCATGGCCAATAGTGAATCAGGCAAGATTACTGTATATCATCTTTGGTCCAATCTCTCCTCAGGATGGTGAGCACTCATTTTTCAGAGATGTATGTCACGTATCTGATTAATTTTACTTTAGGAAACAAATCTTTTTGCACCTGCTTAGTTTTCATCATTTCTAATGACTAAACTGTTTCATGATTTCATAGATGTATACTACACTAACTTGTGCAACACCTAAACTAGCCTAAGAAAGAAATTGTTCTGTTGTAGGCCATTATTAAATATATTCCTATCATTCCTGGTTTACCTAAAATAGCTGCTTTTTATATTTAAATATTATCTTAACTCAAAGTTATGTTTGCTACTAGAGGCAACTAATAGTGCTAGTGAAGGAAACTGGTAGTTAGAACTGATGTTTTATTTAGTTTTGGATGCAAATAGGAATTTTTGCAAGTTTTTGCCTAATTTTTCTTAATGTTAAAATTATCATGCATTTTTTCAGTTCATATTGACTTAGAGGTAATCAGCTTAAAGTATGTTCAGTAGCAGAGGAAGCCAGTCTGGGGTTAAAATTTTGTTTTCCGTAATTCACAAAGATAATTGATCAATTGCTAATTGATCATGATAAATAATCAAAAGTTAACTGAATTATTCTGTCTGATAGAAATGTTTGAGAGAGTCTCAAATATAGCATGCTCTCTTTTTAGAAGGACATCCATAGGTTTTATTTTATTTTAGTAATATTACATTAATTGCTTATTCCAGTTTCTTTTATGGGGTAGCATTATTTTTGAACTAGGAGTACTATTCTGCTTGGTGAAACCACTTTTCTTTACTTCTTTACTTTAGCTATTGTCGCTGTGCTTCGTCACATCAGTAAGAAACATTCAAATTTATGCTGTTATCAGAATTGAGCTTTCATTATGAAAGTTAAAAATGAAAGTATTAATAGCTTATATTAATATAAGTAATGGGATTTCATCACGCAGTCCACTTTCCTTTTTAAACAATCCATGAAGTCTTTATCACAAAGCCAACTATTCTGTCATAGCCTAGTTTTTGTTTCAATTCAGGACAAGTGGTTTGGCAGAAAATGGTAGAAGGACCTACAGAGGAATCCAGTCTAAAAGGTTTGGCTGATGCCATTAAATTACTGTATGACACAGGCACTAAAGAATGGACAGCAGATGATGTTATCAGTCTTGTAGATGAACTATCAGGTAAAAAAATATATTTACTAACATGGAATAATAGAATTTATTATTAGAATACAGATAGAAAATTGTAAGGATAATTTTGTCGTTAACAAATGAAGTACCTATTAGAAATCATTAAATACTCTAAAATGTTTATGGCTGGTAGCAGTGGCTCATGCCTGTAATCCTAGCACTCTGGGAGGCTGAGGCGGGCGGATCGTTTGAGCTCAGTTCGAGACCAGCCTGAGCAAGAGCGAGAACCCGTCTCTACTAAAAATAGAAATAAATTGGCCAAACAACTAAAAATAGAAAAAATTAGCCGGGCATGGTGGCGCATGCCTGTAGTCCCAGCTTCCTGGAAGGCTGAGGCAGGAGGATCGCTTGAGCCTAGGAGTTTGAGGTTGCTGTGAGCTAGGCTGATGCCACGGCACTCTAGCCCGGCTGACAGAGCGAGACTCTATCTCAGAACAAACAAATAAATAAATAAATAAATACTCTAAAATGTTTGAAGAATTTGGCCTTATGTTTGAAGTGAATGCGTATCATCAACTTAACTTTCCTGTGATTTTCAATTTTATAAATATATATTTATTATTATTTGAAAGCTTTATAGTTTAATTAGCTTAATTACTCCCATTTTGCAAGTTCTCAGAAGCACCCTGCTAGGTTATGTAAGGAAGAAAGCCCTCTTCTGCTGGTACAGGAGAGGTGAAACAATTTTTCTCATTCCTGCATAATCCTTTAGATTCTAAAGTTTACAAGGTTTCTTTCCTTACACAGGAGTTAGGCCACTTTGCCTGCTATTCTATGTGGAGGAGGGTTACTTTGACAATATTACTAGTACATTTGTAAGAGCCACCGTGACATGGCAATACTATCTGTCTCTGGCTCAATGCTGTAATCGAAAAACTAAAGCATTTTTTTCAAGTGTTTCCCTTGGCAGTAATTGTATTTCCAATAAAGTGATATAATATTGCATTTATTTAATGGTGCTTACTACGGCTATTATGTAATTTCTCATTAAATAACTGTTCTTCCTCTAATAAAAGTGGTTCCTCATGAGTGGCTTCTAGAGAATAATGCACGTCTCCTAATCCTAAGCGGGAACAACATCTGTTTCACTTTCATGGCTAGTAAAGCTGTGAACGGACGGGCCGTGGAACTGGCAAGGCTCATAGTCTTTTTGGCTTTGGTGAGTAAAAAAATAAGATTTTCTCTAACAAGTTGTTTAACATCACAATTTCTTCAGGAGCTAACCTGAAGAAATTGAAGTGTACACAAAATGTTTTGAAAGAATAAGTATTTAAGTGTATATTTTTAATGTTTCTTTTTCAAAGTATTAAAATATATAATTAACTGTAATATTTGAAATCATTCTTTATATTAACTCTCTGCACATCACATCTAGATTGTCATTATACAGCTCTGCTAATTTAAAAATTCCATTTTTAAAAAAGCATCCCATTTGATTTGCTTCCAAACAATCGATGGGATGGGAAGAGAATGTGAAAAGTAAAGTGGGAGGAGGTGAATGAAACCCAGTTGGCAACTGTCGAAGCTGGGAAATGGTACCGGGGATTCAGTCTGTTATTCTTTCCGCTTTTGTGCAGTTAAAATGTTTCAGAATAAAAAGTCTTAAAAATATATTTAATATTCATTCAATGTAAATTTATTGAGTGCTTACTGTTTACCATAAAGTATGTTAGATTCTAGGACTGTGGAAATTATTATAATAGAACAAATCTCTGACCACAGCTGCTTATAGTCTTTTTTTTTGTTTTGTTTTTTTGAGACAGAGTCTCACTCTTTTGCCCGGGCTAGAGTGAGTGCCGGGGCGTCAGCATAGCTCACAGCAACCTCAAACTCCTGGGCTCAAGCAATCCTTCTGCCTCAGCCTTCCGAGTAGCTGGACTACAGGCATGCGCCACCATGCCCGGCTAATTTTTTCTATATATTTTTATTTGTCCGATTAATTTCTTTCTATTTTTAGTAGAGATGGGGTCTCGCTCTTGCTCAGGCTGGTTTCGAACTCCTGAGCTCAAACAATCCGCCCGCCTCGGCCTCCCAGAGTGCTAGGATTACAGGCATGAGCCACTGCGCCCGGCCTTGCTTATAGTCTTTTAAGAAATATCAAGATACACATAAATAAATACAGTGAAATAAGTGCAAATATATATACAAAAAAGGTAGCCAAATAAGCCAGTATCGGGAGAATGGAGGACAGAGAGGGTTTCCCCAATCCCAGTAGATAAAGCTTTTAAAAAATAAACAGGAGGTCCCCAGGCAGGTAGCAGGTGGCTGCAGATAATTCAAGGCAGCAGATAAATGTAACCACATGACTATATTCAGGGCACTGTAAGTAGTTCAGTATGATTTCTGAAGGGTAAAATGTATACAAGAGAAGTAGCAGGAGGTGAGGCTAGACAGGAAGGGAGAGGCTAGGTAAGGAAGGGCTTTTTAGGGCATTCTGCAGAGCTTGAACCCAATTTCTAATAGGGAGCTGCTGAAAAGTTTTAAGGGGAGAGACATGATCCATTTTGTGGTTTTTGGCAGGTCATTTTGGCAGAACTGTAGCAAATGGAATGGAGAGAAAGTCACTAGGGGTGGAGAAGCCTCTAGAAAGCCTTCTCTGATTAACATCTCAATTCTGATCATTAATGTTTGCTAAATTGCCTCCAATTTGTCTTCTCTTTATCTTCAGTTACTATGAGTGTTTGTAAGCCGTTGTATGTGTGGGGTAGGTCATCTCCCCAAGTAGATTGTAAGCTCTTTGAAATCCAGGACTGTGTCACTGATTTCTTTCATAGTGCCTAGTTCAGTGCTTTACACATAATAAGTGCTTACTAAATCTTTCCTGTCATATTAACATTATTTACTTACGCTACTATATATTATTAGTTTATATATTTATATATAGTTTATATTGCTGTATGTTATCTATTTGGCTCTGTGAGTTCTATGGGCCATTTAGAATGTTAATAAACAAATCTTTTACTTTTCAGTCAATTTTTGCTAGGAATATGTAATCTTTACATTAAATGTTTATCTTTTAAACAATGGAGAAACAAATATTCCCTAAAACTCTCAAGATGGGAAGTTGATAATACCATAGAGTTCTCTTGCCTGTTGAAATCACCTATTTGTCTCTCACCCTCATTGGACTCCTTGAAAATAGAGCCGTGTCTTTATGGCTTGTCATTGTATCTCCTGATCTTAATAAGTGCTCAGTAAATGTTTATTGAATGAGAGAATGAGCAGAAGTCTTATTTTTCATATATTCAATAACTGGTTTTGATAGTAGTTCTTGCATTGATAAATAATATTCTGTGATACTCTTGAACCAGGCTTTTATATACTTCACAATTTTTTCCACTAAAATTGTACCATTTGAAAGAAAAGGAGTATTAGATATAAGAGCATTTCCCATTTTATAGACTCAGTATGGTGTCGTATATAATAAATTATGTAAAACCATAAGCCATCATTGTCAATAACATTTTCAAATTCTATAGCTTTCTTCACATGAAGGTTTACAATAATGCTTTGTATGTCTACATCAGGTGTGTGAGAAAGAACTGTACTGCATGAACTGGGCAGTTAAAATGATGCAAAAAGTCTGTAACGTCTTTAGCACGCCATTGGAAAAACTTAACTTCCTTCAGAGTGTGGCAAATGCATTTGCATGTGTTATAATGGAAACGATGCAATCAATTATGTCTGGTGAGTAGGAATGTAGATGGTGCACAGGTGCGAGTAAAAATGCAGTCTAGTCTCCACTTAAGACAGAGCTAGCTCTGTGTAGAATTTTATTTCTAAACTAACAATAGGGGGGACAGACACTTTTTTGTTTGTTTTTCTTTGAGATATATGTAGTTCCTGGGTTTTGTCACTTTTAAAATCTGGTATTGATTTTAATGGAGAAAGTAAAGTTGAAGAGTCTGCTCTGAAAGGAACCACTTTCAATTTTGCACAGCAAAAATTTGAACTCGCTCACTTGCCAACTATCATAATCATTATAATAATATATTTGTATAGTTTCAACAAATATTATTTATAGTTTTATTAGGCAATCAACATGATAATTAACTCTATCTTACAGATGAGATAACTAAGGCATTAAGAAATGACCTAACTTGCCCAAGGTCATAAAGTTAGAAGTAATAAAGCATGGCCCAGCATCCTTTTCTTCTGACTTCTAATCTAGTGTTCTTATATAATTCCATGATTTCAGGGGTTAACCTCTGACTTAATAAAGGTCACTAACAACAATTTAAACAATAGTTTAAATATGATTAGGGACAATTAGAACATCTTATGTTTCAAGTAAATCATATATTTAAAATTTTAACTATCATTTTCTTTTCCCTGCTGTCTATTCCTGTGTTTGGCATACAGGAGATCATGATGAAGATGACAGAAGCTTTTTGAATTTGTTCCATCTTGTACGTGCTCAGGCTAACTTCCATAAGGAGGTCCTGTATTTGACCACGAATATTCTCTCTACCTAAATACTCAGAAAGCCGTGCCTTTAGAAAACCTCACCGAACTTAACAGTGAGAAGAGTGCTACTTTTTCACACCCAGAAAAATAGTATCTGTGGGACTTTTTGTCATCTAAGTAACCTAAGAATTCAAAAGCTGCATAGAATTTTAGAAGCAACTGTTTACACCATTATTAATATAAAAATAACAAGCAAACCCAAGAATGTATTGAGATTTCTCTGGTAAACAAGCTCTGCCTCTCCAGGTTTTGGTCATCCTAATACCAATGAATGTTAGTGGTCCAAGAATCTGGAGCAGCCCAACCTGTATGTGTGAATCTTTGAAGCAGAGAAAATTCTGTTTTATAGTTAGAGCAGACCTAAATTCACTAAATAGTATATATCTGTTCACTTTGCTTAAGTTGTATAGACATAGCCCAGAATGTTTTGTAAAGATTTGCAATATGGTGTTTAGAATGTGCAGAATATAAATCTCATTTTTTACCACCTTCTTGGCATATGCTTACAAAGAACATTATATATTTTTTTGTTCATGTTTTACATGAACTAACAGATAAAAAACTAAAGGAAGTTGTGTGTGTCTATATATATACACACATACATATATAAGTATGTAAATATACATATAGACACACACATGCAGAGACGTGTCCTTTAAAATGAATCATTTAAAAGGTGTATAGAGGAAGATATTTATTATCTCAATACAATCAAATCATCTTTTGTACTTTCCTGGGGGTTAGACTAAAATGTAGCAAATAAGGGAAAAGATAAACTGAAAGAAAGTAGCTACTCAGCTGCCAGAACAATCTTCACAAATAATTTTTACTTATTCCTAAAGTTTTTCTCCTTATCTAAAAAAGTGAGATTTGATGAAGGAAACTAGAAGCATACATGGTTAGAGCAGCCCATAAGAGAGGAGGGGTTCTTTTCATTCTATTAAATGGATTACAAGAAGCTCTAGGACTATTTCAGTCTGACTAGCTTCTGCCACCACCACTTTTACTATTCAAGTAGATCATTATAGTGCCTAACGGGCTGAAATAGTGCTGGAGTCCTCCTGGATCTCTGATTTTCTTCTCCTTGGGTTTGATCACTTTACTTCTGAAGACCCACTCCTTCCCCCGGACTTCTCAGAGGCTGGCTTTCTTTTCCCAAGCTCTAGATTTAACTTACCTCTGGAACTGATGGAGGGAAGAAACACCAAAAGATACAGAAATTGCTTGCAGAAGTAGGGTGTAAATTGTGGGAAATTCTCAAATATTTAGCAAGAGGTGTTCAGTGAGAGACTAATAGGACTGAAGAAGAGTGAAAATTGTGGAGAAAATATAAATTGTGATAACAAGATTTCACTATATTTCAGTAGCAAAAGCACTTACCGTCATTTTTGGAGAGTCAGAAATTAACTGCCTTTCTTAGATGGATTTTCCAACTGCAATTCCACTGATGGTAGGAATTTTTTCTCCAGAGTTTGTTACTTGCATATTTATGCAAAAATGAAGTTCTTACTTTTATCCTAGTTTCATTTTCTTCTTCTCAATTTAAGAATTCACCCACAATTGAATTATAAAGATTAAAAGTTGGCAGATACCAGAGTATAAAATTACACCTTAATTAGCTTTTGCTTTTTCTCACATATGCTTGCAAAGCATAGATTTATGTATCAAAATACTGGTGATTCCAAGTCAAGAATATATCCTATTCAATTATTTGGGAGGGAAGAGAAAAATAAAGAAAAAAAGTAAAGATTTTAATAGAAATAGTGAATATTTTTAATATTTTACTAAATAGATGCTAGAAATCATTTTCTTAGAGAAACAAATTTGGCATTGTAAAGTTTCCTTGAATTCCTTGAATTAACCAAGTCTCCACAGCAGTTATTTTCAGCAAGTTTGTAAAAGAAGCATAGTTTAGAACATCTTTGATCTGGCTTTTGAATCTCTTTACATACTTGAACTGACGTGACTGCTGCTGTAAATTTTTTAAATTCACATTATTTTCAATAATTGTGAGATTATTATCTCACCCTCCCCAGACATTTGGAACATAAAAAATTTGATTAAGTTTTTGGGTGCAGTAGATAAATGGTAACATTTTGCCACCAATAAAATTAAACTGATAAATTCTTCATTCAATTATTAATAGATAAAAGTAACATATGTGACCAAATTTGTAGTTTCTTTGATTTAGTGGTCCTTTTTTTTTCCTGAATACATTTGTCATCAGGAATAAAGTGAAATATCAAGTTTTAAAGTGGGAGATTAATTTGTAAGCATTTATTATTATCATTATTATTGATGTTTAAGTGAATTGTCACAAAAATTGTCGTATTATCACAAAAAAAGAGCATTTGCAAAACGAATAGCCTAAAAACACTAGGAGACTGTCAATTTCTAACTAACTCTGGAACAGTCATAATAACATAACCATGTAAACTATTAACAAGTCAAATAATTTAGCCTGTACCTTTTTAAAATTAGAAGATTGGCCTAAATGAGAAGACCTAGGCTCCCAGCCCTTTTATCAGTTTTATAGAGATTTCCTCAGCCTCCTTTGACTTTGATTTGTAGGATGATTTTTACTTCCACTACAAAGCAAACTTAACAACACATTGTTACTTTTACCTTTATTATTGTTTCTACATGCACACTACACACTATAATAGTACTACTAATAACAAACTGATGATGCTACTTTTCCTAGAAACTGAAGTTTATTTCTCTTGATAAGTACTCTGTACCTTATGAAATGATAGAACTTTAACATTTTGGGGGATGATTCCTTCTCATGCCCTTCTGTCCCCTCACCTTTATCATACTCACAATGCAGGCAGTAAATGACTGCACTTGGAAAGTGGTTCAAGTGTTCAAAGAAGTTCCAGCATTGTTTATCAGAGAGTTCCCCATAGCATGAACAAAAGGCACCTTGTTTTCCCATCCTATGATGATTTAGTTCATGCTTCCAGTTCTTTAGTTAATAGCAAAGATTTTATTGCCAGGGTAATTATTCACCTTTGGAGATTAGGGCAACTATGAGGTACCCAGCAGAAGGTGCAACTGGAAGAACCATCTTATGTCAACAAATAACGAACACTAACTTCTTTGTGTGATTATTACTCAAGAGTTAACCTCTTTATGTGACTAGTACCCAATTATATGATTACAGATTTTTATGGCAGTAAATATTGTGAAGGGTAAAAACAAAGCTGCTACAAAAGCCTCTTTGGTAGTTACATGCCTTATTAGCAATGTGGCTCTGTAGCAATTCCACTAGCAGGTAGCTGTGAAACCTGTAGGAAATCAGGAAATGGACATATGCTCCTTGGTTTATTGAAGCGTCACTAAGATAGGAAAGATGACGTCTCCAGATGAAAATAGTTCCAAAGGACTAAGAACACATTTTTTTCATTAAGAAAACAAATATAATTCCAGAAAATTTCTCAAGTAACTAGAGACATTTTTAAAAAACCCTAAAACCCAACTGTTTAGCCTTTGAAAGGCTCTTATATTGTTTTTTTTCTAATTAATACTTATAGACATTCTAAGATCATTGCTTTCTTAAAGGTGTATAAAACTGAAAAATATGCACTGTTATTTCAAGAGTATTGTATTTATGGTAAAATGCCTTTGATATCTAAATATTTGATATTTGCTAAATTTTATTTAATTTGTTATTTATTCATATTAATAAAATCACATTAAAATTGAACATTTCCAACTTGTTCAGAGTTTGTCATTATGCAAGTCTTTGACTTTCTTGTGGGGAAATTTATCTTCATTTAAGCTGTTAATTATAGCGCACGCCTGTAATCCTAGCACTCTGGGAGGCTGAGGCGGGAGGACCCCTTGAAGTCAGGAGTTCGAGACCAGCTTGAGCAAGATCGAGACTCCGTCTCTACTAAAAACAAACAAATTAGCCGGGCATGGTGGCACATGCCTGTAGTGCCAGCTATTTGGGAGGCTAAGGCAGGGGGATCACTTGAGCCTAGGAGTCTGAGGTTGCTGTGAGTGAGGCTGACGCCACGGCACTCACCCAGGCAACAGAATGAGACTCTGTCTCAAAAACAAAAAAAAGAAATGTCTTAATAAAAAATAATGTTGCAGGCCAGGCGCGGTGGCTCACGCCTGTAATCCTAGCTCTCTGGGAGGCCGAAGCGGGCGGATTGTTTGAGCTCAGGAGTTCGAAACCAGCCTGAGCAAGAGCGAGACCCTGTCTCTACTAAAAATAGAAAGAAATTAATCAGACAACTAAAAAATATATAGAAAAAATTAGCCGGGCATGGTGGCGCGTGCCTGTAGTCCCAGCTACTCGGGAGGCTGAGGCAGGAGGATCGCTTGAGCCCAGGAGTTTGAGGTTGCTGTGAGCTAGGATGACACCACGGCACTCTAGCCTGGGCAACACAGTGAGACTCTGTCTCAAAAAAAAAAAAAATAATGTTGCAATTAGCTACATAGGTACGTATATGTATACTTATGCTTAATATTATAGCATCTAAAAAATTAAATAATTTCATTTACTAGCAACAACTCATAAACTGAACAGTAATCTATAAGTACAACAGTATTGTACACTGTTCTGCTACTTAATTCAGAGACCAAATCCCCAAGCAATTTGATATTTCAATTGCTACTAAACTAGAAATGCAACAATTATCATAGTTTAATATCAGCCTCAAAAGACAAAATGTGTAATTATTGAGATTTCCTGCAATTTTTCTATGACTATAAGATCTTACAATGTTTTTTAAGAACAAAATATTTCTTAAATATTTTTAGATGTATCTGCCTTAGTGTGTTTGATTTTACAATGGAAGTTGTGTCAATGGCTTTTTCTGTTCCCCCTTTATATACGACTTTAGTTTTATTTTCGTTTTAGATTGTAGCAAAACTGACTTAGAAGAGGCCATTCTAGGCTTAGTAAATATTTAGAGTTTGATAAAGCCAAAGAATATAATTCACAAAGACAATTTTCCACTTCAACTATGGTTAAGTACCTTATTAAGAAAAAAAATCCCATTATTTTTGAGTAATTTCAAATTAAAACAATAGTTTAAGGGCTTTTGAAGTCTGAATAGTGCTAAATTTAAGCCTTTTAAAAGCAAACAAATTTTCTAAAATGTAATAAATCATGTCCAACCAAGTTTCAAATTCAGAAAATTTGGGTTTGATTCCATATGCCCACAACAATGAGTCATAGGTGGCTCTAACTCTGTAACATTTATCTTTCCATTATCTAACTTTCTCAAAATTTATCCTCTTAGTAATCCTTTCTCATAAAATACAATATATCACTTTTCCAAACAAATCCCCTATTTTCATCAAGAAATCAGGTGTTAGTGTAATGATTCTTAGCATTACGTCACACTAATTTTTCTAAGTAATTTACAATTAATCAGAATTGATTTTACTACATTGACATGAGTCAAGTACAATCCCCATTTTATTGAGCATGATTGCCCTATGCCACAGATTTATGAAATTTATATGAAACTTTATATTACAGAAGTAATTTTTTTCAGTGTTTTATTATGTTTTAGGATCCCAATATACAAATAGTTTAAGTGTGAAATTTAAAAATTTATCAAAATAACACAGTAAAACCCTGTCATAATAAACTGGTATGTTATAGCATGGATATAGGCACAAAGTCATAAAATTTCTTCCAGAATGTAATTATTTATTTTTTAAAACTGTATTTCACAAGTAACTGAAAAGACGGGTAATCTTCTGTCCCTACATTGTGCCCAATACCAGTGTATATATCACTGACATGTGACTGAAACTGGCTGATTTTTTTTTACTGAATTGATCAGTGGTTTCAACTTTGTATGAAAACAGACTGAAAAGCCTTGGCATCATAGAAAGACGACTCCAGGGTGAGCTTGGTTAAAGAGTATATATACATACCATGAAGATCTACACCACCATAATTGTGTAACTTGGACCCCTCCAAAATGCTGGCACTTGACTCAGTTACTTCAGTGAGGATGTAGAGCCGCTATCTTGGCCTGAAGTGGAAAGTTGTTGTTCAAAACACAAGGTTATGCCAAAGAGTCAGAGAAATATTTTAGTGGGAAATGTCATATCAAAGACTCCACTGAAGATTATTCCTAACTATATCAATGTTCAGAGCCATACTTCTTGCATTAGTGTATCTGTCAAATTACCTGTCTTTTTGCTACATACCACCATGTAGTATTGTCCTTGTTAATACTTCCTAAACATTTTAGACAAATTATCACTGATATATATATTTGGAGTAAATAAATAGTGTCATTTTCTCCTCCAAATGTGGCCAAAAAAAGAGTTTTGCAGTTGAGTTTTCGTTATAAAATGTTATGTTGGGAGAGTGAGTGGAAACACGGACTACCAGTAAACTATTTAGAGTTTGTTCCAAGCTGGGTGCAGTAGCTTATCCCTGTAGTCTCAGCTACTTGGGAGGGTGAGGTGAGAGGACTCTTGAGGCCAGGAGTTCAAGGCTAGCCTGGGCAACATAGTGAGAGCTATGAGAATTCTGCTCTCAGTGATGTAGTTTCCAAAGATAGTGCATTCTACAATTCTAGAATTTTAAAATGAAAAGGGATATTAAAAATTTCTAGTCTTAACACTTTCATTTGACAGAAAAAACTGAAGTCCTGGCCGGGCGTGGTGGCTCATGCCTGTAATCCTAGCACTCTGGGAGGCTGAGGCGGGAGGATCGCTTGAGGTCAGGAATTCAAGAGCAGCCTGAGCAAGAGTGAGACCCTCATCTCTACTAAAAACAGAAAGAAATTAGCCAGACAACTAAAAATCTATATAGAAAAAATTAGCCAGGCATGGTGGCAGATGTCTGTAGTCCCAGCTACTCGGGAGGCTGAGGCAGAAGGATTGCTTGAGCCCAGGAGTTTGAGGTTGCTGTGAACTGGGCTGATGCCACAGCACTCTAACTGGGACAACAGAGCAAGACTCTGTCTCAAAAAAAAAAAACAAAAACAAACTGAAGCCCTAAAATTTAAATGATTTCTTGAAGGTCACGTAATTTTTTGCCAAGACAAAGTGTCGAGAATAGTGTTTTTTCTTGTTCTGAATTTTAAAATGCAAGTGTTCCATTTTAATTGTCACATATATTATAATGCCTCAATTTTATTTCTTTTTAAAACATAGAAATTGAATACAATGTTATTACTAAAAAGTATTAATCTTTCTCCTGTATTTTTAAGCTAGAAGGGAAAACAAAATGTAGAACAAATTATGATGGATTTGTCAAAGGAATAAATACCCTATATTTGGGGGCCAGTTCTACTCCCAACCCCAAAATATATAATTTCTTCTCCCTAATAGGACATATGTTGAAAATTTTTTTTCCAGAAAAGGAACATTTGACAATAAAATTTTGGGGTAAGACGTTTTTCCTAAATAAGATAAGCATAACCATCTTGTTTCAATAATTGATAATTCAGTCAGGTGCAAAGAATAAGGACTATGTGCATTTCTCTCTTTAAACGAGAAGCTGGGGCACAAGTGGTTTGAGGTGGGGAAGAAACGATAAATCTTAAAAACTCAAATGACAAGATCCTCCTGGCTGGAGAGTGAGACAAGGAAAACCACACAACCTCAGATTGTGTAATCTATAAAGACAGTAATAAAGTGACTACTTCACAGATGAAGACAGACAACTTGAACTTGTTCTTAAACTTAACAGGGGAACCCCTGCATGTGACAGGGAAAGGAAGGAACATATATGAGCGTACTATGTAGTTGCATTTAGACCTAAGGAAAGGCTACCAAAATGAATTTTTGAGCGGTTCTCCATGGTAACTTTAATGAGTCTACATTTCAGCTTTCTGTGTTCTCAACACTATCTACAGCTCAAACGCATGCAGCGTGCCAATCACGTCCATGAATTCCCAGTGTCCCAGCCAAGTGCTTTTGCCTCTGAGTTCAAAAAGCCCCTTGCTTGCCAGGGGTTAACCATGTCTGGAAGGCTCTGGAAGAGGTCTGTTGGGCAGCTGCTGTTGATAAGAGGCCTCTTGTTGGACTGGTGACCAGGAGCTGTGGGAAATCCAGAAACAAAAAGGCTCAGATAGGAACAGCAGCAAAGATATCAGCTCCAGAGTGCTGGTCATGAACTAGGAAAAGAATTAGGAGTTCCTCCCTCCTCTCCGCCAAATCCCACAGTTGGAAAAAAATGAACATCTCCCCCAAAACCCCACCCCAAGTAAATTTTATTTGCTATCTCATCCTCAGGAATGAGTTAATAATTAATTAATTAATGCAATTAGGCAAGCATAGTTGTAAACAACCCTGCTGACACATAGAGATGTGTTTTACCTTTAATTACAGGGAGAAAATAAACAGCTTGGAGTTGAGCACCTAACTTGAAGAAATTAGGAAATCATAGTCCCTCCCTGACACACCCATTAGTCCCAATCCATGCTACATAAAACCTCTTTGCATTGTGGGCTTTATTTTTCATTTTAAAAATTTTATTTTAAATTAGGTCCTCAAGAAAGAAGCTGGTATTTTCTTATTCTTTTCAGGGTTGTCTAAGAAATGCTACATCAATGGGCATCTAAGAAAAAATAGGAAAACAAGCTCTCTTTTCATTTTGTCTTTGAATCAATACCCGAAATAATGACCAGAAGCAAAACTCCACCGGTGCGTCAGCAAGCAGGATGCTCGGCCCTTCGGCTTCATCCTTCCCCTCCGAGCTGTCTGCGGCTCCTGGCCGCGGCTCCGGGCCACTAGAGCAGGTAGATAATGTAGGACAGAATGACCAGGCCTATGATGGCGAAGAACATCAGGATGAAAATATCCAGCATCGTGCAGTCCTAGGCCGACGAGGCCCTGGATTCTGGAAAACTGTGAGCTGTGAGCACGGAGGTTGCAGTCAGGCGAGGGAAATGGCTCCTCTTCCCTCCACGGCTCGGCCTCGTTCTTTCCCCTCCCACTCCCCGAGCCGAGACTGAGGGATGCTGCAGCCCCACCGGCAGCTCACCCCCCACCGACACCCTCAGCGCAGCCAGCCAATCACAGCGCCCGGGGTGGGTAGCCGGGGAGCTGCTGGATTTAGACCAGACAGCACCGAGGAGGCTCGATTTCTCCCCGGAACCCAGTCCCACCCCTTCGTGTCTAAATGGAGTCTGCACGCTATGCGTGTAGGAGGAGGTAAGACCTCTCTCCGGATAGCCCAGGAATCAATCCTCCTGACTGCCGCCGCCTTCCTTTTTCCTCTCACATCACACATATCTGGCAAATTATCTCAGAAAAATAATGGTTGAGAGTTGGGTGGGCCACTGGCAAGTTTTAAAGGTCACATCCTGGGGGGGCATGGACAAAGGTCTACTGTGGGTCTCGGCTGGCACGGGTTGCGAGGGAGGGAGCTCACGTACCTGCGAGTCCTACACTGCGCCGGGTACTGCCTCCCTCCAGGTCTGTCCTCCCTCCAGGTCGTCCATACACGGGGCTCAGAGCCGGTCAGGGACCTGCCTAATGTTTCATAGCTTAGAAATGGCAGGAACAGAAATTCGAAACTAAGCTTGGAGACTCCGAAGTCCACATTCTATTTTTTTTTTTTTTTTTTTGGCAGGGTCTCACTCTGTCCCCAGTGCTAGAGTGCAGTGGTGTCAACATACCTGACTGCAACCTCAAACTGGTGGGCTCAAGCGATCCTCCTGCCTCAGCCTCTCCAGTAGTTGGGTCTACAGGCATGCACCATGACACCCAGCTAATTTTTCTATTTTTTGTAGAGATGGGGTCTCACTCTTGCTCCGGCTGGTCTCAAACTCCTGACCTCAAATGATCCTACCACCTTGGCCTCCCAGATTACAGGCGGGAGCCACCTCACCGGGCCTCCAAAGTCCATATTCTTTCTCCTGCCCCGGACTGCCTCACCTGCGAGTCTGGAAGGCCCTTCCACCCGGCCTGCACTGCTCAGCGAGAGGCGCCTTTTGTTCACATGGCTCCATTTGCAGGTGGAGCACCAAGGTCTCTCCTCCATGTGTTCCTCCGCCTCTCTGCAGTCACTACCCAGGGTTTCGTTTCCTTGCGTATCCTCTTCAGAGAGCTCAGCACAGTGTTACACACGGAGGAGACACTGAGGACACTCAGGCCCATCCCTGTGCAGGAAGTGTCTAGAAATGCAAATTCAAGTGGTTTCCTCTGAAGAGGAAAGGAGGATTGATGTTATTGGTTCTTTCTTAAGACTCAGTTATGTCTTGTTTTGTGCCTTTTTGTAAGCCTCAAGTATTTCTTATTAAATTAGAAAATTTCCCTGGGACATTTCTGAGGCCTAGTTTCCTCGGCCTGCACCCCAAATAGTTCTTTTGAAGGGCCTGGGGTTAAGACATTAGTAAGCCCCCTCATCATGCTAGACCTCAGGAACTTAGGCCGCTTCTAGAAGGGTCTAGAAACGCCTCCCACTGGCTGGTCCCCAGGAGGCAGAGCATAGAACTTTCTGTGAGAAGGAACAGAGACTTGGCACCGATGCCCCCCAAGGCAGACCGCCCCCTCAGATCGCTCTGAAGGTGAATGAAACTTCTTGGGGGGGAGGCTGCAGCTCTGCAGAGGGGGGCACGCCCACAGGATGCAACTGCCAACTAATTCCCGCCATTGGGAGAACATTAGGCAGCCAGCTCCTTTGGGTGGGGAGTGGGTGTCAGCGCTGCCTAGTACTCCCCACACTGCTCCAGTCTGCTGGCTTGGACTCCGGCTTTCTCCAGGTTACAAATGCTCGGTTTGGGGAAAGCCCTTTTCCTCTCCACCCTTCTGTGATCCTGAGGCCAGAGAAGGCTTCAGTTCTGAGCCCCAAGTGGGAAATGCCCCTCTCCGCAGCCGGTGGGACATGAGGCCGGAGCAGCCCCGAGTGGGGGCAGAAGGGACTGGATCCCAACGTCCTCTTCCCAACCCCACTGAACAAGAGGGGAGGCCACCAGCCTTCTGGCCACAGGTCACAGACTCTGGGCACCTGAAACAAGGTACGGAGCACAAGGGACACGAATGTGAGAGCTGCCATGGTCAATCGGCCCACATGGCGAGGTGGCCCCACGTGGGACTCCGTGCATCGTACATCACATCAAAGCGCCTAAGGCCCTGGCTGCCACTGGCTGCACAACTTCCACCAAACTCCTGTGCCCTTCTGGGTCTCAGGGAGCCCTATCTGTGAGGACATCGAAGGAGTTACTTCTCTCACATGGCTGTTATTTACAGACAGATTGAAGAAAAAAGATGTGTGTTAAAGATCACATTCATAAGGTATTGTGAATAGCGCTTTGGCATGCCAGGCTGCCTTACCGACGGCTTTATCCAGATCCTGCCCCACTGCAGAACGTCCTGTCATTTCATCTTTCAAACGTGTGTAGAGCTCCCGCTACCTGCCAGGCAGCGGCCAAGCGCTACAACTGCTCCCAAGCTGGGCTCATTCATTCATTCAACAGATATTGGAGGAGCAGTTCCCTGCAAGCCCCTGGGCAGGTACTGGGGATTTAAAGATGAATTAAGACTCATCCCCTGCCCTGAGCACCCCCGCTAGTGGGGGGACAGACGGGAAGCGGAGACGAGGAGCTCAGGGAGGCTTCTGGGAGTGTCACCAAGTTGGGCAGAGAGGAATGAGTGGGTGGAAGCCAGAAGCAGGCTGGCGGGGGGTTCTCAACTAGGAGGAAGTAGGTGCCAGGGGCAGAGCAGTCCTCTCTCTGCAGGGCAGCGGGCCAACGCCCTCAAGCAGACAGGACATACACGCAGGCACACGCAAACACGCACGCGCACACAGCACCACCTCAGAGCCAGAGAGGAAACCAAGTCCGAAGGTAAAAATTATATTTTTATTTGAGTCACCAGGAGAAAGATTCACTTGTGGTTCAAGTCAAATGTTCAGAATCATAACAGGCCAGAAAGATTTGATCCCGAGCACAAGCCCACGAGGGAGAAGACCAGACAGACCAAAATAGGACAACACCCCCATATAAAAAGATGAGTGGACGCTGTACACGCACGATGACATGTTTGAACACAGGCAAGTTTCACACGGTCATTTCTTTTTAAATACAGGTTCATGGGGTGGTATTTTGTTTTTTCCAGCTATAAAAAGGGGGCCAAAAGTGCATATGTGAGGGGGGAAAGGCAGAAATTAAGCAGTGAAGTAGTTTTCCCTGGAGGGACATGAGGGGCGAAAACAGGAAGCAGAGTTGGGAGAATTCACTTTTCTCACCATTGGGCTTGCACTTCGTTATTGGTCCACGAACGTTAAATTCACATTCTAGCTTTGCTGCGCCTTTCCCGGGATTAGATTGGCCAAAAGACCTCCGTGAACTACAGAAAAGACCAGGGATTCAGCCCAGCCCTCGGGGTTCTGTGCTCTTCCAGGGATGGATGGTTCTGGCAAGGAACAAGGACGCCCAGTAAGTAGCCCCTGGGTCCCTCAGCACCAGTGTGACAGTCCCTCCTCTCTCTGGGGGTGTATAAGAAAATGGCCCCTATTTCTAGGACGGGAAGAGTCGAGGCAGGAGCCGGCAGCAAGATTCCAGTGGCCGGCTCGTCTCGTTTGGGAAGGAGAATTAAGCTGAGTGACAACGGGCTGCTGCTTGCTGCTGGGAGGTGGGACCTCCACCCACGCACTCACCACTTCCCCAACTACAGGTCCTTGAACAGGATGTGTCCCTGACCCTTGGTCCCCAAATCCACATTGTGCTTTGAGATCAAGAGGAAGTGGAATGCACCAGCGCGTCCCCAGAGGCTCCCAAGATTGCTTCTCATCTCCAAATCGCCCCGTGTAAGACACCCCGCTGCCCTCACCTAGGCCGGGGCCGGCAGGGAAAAGGGACTGTCCGGGCAGGGGCTCCTCATGCACAGGCCTTTCCTCCGTTTCTCATGTGGGGCAAATCCTCCCAAACCAGCTAAGCAGCAGTTGACAGAAACACCCACGGTGACTCGACTGCTGAATGGACTGACACCTTCAGGCCCCTTCCCTCACCTGCAGGGTACAGGTGTGCAAAGGGACAAGATGTCAACTGCGGGGCCTGGATGGACTCGGGCAAAGATGGGAGGAGGGCCCAGAGATGAATGAAGTCGGGCAAGGGTTGTCACGGCCGCCAACGAGCGGAGGGAAGGAACTGGACATAGCACCACGTTCCCTTCCCTGTCCCGGAGCCTGTGCTTCCAGGTTTGCAGCCCTGGGGTCCGCTCCCTTGCTTCAGGGGGGCTTTATGTAAGCGGGGTGGGGCGGGGCAGGGAGTGTCTGCGGGGAGGGCCCCCAGAGTGAGGCACCCACAGTGTGGGTGACACAGTGTCCACGCAGCGGCGGGCTGGAGGATATGCGTAGAGCCACGGAGCCTTCCCCCGCCTCCCCCCAGGAAGCTGCAGGCCCAGGGCAGCCCCCACCAACTCCACGCCGACCCCTTCCTCCGCCCAGCACACTGCGCAGGGCCCTCCCCTCTCGCCGTGGGTTTTGAGGAAATCGGGGGAAAACGGCTCTATGTGCCCTCACACCCCCGCACCTGCACACCCGCATCTCTCACCCCATGCTCACACTCACGCACGCCTGCCACAGACACGCGCAGACACGCACACTCCTGCCCGCGCGCCAGGTCTCGGAGATAGAGAGCGCCCGCGGGCCTCGCGCTGCTCCACGCGCACGTGGCGTCAGGCCGGCAAGGGGAGGCCGTGGAAGGCCCGAGACCCCTCCCCGGGAGGAGCAGGGAGGAGCGGCTCACCTCACCCACAGCCCGGCGCTGAGGCCTCCAGCCAAGGAGGCAGCGAGGGTCCCCGAGCCTGGGGTGGGAGTGGGGAAAAAGGGCTACGGGAGAGAACACCCTGTTCCCCTCCTGCCTGCAGCTGTCCCTAAAATCAAGAAAGGCGAGAACTTGACCCAAGCTGTGCTTCCTGGGGAGCTCTTCGCTCCCCCCAGGTCTGCGTGGGCAGGAGGGCGAAATCACAGTGAGAAGGAACGTGGGGGGATGAATTCATGCCAACGCGGAACTCCGCTCTCCTGCCGCCGCCCTCGAGGAGGGCCAGGCTGGGGAGCACGGCCTCTCCTGGGCCAGGAGCCCCGTCTTTGAGAAGAGCAGTAAAGCCCATCGCACTGGGCCCTGCGCGACAGGGACCAAGGGGTAGGTTCCACTCTGGGGAACGGAGGCCCTGCCCCGGGGTCCTGGGAATGTGGCGTTCGCCCAGCCCTGGAATGTGTGGGTGCGTGAGGCGCTGGGCAGGAGGCTGAGGCGGGGAGAAGACAGAGGCAGGGGAGGCCGGGGAGCCAACAGGTCTCCCTTTCCAGCCCGGCCTCGGCCTGCCCCAGAGAGGCCCGCGCCTGATCCATCCAGAGAGAAACCAGGAAGTCGGCCGAGGGGAAAACCTGCCGGACGAAGGAGCCCGCAGAAGTGGCAGAAGGCTTCGGTTGGCAAAAGAAGCTGGAGAAGGGGTGGGAATCACAAGCTGTCGCGGATTTTAAAAAACAGACACGGAGGGGTGGACGGGTCACGCCTAGGAGGCGAGGTGGGGGCGCCCGGGGCTCAGATGGCCTCCACGTAGTTGGCGGGCAGCATCCCTGTGTCGCCCGTGCGCTCCACCGTCCCATACATCCAGCCGTCGTCGATCTGCTGCACGTTGACGATGGTGTCCCCGTCCTGGAAGGAGACCTCGTCCTCGTCGGCGGCGCTATAGTCATACACAGCGCGGTACCGCTTCTGTGGAGGGGAGCGCGGTCAGCCGTGGCCCTGGACACGGGCTCGCCTGGTCTGGGCACGGCTTCCTAACTCTCCAGGACCCCGGAGCAGAGCAGGGCAGCAGGGGACCAGGGACGGGGCACCAGGCTCTCGCCTCTGTATAACCAACCTTTTACAATGTGCTTGGCGCCTACCGAGGGCCAGGTGCAGGGCGGGGACTGAGGTCACATCAGCTCTGCCCCACCTCCCCAAACAGGGGATGCAGTAAGGTCCAACGGACACAAAGCCAGACAGTGTCTAAAAATATGGCATACCCTGTATGCTATTATTTGTATTATTATAAGCGCCAGTGTTTTCTTTTTGAGGCTATGAAGAGTCTGGGAGAAGACGCCCAAGTTCAGGACAAAGACCTTTTCTTGGGAGAAAAATCTTCAGGGGACGTAAGAGCATCTGTCAGGTGCCACCTTCCAAACCTCAGCCAGAATCTTCTGCTGAAGCCCAGCTCTAGGAAATGCCCAGCAACGCCACGTGACACCCACGTGATCTCCAAGGTGGGCAATGTTCTAACCTCCTCTCACCTGCACTGCCCTCGACATCGGCTTGTCTCTGAGGCTCCACAGGACGCTGAAAGCCACAGCCCTCTGGGATAAGAGGTCACACTGCTCATGGAGTGAACTCGGCCTCTCTCGTCTCGGTCTCTATCTGCATCCAGCTACGGCCTCCCAGCGTGTCTCCTGCCTCCCCCTCAACTTCTACTGCCCCTTCTCAACATGGCTGCCAGAGTGATCTTCCAAAAACCCAAGCCTAACCCCGTCGCTCTGCACAGATTGCCAGTCCCAAAGGCCTTCCTGTGACCTGCGAGTCCCTGCACAATCTGACCTCCTATCTGCCTCCCCTCGCTGGGCACCCTGGCCTTCCTGCTAGTCCATGAACTTTCCTAGAATATTCTTTCTGCCTCAGGACCTTTGCACTTGCTGTTCTCCTTGCACCACTTACTCCTTTATCTGACTGAGGACTTTGCTCAAACGTCATGTTTTGACTCTGCTGCTCTCTGTCCCTCAACCTTACCCTGCTGTCTTTTTTCACAGCACGTGCCATTACCTGACCTTAAATTGTATACTTATTTATTGCATTCTTGTTTGTCTCTCTGACTGGAAAATAAGCTCCCGGAAGGAAGAGAGGTAGCAGCCGTGGGGCCACATGTGGCCTTCTGGATCCTTGAATGTGGCATTTTGATGGAATCCAAATTTTACAGAACAAATCCTTCCAATGAAGGGATTTGTTCTGTGAAGTTTGGATTCGGTCAAGGGGCCACCCTTTCTGGAGGACCACATGTGGCCTTGAGGCTGCAGGTTCCCTGCCCGCTGGAACCTCATTCTTCAGACGACCTCTTGGGTTCGCCTGGTGCCCCAGACAGCACTGATACCCCTTGTGTATGTGCCCAGGGCAGGAGGCTCCAGCGGGCCACGTATCTCAGGCTATTTTTCTTTTTTTTTTTTTTTTTTGAGACAGAGTCTGGCTCTGTTGCCCGGGCTAGAGTGAGTGCCATGGTGTCATCCTAGCTCACAGCAACCTCAAACTCCTGGGCTCAAGCAATCCTTCTGCCTCAGCCTCCCGAGTAGCTGGGACTACAGGCACGCGCCACCATGCCCGGCTAATTTTTTCTATATATTTTTAGTTGTCCAGCTAATTTCTTTCTATTTTTAGTAGAGACGGGGTCTTGCTCTTGCTCAGGCTGGTCTCGAACTCCTGAGCTCAACCGATCTGCCTGCCTCAGCCTCCCAGAGTGCTAGGATTACAGGCGTGAGCCACTGCGCCCGGCCAGGCTATTTTATTTCTGTATCTGTCTCTCCCGTGGCTCAGCTGCACCTATCAGTGGGATAAACAGCAGGACTTACAGACCGAGGACTTCAACTCTAAGGACTCAGTGAGCCTGATCCCGCCCCCGTCCTACCTGTGCCCATTCATTTATTCAGCATGGTTGATGAGTCCTACTGTGTTTGGCTCAGAGTAGGGGAAGCAAAGGAACGTTGCCCGGCCCCCGCAGAGCTCAGTCCCACAGGGGACAGAGAAGTGAGCAAACACAGAAGTCTTTTACACTAGACAGAGTGCTCCGGAGGAAGCCAGTGGGGTGCAGTGATAGACAGCGTCAGGAGAGACCCACTTCACGTGGCATAGTTTGGGAGGGCCCCTCAGAGGCAGGGGCAAGCAGAGAAACTAAAGGACATGGGGGGTCCTCCTCATGGAGAGTGGGATCAGGGCCAGGTCTGGAAGGCCCCGTGCAGAAAGGGGCTGTGTGTGTTCCCAGGGAGCCGGAGTAAGGAAACCTGGCCTGGGGCGGCAGGGACTGACTTGCCCGAGGTATGCCCAGGGCTGGGACGCAGGGCCCTAATCCCAGCCAGGCTCTGCCCACTACACCACACTTCCTCTCCGTTCACAAGGCTGAGATCCCTGAGACCCACACAGACAACAGGGGCCAGGGTCAAAGTTCAGGAGAATCCGTGCCCTGTGTCCAGGGGGCCTTCCCTGAAGCCCACCCCACGTGGCCTCTGCCCTCCAGCCAGGGCTACTCACCCCGCCGCCGCCTGGGGCGCTGCGCTGTATGGAGACAGGGGCCGCAGGCTCCTTGTAGCCACCATAGGACTGGGCCGCCGGCTGCTGCTGGGGCTGCTGGTAAACTGCAGGAGGAGGTGGGCTCGGAGACGGTCCTGCCGACCCAGCCCTCCCAGAACCCGCATCACGCGTTTGCACCAGCCCCGCCTGGCTCAAGCCCCACTGCTCAAAGGCTTAAGTCCACGTGTGCACACGCGCTGGTACCATGTATCCTACAGCAGGGCTGTGTGCCCTACCGCGTGGGTGCCTGCCCTTCGGGTCCCCAAGGCCCAGCACAGGCCTGACCCTCGTGCTGCCTGGGGATGGGGGGTTTGTGTGTGTGTGTGTGTGTGTGTGTGTGAGAGTGTGCATGTGGACAAAGCTTCTCCCACCTCCTCTGCATCCCAGGACTAGCCTGGCCACAGGTCCCCGGCCCCACTCACCCGGGGCACTGGTCGGGATGTGGTGGGGCTGCTGCTGCTCCGGGGGCCGCCGGTAGCTGCTGCCGTCCTGGGCGTCCCGGCGCTCCGGCTCCATGCCCTCACCCCCGCTGGGGCCCATGCGGCTCTTCTCAAACTCCTCATGGTACTTTATCTGCAGGGGCAGAAGGCGCTGGGTGAAGGACCCCAGAGCAAACCAACCGGTGCCCTCCCGTCGGCACTCAAGATCCCGGGTGGGAAAGACGCCCCCAGGGCTCCAGGCAGAGAGCCAGGCCTGTGCCCTTGCACGAAGCGCCTAACCTTGCCAAGCCTCAGTTTCCATCTCTGCAAAATGGGGTATCGGTGTCTTGCTCAGGTGTTGTTGGAGGATGCAATGAGATGACAGATGGGAAAGGGCCACGAAAGCTGAGGACTCACACAAATGTGAGCTGTCATTTTTATGTGCCCGCGGCAGGGGCTCCCGCCTGGCCAACAGTGCCCCCAGCAGCAACTCCTGCTTCCTGGGCTCTCACCACGTGCCAGGCGCTGCAGCAGGTGCTTCACATCACAGGCTCATTTGACCTCGCCAGCACCTACGAGGGGGACAGCGCAGTCCCCGTGTAACAGTCAAGGAGGAAACAAAGGGGCCAGGCGCGGCGGCTCATGCCTGTAATCCTAGCGCTCTGGGAGGCCGAGGTGGGAGGATCGCCTGAGGTCGGGAGTTTGAGGCAACAGTGAGCTGTGATGACACCACCGCACTCTAGCCCAGATGACAGAGCAAGACACTGTCTCAAAAAAGAAAAGAAGAAGGAAACAAAGGCGCTGACAAGTGAAGTGAGTTGCCCAAGATCACGCAGGTTCCAAGGCCTTGCTCTCCCTCACTAGGTGCATGAAGTCACTGAGGCCAGAGTCTAGGGATGCTCAGCTGAGAATCTCAGACTTGGGGACAAGAAATGCCGGACCCTCTCCGAGGGTGGGATGCTGTCTTGGAGATGGGTCCCTCCCTTTGTTAGTTCCAAAGTGGGCAAAGAGAGGCCCAGAAATCACGCCACTCAAGACCACCCCACTGGGCAGGCATGTGAGGCTCCAACCCCTCAATTCAGCTTCTTGCCCTCACAGGGCACTGTTGGCTACAGGGACCCCCGCCTCTACCACCATCACACAGGAGTCTTAAACTGAGCCTTGTGGTGTTTGAGGACCGAGACTTGTGCCTGCTTGGGGCCGGGAGCATGAGCTGCCAATGTCAGGAGGGTCAGGGAGACGCAGGTGCCCACCTTGAGAAGTCAGGAGAGGGGAGGGAAGCTGCACTCTCTGCCCAGACTCTTGGGCGCTATGACAGAGGACTTGGCCAGTGTTGGGGGCAGCCCCTGCCACCTCCATCACAAAGACCTAAGCAGGGTCGGCCAGAAGCACCCACCCCAACCACCAGAAAGGGACCTCAGGGCCAACTGGTCCCTTTGTGTCCCAGGCCCCAGCCCCAGCTCAATCCTCCTGGCCAACTGAGTCGGAGAGGAACAGTCCCTCACCCACCTTGTCTTCTTCAAGTTGACTCCCAGGCTAGGGCCAGAGCACAGGCTCACGGTTTCCCCAGCTGGATTCAGACCCCAACCAGCCCCAGTTCTCCTCCATTTCCCATCCTCTGTGGCACCTCTTCCAGCCCTTTCCTCCTCCTACTTCTGAAGAACTGTCTGGATGGCCTTCTGGGATTGTGCCAGACTCCCAGAGGGAAGCCTGCAAAGGTCTCTGGGATCCCGGCCAAGGGCCAGTCTCTGGAGAGTCACCGGCCGCTCCCTGTGCCTGGTGGCGTCCAGGCCCCGCAGCCGCTGGCCTGCTGCTCCCCTTCCTCTGGTGCTCAGCGTGGCGTGATGCCCTCAGTCTGCCATCCAGCTCTCACCCCATACGAGCCGTCTCCAGCCCAATGCTGGGCCAATATGGGACAGAAGAGGAGACAAGGTCCTTATTCCCAGGCACCCCATCTCAGGTGGGCCGTGAGGCTAGCATGAGGTGCACCCACGGCAAGAGCTACACAAGACACGCAGATGGTAATGATCTAGGCCGCCCCACTGAGTGTGGCTGACGCTGCCCCCAGCACGTGGATGTCAGATGCTGCTCTCTGTGGGCACCATGCACAGTCCACTCCTTCTTGTGACAGCCAGCATGACCAGGAATGGAGGGGGGAAACCTGCTTCTGGAAACGCGGCATATACCCCAATCACAGGCAGCCTTTCCATGTTCTCTGCTGGCCCTTCCTTCCATGGATCCACTCTGTGCCCAAACCTGGGCCATCTGCTGGGGCCGAGAGGAAGAATAAGGAGGAAAAGTGGGTCCCACCGTCAAGATTGGTCTGTTGGGAAGGAGGTTCTGCAACAGTAACTGTCCCCCAGGATGGAAAGGTGTGGGCTTTGTTAATGGGGGCCTGAGGTTCCTTCCTCCTGGAGTCAGGGGAAGGCCTCTTGGAAGAGGTGACCTTGGGGCTAAGCTTGGAAGGACGAGGAGGACTTGAAGGTGCAAAGGGCAGGAAAGCACAGGTCGGGCATTCTGGGAGTTCACGTGTGCAGATGCCTGGGATGGAGGGGCGGGGGTCTTCAGGGTGGCCAGAGCTTAGGAAGGTGGGACAGGGAGGGGAAGAGGGAAAGGTTGACTCAGGGGTGCTCAGACGTGGACCTGGCCAGAGGGGCCCATCCTCTGGACAGTGATTGGCTCAGGGATGGACACATGACTCAAGCTGGGCCAATCAGAAGCCTGCAGAGATCTTTTCTACAGGAGCTAAGAGGAAGCAGGTAGAGCACGCAGGTCTGGGGCCCCTGCTGGCCATCTTGCCCACCCCATTGGAGAGTGCTCATCTCAAGAACAAAGCTAAACGAGGACAGAGAATGACAGTCTGGTTGGTCCAACTGTGACAGAAACAAGATCCCCTGGCCTTCCCAGTCAGATGAGACTTCCCGGTCGAGACTCACATACACATATTGTTGCCCCAAATGGTAAAACACCTCCCGCAGAACCTATTTATGGGGGCGGAAGCCTGGCCAGACTGGGAACCCCTCGCTCCCGCCAGGAAAGGCAGCCAGGCTCTCCCAGACATGGGCCAACGTCCGGCTCTCAGGTCCCTAAGACAAGGGTGACGGGTGAATCCCCCAGCTGAGCCCCTAAGTATGCCCCTGTCCACTGGCAGCAGGCGAACGTGGGGATGAGGGAAGGAGACGTGTGTAGCAGGCCCAGTTGACACACGTCCCTCAATCCTCCCCACAAGCTTCTGAGGCAGCACGGCTACAGCCCTGGTGACCAGAGAGGCTAAGGACCCTGCCAAGGTCCTGCAGACAAATGGTGGCAAAGGGAAGGGTTAACCTCAGTTTCCCCATCTGCTCCCAGGAGGCAGCCCACCCTCCCCACTCGGGGCCGTCCAGCCTTCTCTCCTCCTTCAAGGTCCCTCTCAGCACCTCATCCCTGGGCCCCTCGTGGGCTCCCACAACACCCAGGACCGGGCTGTGCTGTCAGTGCCTAGTGTCCCCTGCTGGATGGAAGCTCCTGGAAGGTGGTGACGCAGCCAATTATTCTGATCCTGGGGCCTCCCACAGCACTGCCCGCCCTAGGCCTCAGGGGGTTCCACTGACCAGGACCCTGGGGACCCTGCCGCTATATTTCTTAGGATCTTGCCTCTGGACTACCTGCCTCTGGCTCCCCTGGACTGTTGGTTAGAATGTAGGCTCTGGGGCCTTCCAGAGAATCTACAAAATCAGGGCTGGGGTTTTGGAATATGCATTTTAAAAAAGCACCCCAGGTGAGCCTGAAGCAGGCTCCCGTCTGAGAACCAGAGGTCCAGGGCAGAAGGTGGCAAACTATGCTCCATGGACCAAATCCAGCCCACGCCTGTTTGCCTGTTTGCTTACGGCCTGGGAGCTAAGAATGGGTTCTACAATTTTTAATGCAGTTGGCGGGGGAGTGGAGAAGAAGAATAATATCTCATTATTTCATGACACATGAAATTGCTCTGAAACTCAAATTTCAGTCTCCAGAACTAAAGTTTTATTGGAACACAGCCACAGGCGCTCATTTACCTCTTACCTATGGCTGTTTTCACGGCGTCGCTACAGCGCCAAGGAGCTGCCGCGGAGACCATATGGCCTGCAGAGCCGGAAATATTTACTGCCTGGCGTGTTACAGAAAAAGTTTGCTGACCCTTGCTTGCCAAAATACTTCGACTGCATACTCCTGTTGGTTAAATATTTTAAAGAACAATCCTCCTGCATTATGTGTATTTTATAAGTTGTATAGAAATAACACTTTATAAATATGGTATGTATATTTTAAAACTTACATAAAAACTATGAATAAGAAAAGTATGAGATGAAAAAAAAGCAGAACCAGCAGTTCTAAGGTTTTCTTCCTGTACACTCACTGGGATGTGTTGCCCACACCCAGCCTTGAAGACCCTCGGGGGGTGGGAGGGGGGTCTGTTCTCTTCACTTTTCGGGGAGGAAACTGGTTGGGGGGGTGGGAACAACCCAGGCAAGGTGCTAGGGCCCAGGGTTTGAGTGCTCTGTGAGCACTGGGCTGGCCTGCGGTGGGGAAGGAAGTGGGACAGAGAGTGACAGCCCTGCACCACCCCCCAAGGGAAACTTGGAAAGCAGGACACCAGGACAAGAGAGAAACTGGCCCTTCCCAGGTAGGCCCAGGCCCTGAATTCTCTCCAAGCCTTGGGTACATGACCTGAAGCGGTTCTCACTTCCTGTCCACCAGGATCCTGCCTTTTCCTGATCCTGGGAAATAGGGTGGGAGTCGGGGGACAGGGAAAGAGGAGGGGCTAAGCCTGCTCTGTGTCCTGGAGATCCCCTGCCCAGGAAGCCCCTGGCCGGGGCCTGACCCATGCTCTCCCGCATGGGACAGTCCCCTTTGCTCATCCACCCCCCACACTTTCTCTGCTGCTTTCTCTCCCCCTTGGCACTTGCCACTGGCCCTGTATGGAGGGCAAGAGTTAATAGCTGGGCTGGAGGAGCAGTTTGTTCCTGCAGCCTGGGCTGGGGGAATAGTCCAGGAAGCTGCAGAGCCCAGGACAGAGTCTGGGACAGGTACAGTCTGGACGCAGAGAGTGGGTCACTTAGGGGTTTAGGTCAGGACCAGCCCCTCCTTTCCCTGCCTCCTGCCTTCATGCCCAAGCAGGGACCCACATGCAAGGGCAAAATAGACTGAGTCTTTTCCCCAGGAGGAGGCAGCCAGCCCTGGCCAGACTGAAAAGCCATCAGACCCCCCAACTCCCACCCGGAAGGGCACCAGGGGTGAAGTCCTCACAGACACAGGGCAAAAGGTAAATCTCCCCAGACCCACTCCCTTAGTGACCCCTGTCCACTGGTGGCGGGGAAGGCAGACAAGGGAAGCAGACACCCCTCCTGAGGCCTCCAGGCTCACAAGGCTTCTGCCCTTCCGACTTTTGTCCTGGGGGTGGGAAAGGTCAGCTTTCCTTGTTTACTTTCTGTTAATGAAAGAGGCCTGAGGCCTGAGGCCCAGGGAGGGAAGTGCAGATGTGGAGGTGGACAGAGGTCTGCCCTGGGCCCTGAGGGGGCCAGCAGGTGGCCTGGAGGAACAGGTGTCCCTGATGCCGGGGGCCCAGCTACCCTGGATGATGGCCCCTTCCCTGGAAGTGGATAGTGACAGGTGACAGGGAGCCTTCCCGCCAGGGAAGAAGGCATGTCTGGGCCCTGGCTCGTTCCCCTACCAGGGCACTGGGCAGCTGAGGAGCCCAGGCCTATTCTGTCCCCCGTCAGTGTCCTAGAGATTCAATCCTTCATCAGGGGCTGCACTGCCCCCCACCCCACATGCCTCATCCCTGGGAGAGTCCCTTTCCCCCTCTGGGCCTCAGTTTCCCCATCTGCTCCCAGGTGGTCTTGAAGACCCTGGCCAGCTCTAGGAACCTAAGCAAACTCTAAGCTGAAAGCCAGTGTGGACGTGTAGGTATTTCCACGAGTGGCTGGTGAAATCATCTTGCTCCTTAAAAAGTCACTACATGTGGATAAATGCATATAAAATTAAGGCCAAGTCGGGTGCAGTGGCTCATGCCTGAAATCCCAGCACTTTGGAAGCTGAGGCAGGAGGATCACTTAAGGCCAGAAGTTCAAGAATAGCCTGGGCAACATAGCAAGACCCCATCTCTAAAAAATTTAAATAAAAATTAGCTGGGCATGGTGGCACCTCCCTGTAGTCCCAGCTACTTGTACTTGGGAGGCTAAGGCAAGAGAATGACTTGAGCGTGGGAGCTCCAGCCGAAGGTGACAGAGCAAGACCCTGCCTCTAAAAATAAATAAGTAAATAAATAAAATAAAAGGTCAGCTGACCCAGATGGCTAAAGCCTAAACACAAGCCTAAACACAAGACGCCCTCCCCCACCAATGCCCGCTCCACCTGCTGCCATCCGTATCAATAACCTCATGTTGCAGAGCTCTTCACACTGAGTTCGCCAAAGCTCTTTGTGCATTACCTCCCCTGACCCTGACAATAATCACTCTAAAAAATAAGTCGACATGGACCTTTCGATTCCCATTTTACAGAAGAGGAAAATGAAGCTCAGAAGTTAAATGACTTCCTGAGGAAGAGCTTTCATTGCTCAATAATGGCCGAGGATGGTGACATAAAGACAAAGTCACAGCTTGACAAGCCCTTTCCTGAGAACAGGCAGAAGGCAGGGTGACCGCATGCCCAAGTCTGCCCCTCGTCCCAGTTCACGTCTGCTGCTCAGGAATTAATAGCACCCCCTTTCCCTCTCAAAAAGGATGAGAACCAGACGGTCACCCTTAGTTGGTTTTGCATGAATGGTGTCCTAACTCATTCATGCAAACTCAAGAGACGCTGCCTGGGCCCCCCCTGGATAAAATTTCCATACCCTCAACTTCCTCTCCCTCCTCTCCGCAGCAAATGAGGAAACTGCTGTTGCTCTGCCAGCCACCGAATGGTTTGTTAAGCAAACAGGCACATGAAGGGGTGTTAGCACATCCAAAAGGCACAGAAACATCTCCCAGACTCCGAGGGCCTGGCTGATCCCTACCCCAAGCTCAGCAAAGTTCTGATCTCGTAAGAGCCCAAATGAGGGCTGCCACACACCCAGACACGTCAGCGGAGCCCCAGCTTGGGAACTGTCCTGGGCCTCTGTGGAAGAAGGCCACGTTCTAACCGCACCCTTGAGACCCGAGTACGCGTGGTTCCAGGGGTCCAGGCCTAAGGGCCCTTCCCACTCACCAGGCCCTGCTAACCAGGACCCCGGGATGAGTGTGGATGTGCAAAGCTCTGCTAGCTGAGGTTCCGCTTTCTGAATCCCCTGCTCTCCCCACTGTGGTGGAAAACAGAAGTCGGTCTCTCCACATGTTGCTCCCATGATCATACATCACGGCTAGCGAAGGAGCATCAGGCTTTGAATGGAATAATCACCTCACTGGCCAGGGGCTTTTGTTTTTTTGAGGCAGGGTCTTGCTCTGTCACCCAGGCTGGAGTCCAGTGGCTATTCACTTTTTTTTTCTTTTTTTTTTTAATAACAACGGCTCTCGTTTGTTGAGGTCCTATTTTGTGTCCTTACATGCATTATTCATTTCCTTTCCGCAGCCAGCCCGAGAACAACTTACCATTATCATGTCCATTTTACAGGCAGAGAAACCAAGGCTCAAGAGGTAGGCAAGGGGTGGGTTAAGTCAGAATCCAGTTCTAACATCAGCACTTAGTTCTCAACTACCATGCAATAATGCTCCCTATTAGAGGCTCACAATAGTTTGTTTTTAAAACGCATAAATTGGCACTCAACTTCATTAGTCATCAGAGAAACTCAAGTTAAAACCACAATGAGATATTACTACACATGGTCAAAGTGGAGAAAATGAACACGTCCAAGGACACGAAAAATGAAACACATCACTGCCGGTGGGAGGGTAAATCAGTGTAGACACTTAGAAAATAGTTCAGCATTATCTGATAAAGTCGAAGGAACATGCACTCTAAAATCTAGCAATTCCACTCTAAATAAGCACCAGGAGATACATACGAGGATGTCCATAGCACTCAGAAACAATTTAAACGGCCACCAACAACAGAATCAATAAAAGGTGGCATAATCACACGGTGGAATACTATACAGCAATGAAAAAGAATGAACTACTGTGACATGCAAATATAGACGAAACTTTAAACACAATGGTGTACGAAAGCAGTAAGACACAAAAAAATTGTATAGGAGGTGTTCAAAATTAGGAAAAAAAATTACAGTGTTTAGAAATACATAGTTATATAATAAAACTATAAAGAAAAGTACGTGCTTTCAAAATTAAACTAGAGGATTGTCCAACAAGCCTACCTCCAGGCCACTTGACTCTGGGGATGAAACTTTGACTATTTACTATTGATTAGGCCCAGACTCTAAAGACTGAAGCTAATTATAGAATATGAAATGCCAATTATTTCTGGCTGACAGAGATGCAAAGGATTTCTGCCTGTAGCAAAGATATCTTCAAAGTTTATGGATTTATTCTCCTGTAGGATGTATAACCAGTGTGTAGCTAATGGCAGGACCTTAACTAGTGCAGTAACTAATTGTATCCAGCACTTTCTTTCAGTGACTAGCATTTACCTCTGCCTCTCATATTCCCCAGCTTTAATCTCCACCTATTCCCTCACAATGAGTTAAATAAATATATGATAGGTACCCACCACACAGTATTATGTTTTTTTTTTGTTTTTTTTTTTTTGAGACAGAGTCTCACTGTGTTGCCTGGGCTAGAGTGCTGTGGCGTCATCCTAGCTCACAGCAACCTCAAACTCCTGGGCTCAAGCAATCCTCCTGCCTCAGCGTCCCGAGTAGCTGGGACTACAGGCATGCGCCACCATGCCCGGCTAATTTTTTCTATATATTTTTAGCTGTCCGATTAATTTCTTTCTATTTTTGGTAGAGACGGGGTCTCGCTCTTGCTCAGGCTGGTTTCGAACTCCTGAGCTCAAACAATCCGCCCGCCTCGGCCTCCCAGAGTGCTAGGATTACAGGCGTGAACCACCGCGCCCGGCCAGTATTATGTTTTTAATACTGTGAAAACGATTTTGACAGCGGTACAGTAATGTAACGTTCTATTTCCTGACCTGCATGGTGAACAAACAGGGGTTTACTATATGTGTTCCTACATGTTATATTTCACCAAAAAAGTTAAAAGACATAAAATTGTATAGAGAAAATGAATATATAAGTAAATATGTAAGTAAACAAAAGCAGAGGCTCCCAAAAGGGGACTCCAGCGACTAAAGTTGCCCATCCATTAACTCCATGAGAGCTCAAGACCAAAGGTTGGATTCTGAACGTATAAACTTCATCCCACAGCACAGGTTTCTCCACCCTTTAGATGCCTTTAATGATGACACTATTACCCAGCATAGATATATAACTTACTAGCAGCTTTCCTCAAAACTTTCCACACAGGCCAGGCGCCATGGCTCACGCCTGTAATCCTAGCATTCTGGGAGGCCGAGGCGGGAGGATCACTTGAAGTCAGCAGTTTAAGACCAGCCTGACCAAAATCGAGACCCCATCTCTACTAAAAACAAAAAAGATTAGTTGGGCGTGGTGGTGTGCACCTGTAGTCCTAGCTACTCAGGAGGCTGAGGCAGGAGGATCGCTTGAGCCCAGGAGTCTGAGGTTGCTGTGAGCTAGGCTGACGCCACGGCACTCTAGCATGGGTGACAGAGTGAGACTCTGTCTCATAAAAAAACAAACAAAAACAACTTCCCACGCATTCTCAGTACTAGACGATAACCAAACTTTTCAACCACACTTCACTTCATGTCCCTTCTTCAACCGCAGTATGGAAAGCAGTCGGGTTGGCCTTTAAAGTATTAGTAATAATATTGACAACATTTATCATATGCCAGTGGTTAACATTTTCCTCGCAATCACTTTTCAAGGTAGAGGCTACCGACCCCATTTTTACAGACGAGAAAACTGAGGCTCAAAGCATCCCACCCGGCCACAGAAGGACAGAAGCTAGATTCCGGCCCTCGCTGCCTCCTCTCACCTCACCATCTTGCCTCTTAGCGGCACTAAGGACAGACTGCATCTGTCCACAGCACCCCTGGAGGAGACCAGACACTAGTTTTTAAATTGCTCTGGCTGGTAAAACCTCGAGTCTGCTGCATGTCCCTGCAGGGAAGCAAACCTTCAGCTCTTTGCAAGATGGTCTGACCTTTAGAAATAGCCAGGAGTCATTTGGTGCTAATCTGGGAAGCAAGTGACAAGCTACACACAGGAACACTATTATGGAGACAAAATACAAGGTGTGGCTCTAAATACCATCTTTCCCAAAACTCTTCCGGAGGCTGGGACAGTTTTCCACTGGTTCTGAGCACGGTTCAGAGTTCCCCTGGGGTTCTGGGACACAGCCAGATCTGGTGCCCTCGGACTTAGGGGTGGGCGAAGCTTTTCCAGACTTTTGGGTGGTGCTTTCAAACTTCAGAGAGCACCACAGAAACCCTGGCAATGTGCTTAATATGCTGATTCCTGGGCCCCACGCCTAGAGATGCTGATTGTGGAGGGCGGGGAGGAGGCCTGTGAGTCTGCCTTTCAGCTGACTCCACAAGTGATCATGAGACGGTGTTTGGAGGCCCACATCTGACAAACCAAGAGTCTTCCAGCCTTGTAGTCACACCTCACAGGTGCCAGAGAAAGCTGTGAAAGTCAGGTACCAGTCACCTCCCCCACCTCGGAGCAGGGAACATCAGCTAATTGCAGTGCTAGCACCAAGCACCTTTGTTAACGATAAGACCTTTGTTATCTCCTGAGTGTGGATGTCTTGGCCGGGAGTTTTGTTACTGGGACATTAACATGCCCAGTAACTGGGGGAGGAAGAAGAGGAGGTGGATGGCTGGGTATAGAGTATTCTGGAAGCCATCCAGAAAGGGAGGCAGGGGTGACTGGGATTGCTTGTCTCTCTCCTCCATAGCCCACGGGGTGAAGCCATGAGAGAAGGCACTGGGAGCTGCAGTTGCAGCCCGAGAGCAAGTGTCACCGATAAAAGACAAGGGCCTTTCACAGTGAAAAGCCCCAGAAGCTACAGAGTCCAGAGTCCAGCTTTGGAAGCGGCTCCAGGTTTTCCCCATGGCCAAGGCCATCTTTCCCTCCCCCACTCTGCATGTGGGGCTCTGGGTGGAAGGGAAGCTCCTGGCCTGTGAGGCCAGGCCCTGGCGTATAAAGAGGAAACTGTGACACAGGCTTTTTCGGTGGGAGAGGGATCAGGGCCCTCAGCATGCCCTCCCAGCCACAGGCTAGCACGCCATTTCCTCAGGCCTCAACTGCAAACTGCAGGTCAACAACCTAGCTGCAAAACCCATTTAGTAAGTCTGCCGCCAGCATCTTTAGAAAATCAAATAGAAAAGATCCGAATGTACTCTTAGGAGTAAGTACTCAGTGATAAAAGTTCTGATTCTGTTGTCTCTCGAAATAAACGCCTGCCTGCTTGGTGGGTCACCATGTGAAGTTTGAGAGCCACAGTCTTGGGCGTAGCTGCGTCCACTGGCTGCCCTGTTGCCTCTGAAATCCACCCGCCGCCCGCTCTAGGCATGACCCACCAACCTCTAGAAGGTACGTCCTGCCAAGGAGGCCAGGTGGGGGTTGGGAAGGGATGTGGAGCCCGGGTGTGGGGGGCGCTGGGTGGGCCACTGGAGACCCAGCCCTCCCCCAGACTATCCACAGTCCCTCAGCACAGAGTGATACTGAGCAACTCATCTATCCCTTCTTGTCACAGACATGAAGACGACTGTTCTTGCCCCGTCCTTCATTTGTAGGACCTCCCAGCCCAGGCCGCCGGGCACACCCTGCAACTCTGTGCACCCCAGGACCCTGTGCACAGGTCGCTTGCGCGGGTTCCGTGGTTGTGGCTCCAGCAGCGCCCTGCCCCCACACGCCCAAAGCCACACAGGCTGCTGGTCTGTGGCTCTGCCAAGCAGGAAACCGAGGCCTGTCCTCTGGCCACAGGTGCCGTGGAGGGAGCACAATGCTGGAGGCTGCCGACCCACCGCCCGCCCTCCACGCCCGCCCGTGCCGCAGCCAGACACTGCTGGCCATCCCAGGCCCAGGAGGGCCCAGAATAGGAGGTGCAGGGCTGGAGGACGCTGCAGCTGGGGTTTTTACACAGGAAGGAAGAGCAAGCCGAGGTGGGGGAGGAAGCCAAGGAAGGGCGGAAATGACTGAGGAAGGGTGGAAATGACTGTAATGTCAGCACCCAGGGGCCGCCCCTCGCCGCCCCCACCCCCCCAGCCCTGACCTTTGTGCTAAGACGAAACATCCAGCCTGCACCCTGACACCCACCATACCCAGGAAAAAGAAAAACAGCTTCAGAGAGAGTGGGGGGTGATCTAGCACACAGGCCCCTATGCACACCCCCGCAAAACTACAGTCCCTTCAAGGAGGAAATGCTATGTGGGCTAAAGTCTGGCAAAGACAGAGTCTGGGGGTGCACCGAGAAGAGGATCTGGGAACCCCAAATGCCTCTCTCTTCTCAAGCAGCCGCCAGCCAGGCCCACAGGGGAGCAGGGGCAGTGGAGGGCACTGGCGTCATTCACACCTGCCAGGCGGGCAGGGAGGGGTCCAGACGGAGGGCGGCAGGGGTGCCAAGGGAGGGGGGTGCCACGGGAGGCAGGGCTTACATTACTGATCTGGTCCTGGGTCTTCTTGATTCTCTGGAATTCAGGTGTGTCTGCCACCACGCTGAAGCCTTTGCCCTTGTTCTTCTCAAACTCCTCCTTGTAGCGTACCTGGAGGACACGAGAGGGAGGGAAGAGGGACAGGAGTCAGGCTGGGAACAGAAAGGGCCTCAGCCCGTGACCGCTGGACCTGAGGCAGGTCCATTGAGGAGCGAGAGCCTGACCAGAAACCCCCAACTCAAAGCAGAAGCCTTAGCCAAGAAGCGTTATACTAATGAGAACGGCCATTAACCCTTCTTCAGCGTGTTCTGAGTGGTGGGCACAGTGCCACGGGCCTCACGCATACGTGAACTATCTGCCTTAAGTCCATCATTTACACACTTGTACGCGCGCACGCGCACACACACACACTAGCGTTGGGTCCATTTTACAGATCAGGAAACTGAACCACACAGAGGCAGATTCCCTGCCCGAGGTTACAGAGCTTCAGCAGCAAATGTCTGGAGCCACCAGGACGCAAACCCTCATCTGCCTCACTCCTGACACCTCCCCGCCAGCCCATCCTGCCCGAAAGCTTGTAGGAAGAAGCTTCTTCCCAGAGCTGCTAAGACAGCCCCAGCTCACCCTAGCCAGGATCCGGGCCTATCCGCTGAGAGCAGCTGAGTGCGGGCTGTGCCAAAGGACAAAGTTGGTGCCCAGAAAGGAGGGTGGCGAGACCGACGCAGGGAAGGCCCGATCAATGAGTCTTTGACGGGCCCTGTGGCTTAATGGAGCCTGCGAGGCTGGCTTCTGAGGCCTCCGCCACAGCAGGGGAGGAAACTGGTGGGGGCCAGAAGCTCTTCAGAATAGGGTTCCAAGATCCGGGAAGAACCCTACCCCCCCAGTACTAGAGGGACTCAAGTCAGACATCAGAAAGGACTTCCCTGACACCGACTGAAGGAATTGAAACATGAGGAACAGCTTGTCCTCCGTGGGGGTTTCAAAGAACAGAATGAGGCTGGGAAATACTCATGGGACAGGGAACTGTTCTTGGCTTCCAGAGACCTCAGTGTCCACCTCAGCAGCCATCTGTTCCAGACCCCACCAGCTGCTTGGATTTCCTCCACAGGGGCTGCACTGTCCTGGAAACAGGTCAGCCCAGGACATGGAGCCCAGGACGCTGGGAGTTTCCAGGATGACAAACCCAGGCAGCTTCCAGGCACAGAGTCATCCGGCCGCAGCACTGGGCTACACCCGCACCAACCAACCACAGAGGCGGCCGTGGCCACGCCTGTCAGGCCCCTGCACATCCTCCAGGGGTCGGGGTCCCTGTTTGTCCCCTGGAGCCCCAGTCACCCACCTGTGAGGTTCAGTTCTTCTTCCTTCTTTGTTATTATCCAGACTAAAAAGAAGTTAATGCGGTGGGCGTGAGCACCAGCCCAGCCCTAGGGTCTAGAACCTGCTCTTCCGAGCACCAGCTCTTCCAAGATGCCCCGCGCCAGCACGGGGACTCTTGGTGGGGTCTCTTTGGGAAGGGGGCATCAGGGAAGGTGAGGCACTCACACAGAAAAATGTAGCTCCCAATCCAGAATCCCTGAATCAAAGGCCCCTAGCCTCAATTTCCTCATCTGTAAAAAGGGCTGTCATAGGGATCAGTTAAAATATGGGGAGGGACCTTCCTGTCACCACGACAGAGCTGGTGCTAAGACACCCTCAGTCTCCCACTTGCTGAGTGATCTTGGGCCAATGACTTAACCTTGAGCCTCAGTTTCCACATCTGTAAAATGAGGATCACAACACCCGTCATGCCACTCGACGATGCAGACAGTGGCTCTAACGGCACAAGTGCACCGTGGAGCGCTCAGAAGGGCTCTGCACGCGCTGACGAAAGAGCCTCGTCAGTGTGAAAGTGCTGAACAAATGCCAGTCCTCCACTCCATCCTCTGCTTCCTGACTTTGCAACAGTCAGGCCCCTAATCCGGAGGAATAATCGCCATGGCGATACTGCAATGACATCAGCTGGTTCCCAGGCTCAGGAACTGCCTTCCCCTCCCTGATGGGGAAGGATAATTCATTTCACTCCTAACATAGGAGGCCCAGAGAGGGGGGGGCTTTGGGGGGCGGTGGCGGAGTAGGAGCTAAGAAAGGAGGGAGCCTGGGCCCGGCACGGTGGCTCACGCCTGTAATCCTAGCACTCTGGGAGGCTGAGGCGGGCAGATCGTTTGAGCTCAGGAGTTTGAGATCAGCCTGAGCAAGAGCGAGACCCCGTCTCTACTAAAAAGAGAAAGAAATTAATCAGACAATTAAAAATATATAGAAAAACTTAGCCGGGCATGGTGGCGCATGCCCGTAGTCCCAGCTACTCGGGAGGCTGAGGCAGTAGGATCACTTGAGCCCAGAAGTTTGAGGTTGCTGTGAGCTAGGCTGACGCCACGGCACTCACTCTAGCCCGAGCAACAGAGTGAGACTCTGTCTCAAAAAAAAAAAAAAAAAAAAAGAAAGGAGGGAGCCTGGGCTCAGCACCACTTTGCTGTGTGTCTCTAAGCAAGTTGGCTCCCCTCTCTGGGGGCTGGCCTCCCACTCTAGAGTCTGTGACCATTTTGAGGCATCTCCAGTCTATGGAGAATCAGAGAGATCTTTGGGTGCTGGAAGGGTGGCAGAGGTTGGCAGCTGAGGGGTCAGGAGTTTCGGGAGGGTCTAACCTGGAGCCCCTCCTCCCGCAAGCAGGAGTGCTTGCCCTCGGTGCCTGGGATGGCTCCCCAGAGCATGACGGGGGTCCCCGTGCAGGGAGGGACCTGCCGAGGTCACTTGACCCAGTTGTGGGTCAGGTAATGGTGCAACTCAGCAGTTCGGCCAGATGACTCCGTCCCCGGGAGGTGCCTGGGCCTCCCCCCTCGGAAACTCCCACCTCAGGGCCAGGACTGCCGCAAGAGGCTCCTGACGCCCAAACAGCCACCATCTGTGAAACTCTGCTTCTCACATGTCGGCTTTTAGTAATTCTCCCTGGCTCTGCCTCGTTCATTTATTCCAGCAAGCAGCAGGTACGAATCCATGTTATCTGGGTGAATGCTGAATGAACTGAATGCACATACGTAATCTCCCAACAAACAAGGCAGCATAATTTGGAAAAGAACTGCCTTGACCCAACGTAGGAAGATCATGACTTAAAAAAAATTTATTGAGTAAAATAAAATACCAACAATTTCCACAGATCCTGTGCCTCCCGTGTGCTGGGCCCACATGCTAGGTAACCCACCCCTTCTAACAAAAAAGAAATCAGTTTTTAAATTGGACGTGCACAGATGGGAGGAGAGCTAATGACAAAGGCCAGGGCGGAAGCAATGGTCAGAGGTGGTTGTGCCCATTCCTGGGCACAAGTTCCGTTTCCCTTCTTTCCAGGAAAATACTGAGAGCAAACATTCACCGAGTACCGACTCCACGCCAGAAACCATCAAGTAACACACACTCACATCCTCACAACCACCTTTGGAGAGCAGCGATCCCCATTTTTCAGAAGAAGGCATGGTGGCACAGAGAGGTCAATAACTTGCCCAAGGCCACACAGCTAGTGATAGCAGATCTGGGATTTGATCTTTGGCCAGCGAGTCCAGGGAAGAGGGCTCGCTGCTTGCTGTGCTGATCAAAAGATCCAAGAAAAGAGCAAAAATCCTGTCATAGGGCAGTGTGAGGCTCTCACTGCACTCTCCCTTCCCCTCTGTGGCATTTCCCACAATGCCATGAAGGTGAGACGATGGAGGAAAAGAGACAGTCTCCTGGCACTTCGCCTGGGCTCGGGCCACACAGATGTCTCCAGCTCAGTTCCACCCCAAAGCTGCTGCCTCTTCTCCGCCTGGGGTTGGGGAGCAGCAGGTGAGGAGGGGTCCTGGGGCCTAGCTGTCAGCTCCCTGCCTCAGCCAGGCCTGGGCAGGACCACCCAGAGGGTCATTTCTGGACAGCTCTGTGGTCACCTCCCCCGCAGGGGAGGCTCCAGGTGTCCCAGACAAAGTGCCACTTTGGGGACTAATATAGAGATGGGAAAACAAAGTTGAAATAGAATGGGCAGCTTCCCAGAGGCGGAGAAGGGCTGAGACACACCAGGCAGGCCCGGGAAGGGGCACTGGAAGGAGACCAGCTGACACCCTGTGGGGTGGCGCTAGGTAGGCAGAGGAGGCTCCCACTTCCCTTCCCGCCAGCCTGCCAGCCCTGCCCCCACCACGGCCACAGGAACCAGAACCTGTCGCGGCCCCAGCCAGGCTGGCTCAGCCCTTCCAAGCCTCAGGCCCAACCCCCGGCCTGGAGGCAACTGGGTTTGCTGTCCCCATTTTACTGGTGAGGGAAAAAGCTATGAGGGGTAAAAACAGCTGTGAGAGGCCAACCTCAGACCACACAGCTGGTGGGCGGCGGAAAGGAGACGGAACAAGGCCTGCGAAGAGGACAGCACCCTTTCCTCTCCACCCTCTGCCCACCCAGCCCTCAGCCCCCAGGCCCGAGGACCCCAAGCTCAGGGGAACAGAGCTGTGTCCTCAGTGGGCGGCCCTGCTCCCTCACCTCGCAGCCCTCACAGCACACACAGGGTGGGCTCAGCCCGTCTGCTCCCGCTCCAGCTCTGAGCCCCTCGGAGTGGGACGAAAAGCCCCTACCAGAATCGCTGGGGGAGTCAGAATGCAGATTCCCGGGCCCCACACAGAGCTGCTGACCCAAAGCCCCGTGGGTGGGGCCTAGGAATCTGTATTCCAACAACCCCTAATACCTGCTGGTGACCTGCTGCAGGGTAGGAACACGAAGCTGGTGCCACAGCAGCTAGCGTGGCAGCATTGTCGAGAGCAAAGAGCTCTGGGACCAGATCCACTGGATTGAAATCTGCCCGTTGCTGGGCTCGGGGCAAGTAGTGCAGCCTCGCCAAACCTCAGTGTCCCCATCTGCACAACAGGGATAAGGGCCCCTCCTTCATCAGGATGAGGATTAAATAAGGTCACGTAGACGGATAGACACACACAGACACACGCAGAGGCGCTCGGCCAGGCCCTCAGTGAGAACCTCACGAAGAGTGACTGCCCTTCCCATAAACTCCCCAGAGACCTGCCGGGAACACAGGAGAGCAGCAGGCTGGGCCCCTGGGGAGCAGAGAGCACAGGTGGGCACAGGAGCCTCAAAATCCTGCCTGTGCTGCCCGCTTCCCCTTGAGGAGCAGAGCGGCCCCTGCCACAGCATGGCCTGGCAGCTGCCACCTCACCCCGGGAGGACACAGCAGGGGCTGCTTCCTCCTACAGACCCCGCCCTCCAGAGATGAGGTTCCAAGGGCAAAAAGAGCTGCAGTCAGGCTTTTGTGGGACTGAGAAAGGCTGGGGTTTGAATTTCTCCTCCTGGAGCAGGGTGGTGTGTGTGTGTGCCTCTCAAGACCTGCTGTCTGCTCCCAGCACCTCCAGGTCCCTCTCAACCCCTCCGCCTCTGGTCCCCAGGGGCCTTCCACAGGATGGGGAGTCCATCTCCGAGCCCTCTCCCTGCAGGCTGGACCACCCGAACCCCTCAGCTGCCTGCTGGTTCCCCCAGGAACTGCAGCGTCCGTGCCACGGGAAGGTGGGGTGGCAGGTACGAGCTGGTGCTCCCCTCCTCTGTGGAACGCATGGGAAGCCCGAGCCTCAGGCCATACCAGGGCTGCACGTGGTCAAGGACACCGTGCATGGGAATGGAAAGACCAGAGCCCAAATCCCGGAACCTCACTCACCCGCCCTGTGTCAATAGGACAAGCCCTGGGCCCCTCTCAGCCTCAGCCCCGTCATCTGTGAAACAGAGACAGCAGGTCTTCTCCCTACCCGCTAGACTCCAGGATAAACGAGGCCAAATAACTGAAAGCACTTGCTTAGCTGGAAAAGGTCTCAGCAGCATTTAAGGGACTATCCAGTTTACTATTAAGGTAGAGACTGCTTTTCCCAGGAGTCAGATGGAAAACTGGAAAGAACTTAAGTCTCTGGGTTCAGCAAACCTGCACTCGAAGCAGTCAGTGTCTACTTCCTCGTCTTTAGTAAAGTGGGTGATCCTACCCACCGCACGGGGCTGCTGTGGGGATTAAATGAGCAGCATGCCCAGGGCTGTCAGCGCTCATTAGCTGTTAATATTGTCGTGACCTCTCCTGCTCCCTGTGTGATGTTAGCAAGCCCCTTAACGTCTCCGAGCCTCGGCTGCCTCATCCGTGCAAGGGGAAGAACAGGGGCTTCCTCACAGGCTTGCTGGGAGGGTTACATGAGAGATGCGTGGAGAGCCTCACACAGGGCAGGGCTGGTTCTCCCTGATGGGACCCAGGGGTTGTGCCAAGATCAGCCAGCAGGAGCCCCACTCCAGAGGGATCGGGAAAGATCTCCCCACTGTGGCCCACGTGGAACCTCTGCAACATCTTCCTGGCCCCAGGCACCCTGCCCACTTGGTAAATTCCCATACATGTGTTCTCTCAGTTAATCCTTTAATCCTTGCTGAAGCCCAGCCCCACCCCACCCCAGGCCAAGTCTGGCCCAGAAGCCCTCCCAACCCCCAGGCAGGCAAGGTTATTGCCCTGGCCTCAGGGTTCTAGACTCTTTGCTTATTCCTCAGTGTCCCCTAGAGACCCAGTTCTCAGCTGGGCATGGTGGCTCATGCCTGTAATCCCAGCAGTTTGGGAGGCCAGGAGGCGAGAGGATCACTTGAGGCCAGGAGTTTAAGACCAGCCCGGGCAACATAGTGAGACCCCATCTCTACAAAAAATTAAAAAATTATCTGGGCATGGTGGTGCACACCTGCAGTCCCAGCTACTCAGGAGGCTGAGGCGGGAGGATCACTTGAGCCCAGGAGTTTAAGGTTGCTGTGAGCTGTGATTATGCCACTGCCCTCTAGCCCGGGCAACAGAGTGGGACCTTGTCTTTACAAAACAAAAAAGACCTAGTTCTCCCTGGGCTGAGAACCCATCTTCTGCTCCACTGTAGTGCCCAGCAAAATCAGGCCTGAGGAGACAAAGGCAGGACAGGTTCCCTTGGCAAGGTCCCCTCACACCTTGCCTTCTAAGAGGTGGCGAAGGTTTGGGGCAAGGCTGCAGAGGGTGGGCAGTATAACCTCGGACAGGTGAGCTCCCTGGTCTCCCCCAAATCCCTCCTCTGCAGGCAGGCACGAATGGAGAGGAGGGAGGGGAGAATGAGAGACACCCAGGCCTCTCCAACCTACTTTAGGTAGGAAGGGGGCCGTGCGCTCCCCTACTCCTTTGATAAAGTCAGGAAATAGGAAGTAACTGGGGGTGGGGGCAGACGGTCAGGGCAAGCGCGAGGATTTCAGCACCTTGGCCTTGCATAGTAACCACAGGAGGAAGGAGGCCTTGCCAAACCGGGGGTTATTACAGCCCTCCCCACCAGGCCACAGCGCCAGCCCCGCCCCTCACCTGACTCTGGAGCTCGCTCTGTTGCTTGAGGCGAAGGTTTTCCGGGGTGTCAGCCACCATGGTGAAGGACTGCTTGGGGTAGTGTCTGCAGGGCAGAAAAACAGAGTGGGGTCACTCTGGGGAGAGGGCTGGAGCCTCTGGGCTTCCCGCAGAGCTCTGGCTCTCTCCCGGGAACTTCCCCTCATGCCTGGGCAGCACTGCCCCAGGCCCAGCAGCAGGGCCACGGTGCCCACTGCCATGGTCCGGCAGAGGGAAGTGGTTCTCAGACTCGGCCTGGGCTGGCTGACCCGGGAAGACATAGCGGGCCTGAGTGGCCAGCCAGCCAGGGAGAACTGTCCTGAACCAAAGGCAGGCCACTGGGACACACTCTGAGGGGTTCAGATCACCCTTATTTGGGGATAATCCATGCCTTGGAGTCTACCACATACGGTGGTGAGGGCACTGGGCCAGACTGGGAGAAGATGGGCATGGGGTTAGGACTCAGCTTTCAGCTAAGACCAGAAATGGAGACCAACTATGCAGAGGAAAGACAAGAGGGAGACAGGAAGGGAGAGGGACACACCTATCCAGGAGGGCTTCCTGGAAGAAGTGGTGAGAGATGCCCACCGCCATTCAAAGTGGCGTTTCAAAGGGTTAACAAGGTCCAACTTAATTGGTGGGTAGGCAGGAAGACCAGCTTGAGGCCAGAAAAGACGTCACCTGTGCGTGATGGGTAACAATACAGGTTGAGTATCCCTTATCCAAAAGGCTCAGGACTAGAAGTGTTTTGGATTTCTGATTTTTTTCGGATTTTGGAAGATCTGCATATACATAATGAGACATCTCGGGGACTGGACCCAAGTCTAAAGACAAAATTCATTTATGTTTCATAAAATAAATATAAATTTCATTATACACTAACCTGAAGGTAATTATATACAATATTTTTAATAATTTTGTGCATGAAATGAAGCTTTGACTGCTTTTTGACTGCAACCCGTCACATGAGGTCAGGTGCAGAATTTTCCACTTGTGCATTGTCGGCACTCAAAAAATTTTGGATCTTGGAGCACTTCAGATTTCAGATTTTTGGATTAGGGATGCTCAACCCGTAATAACCACAGTTACTGCTGGCCCCGTGCTGAGGGCTTACATGCCTTAGGTCACCAAGCTCTCACAGCAGCCCTATGTGGCTAGTACTGTCAGGGTCCCCCTTTGACAGATGAGAGAACTGAGGCCAGAGAGGTTGAACAACGTGGCCAACGTCACAGCTAGTAGGTGGTAGGATCCACATCTGCACTCAGACAATCTCTTCCGTGCCCAGCATGCCGAACTAAACCGTCCAATCTCCAGGCACAGGACGGACCCGAGTCCTGGCCCCCATCAGGAGGGCTGGCTGGGAGGTAGCAGGAGTCAGGGCAGCCCACAGAGCCAAGCCTGCAGGGACCTCCAGCACAGGCCAGTCCAAGCCCCTCATTTCAGAGGAGGAAGTAGTAGCGCGTGATGCCAGACACTTGTCACTCAGCAGTCTTCGTAATTAACTTCTTAATCACTCTGGTGCATCTTCTCTCCCCACTACTTCTCCACGAAGAGGGATTTTTTTGGTCTCCTATTCATCGATTTATCTCCAGCTCCTAGAATAGTAGCTGGTGCTGAATAAATGTGTTAAATAAAGGAATGTCACACCAGGCATTAAAGCTGGGCACAAACTCGGGTCCCCTCTGTCCCCAGGGTCATCACGATCCCCCAGCAAACCAGCTACAGGAGAGGCAGCCCTGAGTCACGGCAGCTGGTGTCTGTGCTGGTGTGAGAAAGAGCTGGGGGTCCACATGGGCCCCAGTTATTTTGGGGACTGGTGGGTGGCTCCTCCAAGCAGAAGCCTGAGGTCTGGCTTTAGCTCTGGGTGACCGATCACATCCTACCACAGCTGTGACCACTGCAGATTCCTGCCCCACGGGCTGCCCCTAGGTAAGAGGTGGATCAGCTCCTGGGACCTCTTTCCAGACATGTCCCGCCTGGTTGGTGGCCAAGCCTGAGAGCTGCCTACCTACCTGAACATGTTCTCCAGCTGCCCACACCACCCTGAGCCGCAGCCACCTGTAAACATACACCTTCCTTCTGGGCCACCGCTTGTAAAGGGCAGGACGCAGGGTTTGGAGAACTCACCCAAGGGGGTGTGCCCAGAAAGGGCAGAGTGCTGGGCTCTGGCCCTGCCACTGACTTGCTGGGTGACCTTGGCAAATCCTTTCCCCTTCGGGCTAGTATCACTGTCCCAGGCGCAGCGATTCTAGCGGTGCCCCTTCCCCAGCCCCCACAGCACGCCAGGGTGCTGGGTCCTGCCACCCAGGTCAGCCCAGGCTCGCAGCTCCCCAGCAGGGGGACGGAAGCAGATGAGGAAAAGCAAACACAGATGCCTACAGCCGGAAACAGACATGGCCTGTCATGAACACGGGGCTACAGCCAGGGTTCGGTGCCCCCGCAGTCAGGGCCACCCACAGCTGAGGAGCTCCCCTCAGAATTCCTGAGCAGTTCCAGGGCAAAGGAGGATCAACTGGGAGTCTGTTTCTGGAGACTAGAAATAGCAGAGGGACTGAAGGAAGATCTCAGCAGAACTGGCTGGCCCTGAGACCCTAGGAGAGAGGGCTTCAGAGATGACCCACCCCCAAAATCACAGCCACACTGAAGGCGTCATGGGACGGGGGCTGTGGCCAGGAGGGCATCTGTCAGTACAGACAGGAGCAGGCAGGCGGTGGAGGAGACCCCCAGGCAGCGCTGGCCCAGAACATGAAGGATCGATTCCGGGAAGATGGTTAGCATTTGGCAGGGAAGTGGAGGCAGGCTGGGGGGCCGGGGGCAGGGTGGCCGGCAGGCTCTGCAAACACATGTCCTCAGGAGCCAATCTGCAAACACTGGGGTTTCCCATTTGCCGGCATGTACAGGGTTAAAATGGAGAGCCAGCTTCAGTGGCGCAAGGACGGCCAGACAGGTGCACCTGAGCACTCCACAGTCCCCAGGCCCCTACACACTGCGTCGTGCCTCACACACAATGAACATACAGGTGTGCCCTCTGCAGCGACCGGCATCTCCTAGACACCGTGGCCAGCAGGTCCATCCGCAGCAGCTGCGTTCGTGCTGTGTTCACACACCTCCTATGCCCCTCACTGTGTCCCTCTGTTCCGTCACCCTGCACCCACTGTCACCCTGCACCCACCGGAAGGTCTGAGAGCCCCCCACAATACGCAGCAAGTGCCTCAGTCGGGGTTGGCAGGTACTTCATCCTCTCTGTGGACCCACCGTCACCCGTGGATCTCAGCCCCCCACGGCCAGAGCATTAATCCCATCGAAGGGAAGAGGGGGGTGAACCAGCCTAGACGTTGACTCAGCTTAATTTGGCAGGGGTGGGAGAGGATTTTAATCCTGCATCAGATTAACTAGATTAAAGAGGAGCTGAAGAACCTTCCAGCTCCTTCCCCTGCCCCCTAAGCCCAACCCCAGCAGAGGAAGGCAGGCAGATGTGCAGCATGGGCTATACTCCTCCTGCTGGGTCAACCCTGTCCCCTCCCCACAGCCCCCAGCCCTGGCGAGACAACCCTGCTTTCCCTTCCTCTGCTCACTATGCTTCAGGTTCCCATGGCAACCTCATCTTCAGCTCCAGGCAGGAGAGCAGTGAGAGCAGAGAGAGAGAGAGAGGTCTATGGGGGTGGGGGAAGCGACACAGACAGCAATGGGGTCCTCAACTAAGGAGTCCACAAGGACAAAGCCAGGAGATTGTGTCTGCAGGACTCTTGCAGACAACAGACAATTTAGGCAAGAAGACAGGTGTTGCGGGTTGGTTTCTAGAAGGGAGGGCATAAGAACGTCAGTGCTGTGCCCACCGCCCACCAAGATGACTGGCTTCGAAGAAGGCTCCAACTGGTTTGACCTCCTGCCAGAAACAATTTTGGGGAATTCTATCTTCTCCCTTCCTCTCTGCCCTCAGGTTGAAGCTCCCCCGACCCATTCCCCTCATGCCCCAGTAGGGATGGAGAGATGTGTGTGTGCCAGTGTGGGGCTAAGTCAGACAAGGGGCCACCCATCCCAGCTGGTGACACCGCTAGAACCTGGGCCCTACCACAGACTGGGCCAAGGCAAGGGAACGGAGACCCAGGCATGGAATGGCCAGAGCGCAGCTACTCTTTGTCCCTCCACGGGCTGGACTGTGCCCAGCCCCTGGTTAATCACTGCAAGTCGCCGGGCTCTCGGCACATGCCCCTCTGCACCCTTCCTCCCTGCTGTCAGCCGCTGGGGTTGGGGGGAATGGAGCCAGCCCCCTAGGGCAGGATGCCTGGCAGGGAGTGGAAGGGACCCAGCATCCACGAGGGCAAAAACCAGGAATATGCTTCTCCTGGACAAAAAGCAGAGGGACAAGAACAAGGGTGGGGCGGGGCGATCAGGCAGCTATTGGGGTAGCCTGGACCTTCAGGAGGATTTATGGGCACACAAAGCAACGTCGTGTTGTACTGTGTCCCGTGCACACTTCTTGTGAAACCTGCTACAAGGCTTTGGGCTGGACAAGGTAGGCTTTACCACTGTGCCTGTTTTACAGACAAAGAAACTGAGGCTGAGTGTCAAGGGAAGAGCCTTGTCCAACACACTCTCCCCTATATCACAGCCGCCCAGCAGCTAAGGAAGGGCAGGCTGGCATCTTTCTGTCATCTGTCAGGTGGACCCCAGCCCACCCCCAGCACTCAGAGCACTGGGGGAAGGCGTGCTTGACGGGGTGGGGGCAGAAAAAACCCCACCTGCTTCCAAGCTTGGCCATGACAACAAACTCTGTGCGGTCTGGCAGCCACCCCCAGTTAGGACCTGCCTATTCCTCAGAACTTTTCAAGAGGCCAGACAATGACCTGTGGGGATACAGGAGAGGTGGCCTCTGTCCCTGTACCCCTGAGGACCTCTGAGTCACCTTCCTGCATGGAGGGACTACAAGGGCAAGGAGGGTACTGAGAGGCTGCAAAGTTTATGAGATCCAGGGTGACAGGGACAGCTTGTCAGACACCAGCCTCACTCCCATCCTGCCATTAGCTACATGCCAGAAGCAGAACAAGAACAGACCAGAGATCCCAAAAGCCCAGCTCCTCCTTTCCACACGTGACCTCACTCCTTCCAAGCTTGGACCCCTTCAAAAACCACAGCTTTGTGTTCAAGGGGGAGCAAAAATACATCAACTAGAGCAACAAGGAGCTTTTGGTTTTACCAAAAGGAGAAAAAAAAACAGCCCCCACATCCTGCCTCTGGAAAGAGCTGCTGATTCCAAAAGCCCCTGCCGGGAACACTGCCCACAGGCAGGAGGGGGGCTCCGGCTAACCCAGTTTCTCACCCATTCCTCAGGCCTAAGGGGCTGCTGGAGTGGTGGGGATAAGCAGCAACAAGGAGGCATTGTTTGACCAGAGGGGGAAAGAAGAGCAGTGAAAAAGATCAAGGCTAGACTGAAGGAAGAACTTACCAGCCTTCAGGGATTGCAGACAAAAAGAAAAAGGACAAAAAAAAAAAAAAAAAAAAAAAAAAAAAGCCTGCACCTGCCCCTGTTGGCAATACATAGAAAGGATCCTGCCACATTGACTGAGGCATGGAAACACTGGCCTCAGTTTCCTCATCCGTAAAATGGGAGTGTTAGGAAGCATTGTGATCCCTGAGGTTCCCCAAGGCCCTGACATCTCTGAGTGTGGGGATTTGGGGATGAGGGGGAGGCTGCATTTGGCCACTTTGGCTACCCATGTGCACTCACCCTCCCCACCCCAGACGGAGGCCACACACTCCCCTCCCACTCTCACTCCTGGTGCTGCCACCAGCTCCCTCAGACATCTGATCCCAATTGTCCCAGCCCACCACTGCCCCACCCAGCACAGATGCCACCCCACTCCCATCTGAGATCTGGGGGAAGGAGCAGGAACAGAGTACCTGGTTCCCCAAAATCAGGGACCGCTCCACCCTCCTCATCCCTCACCCCACAGCTCAAGGAAACTGGAGAATGGACCCCAGATAGCTGCAGTCCGTGAAGACGGGACTGGTGCAACTATGTCCCCTTTTCCTCCCCCCAGCCCGTGCCCATCCCCCACTGGACATCTCAAAAGCTGGTTCCCTTGGTCTGGAACCCCACCTGCTGTCCTCCTGTCCTCCAATCACCAAGGAAGAGGCCCCCAAGGAGGAGGGAACAGGCTCATCTCCCCCGTCCCCACCCCCTGCCCTGACCTCCAGGCTCCCAGACTATTTGCATGGAGACAAAGAAGCAGGTTTGTGCTAAGCCAGAGCATGTGGACAGATCTTGACTTTTGGAAAATCCAGTTTACAGAACAAATAACGGGGGGCATAAATATTTCTCTAGCCAGCAGAGCAGGCTCACCCCACCCACCTAGAAGTTCAAGAGAGAATTAGCGGTTCTTCCTCCACCGCTAGCTATTGTGCAAAAACCAGAGTGTGGCCTCCACCTTGCCACAGCAGTGCCTGCAGCCCTGGATGTGAGAACACAACGCTGCCCATTCTGTCCAGCTCCCCAGCCTTCCGTCCCCAGCTCCAGCACCTGCACGAGTGTCTGGGTCCGCACCAGGCATGTGTGTAACCGCACGGATGTCCATGCCAGGCAGGCTGGCTGTGACCTCTGGCCTGTGTTCCCTCCCCTGCCTGACCCCCAAGAAGAGAAAGAGAAGAGGTCTTATCACTGTTTACAGTCCCTTTCCAGAATTTAAATCTCAATCTTGACAAGCCGTGGTGAAAAGATAGCTTCCTTCTATCTTGACCACGCCCCTGCAAGATCCTAGCTTCCCTCAGGGCTCAGAGACTGATCAGAGACAGGCAGAACACAGAGGCCTCCCTGCACACCAGACACACACTCGGTCACTTGTGGAGAGGGGTGGGCAACTCCCTGGTAAAGTGCCAGGAAAGACCACCCGCCCCTTTGGGTCCTACATGTGGAGCGGGTGGGGCTACAGAGAAGGAAGCCAGGCCTGTGGTCCACAGAGCAAGGCCAGAGCAGGAAAGCTATTCCCTCGAAGCCCCAGGATTCAGGAACCTGGGTGTCACTCAAAGATGGGGCCAGGGCAGGAAGAAAACAGGAGGGAATGACAGTGAACATTTGGCACAGTGCCTGGCACACAGCCGGTGCCCATAAATACTATTGGGTCTACGGTGCAGCAAGCCAGGGTAGGAATTTTTAACCATGAGGAAACCAGGGCTTAGACAGGTCCAGAGGGCACTCCTTGTAGGCGAGGCCCACATCTGGTTCATCCCAAAATCACCAGGTCTGGTTTGCTGGCCTAGACTGTCGCCACAGGCTGAGGGAACATGCCTACCCTGGGCAAGGTGCTACACAGCCCGGTCGTGAAGTCCCCACCCCTTCTCCCTCACCAGGGTCTGCCCAGGGAAATATCCCAGCTGGGCCAAAGGTCAACTGGGTGTGGCAGAGGCTAGGCTATAAGGGCAGGAAAGGAAACTGACAGAGGCTAACCTGTTTCTTTTGGCTGGAGGCCAGGAGAGAGACAGGGGAACCCTGCTTCAGCAGGGGGAAGCAGCACCCAGAGAGGGAGGCTTCGTCTCCTGGTCTCCTGCCTCTCCTGGACGGCCCCAGCCCCTGAAGGCCTCCACCCCCGCGTGCTACAGCCTCCCCAGAAGAAAAGTCAGCTGGAACTTTGGCACTAGACTGAGAACACACAGAGAAAACAAGGACAAGCCTCTGATTTTTCTCCAACTCCTAAGGCTCACTGAATTTTAGGCTACTAGAGTCTTCAGGAAGAGACGTGAAGAAGCATGGAGCCCTTGCCGCCCACTGGGATCGGGGCTCAGCCCCACTTCTGTCTGGTGGGATATGGGCTCAGAAGCTAACCTAAAGTGCTCCAGCATCCAAGGGGTTAAATGCCCTGGCTTCTCTGAACCCCACCCCACTCCCCAATGGAGGGAGGAAGTGGCAGAGAACCAGGGCTTGTGTGAGCCCTTAAGAATTTGAAGAATGTCCCATTTCCCTTGGGGGGGATAGGAGGGGCTGGTGAGGGGGGAGAAACAGTGGAAATTAATAGAAGAGAAGGGGCAGCTGAAGCCAGGTCAGGGGCCAAGATGGAGCTGCGACCCTTCCTCAACCACCCCCCACCTGCCCAGTGCCCCATCCTTCCAGAAGGCACAGCCTTCATGTTGCTTATTGGGTTTCAGATTATATCAGGAATCTGTTTTCCCAGCACGTGCCACAGGTCAGCATACAGCCTGCTGCAGGCAGGCAGTGTCCGCTGAGTGATCAAACCCCCAAAGAGAGGGCAGTAGAATTAGCAGGGCAGTGGGAGAGGGGAAGGGAGAGACAGTCTTTCAAAGGGTTAAGCCCCTAATCCTTTATAGACAAGTCCCAAATTTCCCTTCCTGGGTGAACTTTGGCTGCAAAAAGCCTCCTGAATGAGAACTAAAAACAAAACATGTTCAAGTGGTTCACGCCTGCAATCCTAGCACTCTGGGAGGCGAGGCAGGAGGACGGCTTCAGCTCAGGAGTTTGAGACCAGCCTGAGCACAAGCGAGACCCTGTCTCTACTAAAAATAGAAAAATTTGCATGGTGGTGCACCCCTGTAGTCCAAGCTTCTTGAGAGGCTGAGGCAGGAGGATCGCTTGAGCCCAGGAGTTTGAGGTTGCTGTGAGCTACAGTGACGCCACTGCACTCTAGCCAGAGCAACACTTGGACTCAAGTCAGATCCTAAATTTATTTGAATACCAATGTTGGCACTTGCAAGTGACTTGATCTTCTGAAGCCCCACCTCAAAAGGTCCCCAAAATTGAGTTCTGAGTTCGCACTTGCTACTCACGAGGTCAACCTGAAGATGTCGATGCCCCTTCTGGAACTGCATGGGATGGGATGGGGACCCCGCCTCTACGTCCCCTCCCCACCTCCAGTGGGCCAGGCTGCAGGTCCCAGAGCAAAAGGAACAGAGCCCAACCTACTCCACCCAAAAAAACAGTCTGTGCAGCCTCCCTCACCAGGCCGGGAAGAGGTCTGCCTGGGCCAGGCCACGCCCTCCATGCTGCCTCTCACTTTTCAAGAAATGAACACCAGAAAGGCTGGAGCCAGGGTTCCAGAGAGTTTTCTTGAAAGGACAACTGGAGGAAGGGAGCCCAAAGCCCAGGTGAGAAAAGAAACTGTCAATTGCTGTTTCGGGGAGAGAAATGAGGGAAAGTGAAGGGGAGACAAAGCCCCAAACACAAACACAACTGGGCACAAACAGGCAGGTCACATACTCTGCAAGGACCACGCTTGATCCCTCTCTTGCAGCAGGGTGCAGGGGAAAGAACATGCTCACTTTGCCACCCAGAGACTGAGTTAGAGCTAGCCTATCACTAGCCACGCGATCTTGAGAAAGTCCTTTCCCTTCCCCCAAGCCTCAGTTTTCTCATCTGTCAAATGGGGATAACAGCCCTTATCCAGCTGACGTAAGGACAAACTGTGATTATCAAGTAGGGGGTGGAAGTGCTTGGCCATGTCACCTTGGGCAGTGTCACCCAACCACCCAGTATCTGTGGATATCGGAAAGGAAAGAACTCACTCGGGCAGGAGCCCAGGTGCCCACCCAGCCCCTGCCCGAAGCAGGACTCACGCATTGCAGTAGGGCTTCTTCTCATAGCCCTTGTAGTTCTTCATGTTCAGTGTCATCTTGCAGGTCTCGCAATGGAAGCATGCTTTATGCCAAAACTGGGGATGGAAACAGAAGGAGGACATCCATTAGACACCAGGAGGGGCGTTCCCTCCCAGGGACTGTCCCAGGTCCACAGCTGTGGGGAGGACATGAAATCACCCCTGGAGAGCTGGGGGTATCTCAGGTCGCGGGGGCATCTCAGGTCACAGGCTCTAGTAGCAGATGATATTCTCCCCTTCCCTACCCCCCACCGATCAGCCATGTGAACTGATTGAGAAGAGCAGGCAGGAAGGATGAGTGGGGAAGAGCCCAGATATGGGGTGCAGCAGCCCCAGGTCAGCTCCACCGACCACCGACCACCCTTCCTGCCCAGAGCTGGAAAGGCCTCATTGCTGATGCCAAGCTGAGCTGGGTTGCTAAGAAGAAGCCATTGAATATGAAGGGGCAGCTCCTCTAACCTCCAAGGCCTCAGAAGAGGAAGGTCCAGCCCCCATGCACACAGCCCCAGAACCCAGGTATCCCGCACCAGGGCCTCCTGACACTGACACACACACACACACACACACACACACACACACGCCCCACGTGATCCTTGCGTGATGCTCCCAGCCGGAGTGTAGGAGAGTGCCTGGCAGCTAGTCTCCCCCAGGTACTGAGGGGATCTGCTTCAAAGCCCTGGAGGTGGAACCCCTATAGGGGACATCAAAGTTCCACCCCACTAACTGTATGACCTTGGGCAGGGCCCTGCACTTGGGAGGAGCCCACTTCCTTATCTGTAGAATGGATATAACAACACCTACCCCCTGGGATTGTTGAGGATTCATGAGAAATCACCTGCAAAGACCCCAGCCCAGCACTCGGCACCTTCGAGGAGTACCCGGATGGTAGGTGCTGGGCATGGCAGGCACGAACCTCGGCCGAGGGGGCTCAGCAGATGACACTGGAGGTTGTTGGGGACCAGGTGGGGCCTCACGGTGCCCAACCACAGCTCCAATTTATTCCCCCGTTTGTGCATGTGAGAATGAGGGACAGGTACGACTCCAGCAAAGCCCAGGACCTGGAGCTGAGCCAACAGGACCAACCCGGGGTGGCCGATGGAGGGGGCAGAGCAGCAGGTGATGAGAAATGATGCAGTACACGTGACTCCATCCCTGAGAAGTGTGGATGCTCAGGCAAACTCACGCAAACAGGACACCCAGGAGGCCCCAGCCCCCCAATCAGCACCAACCAGACATCCTGCTGCCAGGACCCCAGAATCCAGGCTGCCTGAGTGACTTTCCCAGCAGTGGAGAGAGACCCTCCAGATCCCCAAAGGAGGAGGCCAGGGAAGGGCTGGGGAGACCTTCAAAGGAGCCCAGCCCCAGGGCTGGTTCCTGGCCATCTGTCAAGGAATTCCCCCAAGGCGGCACTTTTCCAAATGTGGTTCCCAAACCAAGAGAGGCTTCCGAGACACTAGGGGGAGGGGACAGCAGAAAGAAAGCTGAGAATCTGGGAATCAACCTCTCCCACCACGACCCACTTCAACCAGAGACGCCCCCCCAAGCTAATCTCAGGAGGAAATCATGTTCTAATAGGGTATTTTCCCTATCGAGGAGACCCAAAGGAAAAAACCTAATGGGTGGAAGATTAAACAGAGTGATAGGAGACCCACTCTTGGGAAGAAGGCCAGCTGGAGGTCTGGAAGCAAAGGGGGCTAAGCTTAGCCACCCCCCCAACCTGGGCCTATAACAGCACCGCCCTCCCCAACATACAGCAAACTCCAGACTCTTCCAGTACATAACCCTAACACATACAACCCACGGGAAAACTAAAACAGGGTGGTCCCTGCCCCCACAGGCTCCCGAAGTGACAGCCCCACTCCCTCCCCCAGTGGCTGGGAGGCGTTGGCAGAGTGCCCCAGCCTTGTCACCACCCAGTCTGCTGGCCTCTGCCTGCTCAGCTGCACATGCCCCTGCCTGGGCCCCCGCCTCCCCCCACCCCCACGGGGGCCTGCCAGGAAAAACATTCTCCGGAATCCAGACCGTGACCCACTTTCACACACACGTTCGCAGGAATACACACTGTCCCAGGACCTGGGACCTCCAAGGCTGCTTCCTGATTGACGTGGGGGAGACAAAGGGAGGGAGGTAGACACCCCTACTCTAGCAGATGGCCAGGCCCCCTGGAGAAGGGGGACAGAGTGCACCAACCAGGTTGGGGCTATAGGGCCAACACTCGACCCAGGGGCTCCACAAGACCCCTCCAAGCTGCCACTTGGAGGGGAGCCCCTCTACAAGTGATGGTGCCCATCTCCATCAGTAGTGGCTCTTTTCCCCTCACCCCAGAGACCCCTTGCTCTGGGCTAGACACCATTAGAGACTGGGGCAGGGGACAGTGGTCACCTGTTCCCTTAGAGGGGGCTCCGGGGCAGAATGAAAACAGGAGTGGACTGAGTACCCTCAGGTAAGTATTCAGTAAAGTGGGGTCACGGGATGGGGCAGGCTCCAAGCCTGGCACCTCTAGCTGCTTCATGCCGCTCCCCTCCGCTCTCAGGAAGAGGGCTCCAAGGTTCAAGAAAATCCAGCAGCTCCTGCCGCTGTGTCCTTTTTGGAGTAGGAAAGCCGTGGGGAGGGGAGGCAGAAAGTGGCCAGTCCCCCACAACCCCTGTGAACCATGCCTGGGCTGGGCACCAGGAGCCCAGGATGAAAAAAACCCTGTCCTGTTGCAACAGAGTCTGCTGAAGGACGCTGTCAGGGAAATAAATCGATACAATCCCCCAGTGACCCTCTGTCTGCCTCCTTGCCCTGCCCCATGAGCCCTGTCCCAGACCAAGAGCCTCCCTCTTTCAGAGGCCCCAGGTAAGAAGATTTCAGAGCATTCCCGGGACTCAGGACTCGGGAGCAAAGTGCACCTGGAGGCCTGCAACCCTAATCCCCCTCACTGCCTGCAAGGTCCATGGTTTCCCTATTCGCAGAAGCCACACAGTCCCCAGACCAAACCCTTGGTGCCCATTAGCAGCCTCTCAGCCCAGATCCAAGGCTCTGGGGGAGGGTCACCCTTGACTTTCCCTTGCCCGCCTGCAACCCACTCCACAGAAAGGCAAACAGAGGCTGGTAGGAAGAGAAGCCCTGCAAGGAGAGGGGCTAGGCTTGGGCCTGTCCCTCCACAGCTCTGGGTGGGAGGGATGTGGCAAGCTTCAGGTCACTGCGCCTGCAGCCTGGCACCTTGCCCCCTGCACCCAGGCTGCCTGGGGTGGCCGTGACTCAGGGCTGGAGTATGAGATTTCCCCTCCCTTCCTGTCGGTTACAGTTTCTCCCTCCTCCAGGGCAACACCAGCCTAGCTCTGCTGGCCACCTGGGCCACTGGCTTAAGGGCATAGATCTTTACTGCACCTCCACAAATTCCCAGGGGGACATTACTTTGTGTCCCAGATCCCCCCTGAAGACCCCAGGCCTAGAGCATTCCTCCAGACAGGGTCAGAAAGGGGTGGGACCTGCTTTTGGCACTAATGAGACAGTGTAAAATGTAAAAGCACTTTTTGCAAACACACTAGCAGAAGAGCTGAGCAGAAATAACTGTGGATGTGAATTCCAGCTCTGGTTAAGAGAGCGCGATGAGCCTCATCATCGATTTGAGACTCCGTGCATGGGGTTCGTAATTTACAGGAGCAATCACGCCCACTTTGTAAGGCTGCTGTGAAGACTAAACCTGGCACGTTGTAATACGTAGTAGCAATTATGAATGGATGGTCACAACATGATTGTGGGGTACTCTAAGCTTCAGCTAGGAAAAAACGGGGCACCACAGCTGCAAGGACTCTGCCCCTTTGAGGAAGGAGGAAGCGCTCAAGACAACCAGAGGCAGAGCCCGCCCTAATGGGGGACTCCAGGGGAACTGGCAGCACACCAATCCTCTACCCTCCCACCTGCTTTCGGAAACCGGGAAGCCCAGGGGAGAGGGATGTGGTCAGATTCTTAACAATGCAGGTTCCCAGACATAAAGTACATGCACAAAGTAGGTGCTCAATAAATATTTGTCGAATGAATGAGCAAATGAGGTCACCCTGTTTCTCCCCCAGCTCTAATCCCAGAAGTCCTCTGGGAAAGCAAATCTCGACCTCCTTCCTCAAACACCGTCATCAGCAATACATATTTCTCCAGCATGCAGAGCACACTGGGTACTGCAGGCTGGGGGCAGGGTGGCCTTCAGAGGTGACAAGGCCTTTACGCACCTATGCCTTTGGGAGATAAGGCTCAGGGAGGAGAAAAGGCTAACACCAAGGACACGGCTTGTGCTTCGGACCACACTGTGGGCCAAGTGCCATAGGGGATTGCAGTGAAAGGGGTGAGCCTAATCTGACTCTCTCCTGCTGTACGTGGGAAGCCTTGGGAAGTTGGTTAGCTACGGCACCCATGGGACTGAATGTTACCCCTCCCAGGTCTCAGCCCAGCACCCTCCAGGCACTGACCCTCCCCCCCTTCCAGGTACCTGTCCTCAATGCCTGGAACGGGTCTGATACCTGGGTATTTCAGGCCTCCTGCTCTGAGGACCTCTCTCTAAGGCCATTTCCTACAGGGACAGTTCTAAAAGGGAGGGAGGAGTCACAATTCCCACTTCCCAGGGGAACCCCCACTTGAACGTCTTCTTCCAGCTAGGGCAAGAGAACTGAGGAGCGCACCTTGCAGGGTCCCTGCCCCTCTCCCCTCTGACACACACCACTGAAGGTTTTTATGAGGGGAATGGGTGTGGGGCTGGACAGAGTATCCCAGAAAGGGAGGGAGGCCACAGCCTATACCACACCCCCTTTGGCACTTTGGCAGGCACTTTAGTGCACTGCCTCACCTCCAAGGAAATGACATCATCACACCCATCTGACAGACGGTGAATACTAAGGCCCAGAGCTGGGCGGAGCAGACCCGGAACTAGGACCAAGCCTCCCAGCTCCCGGGCTAGTAATCCTTCCATCGGATATTGCTTCTGCCTCATGCAGTGAAGTGCCCACTGTCCCTTCCCAGCTCATGTCTGTGGAGAAGAGGAACGCAGAGAACGCAAGATGCAGAGGCCAAAATCCCTACCATCGGGGAAGGGCAGAAACCCCAGTGAGCAAGGACAGATAAGTTCTCAAGGGGAGATTTCTTCATCTAGTGCCTCCAAGTTCAAGTCCCACCCTCCAGAGGCTGGCACGGTCACCAGGCAGATCAGCACCTTCCCTGGTGCCCACACTATGTCCCCTCCTCTCCTCCCACCCATTCAAGCCCAAGAGGGACAGTGAAACAGCAGCAGCCCTACAGGCCCCCTTCCCCCAAGAGCAAGTTCAAATGTGTTTCAGAACCTCAAACCCCACCTCCTCATCCTGACTCACAGGCCAAAGGTCACTGAGGAAGCTGGAACCCCAAGGGGGAGGGGAGAGACAAAGTATCCAATGAACTATCCTTTCCCAAACATAATCCGGCTCCAGGTCAGCAATGAACTTGGCCCCTGGGGCTCTGCACCCCTCTTCCATCCCGTGCCCCCAGCCTTGCACCACTCTTTCGTTCAGTCCCCCCACCCCCACCAGTTCAGACAGAAAGGAGGGACTATATGGACTTGGAGCCAGCTTGGGTGGTGGGTAAAAGGGACAAAATCCCAGAGGCCTCCCCTCCACACAGGGAGAGGAGGCAGAGGGGCAGGTTTTGCCTTAGGATCTTAGGGAGCTTACAAGAGGACAGGATCCCACCCCAAACTGTGCGGGGGAAACAACCAGTTCTACTCTCCACCCCACCCCCAAACGTATAATGGCAACCAGATGAACGAGTCCAGCCTGGGCTGGGGGGGGGCGGGGGCGCGTAAGGGCCCCCAGGGGTCAGTGAATTTCCACAAGGCAACCCTCCCCCTCCCCCCAACACCTCCCCCTTTCCTCGGCTTCCCCAGAACTCAGCCAACCCCACCCTCCATTGGACAAACCGGCTTTGAAAAGTTAGCTCTTTGTTCTACAAGCCGGTCTCCTAGCTCTGAGCACAATTTCAGGAGATCTCTGAGAAGCACCCCCCCACCCACCCTACTCCAGCACCCGACCCCGCCCGGCTCAGGCTGAGCGGCCCAGCACTGGCAGTTGGCTTTTAATTTGAGGTGGGGGTTGGGAAGCTACGGAGGAAATCTGCTGGGCCTTTAACCACTGAACCACCAAGGGGGCTGCAGGGCGTTCAAAAAAGGGGGTCTTGCGGTGGAGCTCGGGTCCTTACACGAAGCCCCCTTCACCAGATGCAACACTCGCCCGCTGATAGCCTCCGCCCCCCAGTCTCCAGAGCAGGAAGCCGGGCCACAGCGGCCAGAGCCGACGGCTTCCCGGGGCCCCCCAGCCTCTGCCCC